>NC_065546.1:9957624-10562560 GCF_022605725.1 Anthonomus grandis grandis
TTAAGATTTTCAAGTCTAAACATCATCTAGAGATATTTAGATCTCTGCGCAAGACAATTAAAGCTCTAACTGCACAAGCCTACAAAATGTACATCCATAGTATTGAGAACAAAATAACCTCCGATCCGAGTGAATTTTGGTCTTTTATTCGAAGCAAACGTAATCAGTCTCAAATCCCCGGCTCAATGAAGCTTTCTAACCAATCATACAATACGCCTGACAGCATTGTGTCCGCTTTTGGAGATTATTTCAGGAGTGTATACACGAACTCACTTCCTAGCGTTCATCCTGTCGTCTCTGAACCTCCCTTAACTTGCATAGACGTCGTCGCGCTCGCGGCGACCGACATTATAATGGCGAGCAAGTGTCTCAAAAGCAAAATGACCTCTGGCCCAGATCTAATTCCTAGTTTTTTAGCTAAGGACTGCTCTGTTGCACTTACAGACCCTCTGCTCCACATTTTTAATCTGATCCTTAACACAGGTATTTTTCCCAATATCTGGAAGCAAGCTAAAGTTTGCCCTATCTTTAAAAAGGGCGATGCTGGAACAATAGAGAATTACCGCCCTATATCCATTCTGTGCAATTTCTCAAAGGTATTTGAGTTGGCTCTCTATAAATTAATTTTTCTCAAGGTTAAGTCCATGCTGGCCAACGATCAACATGGCTTTGTTTCTGGCCGCTCATGTACTACAAACCTAGCATTCTTCTCTCAGTTTGTGTGCGAAGCACTTAATGATAGAAGTCAAATCGATGTTATCTACACAGACTTTCAAAAGGCTTTTGACCAGATTGACCACTTCATCCTATTAAATAAGCTTGAACGCCAGTTTGGATTCTCCGATCGCTTGATAAAGCTCCTTAACTCCTATTTAGTTGACCGCTCTCAGTTTGTAGTGGTCGAAGGCTTTAGATCTGCTTGTTTTTCACCCACCTCTGGAGTTCCTCAGGGCTCTAACTTGGGCCCCCTTCTCTTTAACGTTTTCGCTAATGACTTGATCTCCACCCTCAATTGCTCTCGGTTAGCATATGCTGATGACCTAAAGCTTTTCCATAGGATTGACTCTATAGCAGATTGTGGTCTACTGCAAGAGAACATGAATGCTGTACACCATTGGTGCACTTTGAATCGGCTTAACCTTAATGTTTCCAAGTGTAATGTGGCCAGCTACTTTCGTATCAAAAGTCCAATTGCCTTTAATTACTCAGTTAATGGAGAGTCTCTGGCAAGGTCTACCTGTTTCAAGGATCTTGGAGTCAGCTTTGACCAAAAATTTTCTTTTATCCCTCACATCGAAGATACTGTTTCTAGAGCTACTCGCATGCTAGGCTTTATTATTAGAAATTGCAAACTTTTTTTGAACACTGCCACTGCCAAAACGCTCTACTATGCATTTGTTAGATCCAGGCTGGACTACTGCTCCCTCGTTTGGTCTCCCATTTACAACCAGCACATTCACCTATTAGAATCAGTCCAACGGCGATTCCTTAAATGTTTGGCATTTAAGGATGATGGAGTCTATCCTCCAAGGGGTTTTGACCATAACCTGCTGCTCTCTAGATATACTGAACGGTCACTTGCGAAGAGGAGAGAAATGCATTCGGTGAAATTCTTGTTTAATTTACTTAACCATAAAATTGACTGCCCATCCCTTTTGCAAAGGATTTGCTTTCATTTACCACGCCTAGGATCCAGACAGTGTCCAGCTTTTAACTTGGACACAGCCAGGTCCAACATTCTGTACCAGAGTCCTATTCACTTTATGTGTCAAAACTTTAACACTATTGCTGATTCTTGTGACATTCACCATGATGATTTGGCACTTATCTTGAATCACCTGCGTATGGTCGGTAAGGGAGGCTAGGTTATTTAGTTTTTGGTTATTTAGTTTTTAGCTTGAATACATTTATTTACTAATTTTTTTTTTTTTTTGGTCTTTTGATTTAAATTAATTCTTGATTCTTATCCTAATTTAGTGTTGATTTTTTATTATTTATTTTCTCAAGTTCACTACTTTTTTTTTTTTTATTATATAGCAATTCTTTTATAGTTCTTTTATAGTTTAGTTGCATGAATCTAATACAATTCATGCATTCGTACATTTATATATTTAATTGATTTTCCTGTAACTGGGTATATGTAACCTGTTGGAAATAAAGCTTATTATTATTATAATTAATACAAGCGTCAACTAAAACTTTCTTTTCATCAGGTCAGCCAGATTGCTATGTATGAAGATGTATCATAGCTGCATTAACATCAGTAAAACCATCTCAATATTTCAATTTGATGACCGACCAGACTCTTTGAAGCTGAATGAACTACTTTGATGCCAATAATCTTTTTACCAAAGAAAATTTTATGTGAGGAAATCTTCATTATGTGAAGATTCGACTGTATCGAACAGCGTTTTTATCAATAAGCTCAGAATGTATGAATTGTCAGGGGCTAGAAGGCAGCTGTTAACGTTGCCGCTACGACTAAAATTATTCCAAAAATAGCTAGTAAAGTTAAAGCTATAACAATGAAAATTTCCACAAAAAATCTCGAGATCATTTAATTTTTAGGCATAAACATCGATAAAAAAATGACTTTTAAAAAGCAGTCTTATCATTCTCTGGTACACTCTATAGCTGGGTATGAACTTCCTGCCTGGGATTATTATATTTAACTATTAATATTTTTCAGGGGGTCCATTTGAAAAATCCAACATGATCCCCTCACGAAAGACACAAGTTTCAGTGCACGGTAAAAAACAGTAATAGACTATAATGTATTGGGACTCATCTTGTACCTTAACTTTGTATATTTACAGTAACATAGAAAAGGCTACTATGTGTTGCCTGTTTTAAAATTTTATGTGGAATCCTTGCTACTATTTTAGCCCGATTGCCTTAGCAATAATAATTTAGAATTAAAGTAATAGTACCCGTTTTGTTCCTCATACTGTCAAAATATTCTCTACAACATGTTCTTCTTTTCGGTTTACTCAATAATATAGTGATTTTTTGTAAGCTTGTAATTTTTTATCAAGATTGAATAAAACTAGTTCACTGCAATGTGCCTAGGATAAGATGAGGTAAAAAAAGATAATAAAAAACTAAAACAGTTCATCATTGTCATGGTTCTGTATGATGCTGCAAAGTAAAGTAAAATTTAATAATCGTTTTATTGAAATACATAATTTTCAAAGTGTACTTCAAGATATCAACCTACATCAACTCTACAGTAACAATATAATTCAATGGTAATCTGGATAAACCTGTTATCAAGCAATGATCACTGAAAATGTACAGTTAATAAAAGCATTTAAGAAGCAATTGCAAAGTAGCATCTAGTCTTCTTTGCTTTTTTTCTCAAGAATATTTGATCTAGTATTTGTTCACTAGTCATTGGAATATCACGCTAAATATTGAGTAAAGCTAACCCAATCGGTCGTTCTTCTCCAGCCTTATTACACAGGTACGTCTTTAGTCTCCGTAATATTAAAAATGACCGTTCACTTAAAACTACTGTAACTCATAGATGTACTTGTAAAACTGTAGATCGTACTGATCGAAACCTTTGAGAAATATTTTTGGTCGCTCCCTTTGAGGAAGTTTTATTTTTTTAATAGTTTTGTTCTTTACGTTTCAAAATCAAAAATTAAATAATTTTTGGGAGTGCCTCTGTACCTCCTTGACCTTCCCTCTGAATTCTGACCCTGTGTATGAAACTTTTTCTTCAATATACATTGTTTTCATTTTTACATGAACCATACATAACTTCTAAAAAAAGAAGATTATACTGGGGAATTTAATTTCACATTTTTTCAATTTTATTTTTAGAATCGCAGAGCTGACTGCAAGAAAATGAAAACATAATTTATCTATTTTATAACATCTATTTTGCTGGACTTTTGAATTTTACAATAAATAATCAATAAGTAGACTTTAGGTATTATCTTTAAAAGAAAACTGAAACGAGTGATTTTTGTAATAAAATTCACACACTCTTAAATTTTATGTAGAGCTCACATTATTATACATAGATTGAAGTTTCTTGAAAAAAGCTTAAAAGCCAGCACAGCTATAATTAGTTATCGTTAAAAATGAAAAATCATTACGAAGCATTTAAGTTTAATGTCTAAAAATACCATTGGAAAATATATCAAATTTACATCAAATTACGTACATATGTTTATTCTCCATCAAATCAATTAAAAAACATATTGTGCTTAGTTAAATATAATCGGATTTATTCAGGTGTTTCTAGGACCGTCCAAAATAAAAAAAAGAGAAATAAATTTAAGCACAAAATCCCGAAACTGTCAGAATTATGAGGGATAAAGTCCAATGTGTCTTGATTAACTTCATTTCGGGCGTACTGTTGACATTCACTTTTTACGCTACAGGTAAATAATTGAAAACGCAGGGCGGACATATTGGATTCATTACTTTTTCCGGGCGTTATTTTTACACAGCGAACAAAGGGGTAAAGACACAAAAATAGGATAAGCCATGCGAATAATTGACCGGATTTGAACAGATTTATTTGTTTTGCTAGCCCAGTTTGTTTATGCGAACACAGAATTAGCTTGAAATTCACTGATTACTGTCTGTAATATTATAAAAAAACTATTATTAAAAAAATAAAAGTTGCTATATTACCGTATGATAACGGAATAATTGGATTGTTATTCGTAAAGTTTTTTAGTATGAATTTTACAACTTAAATCAGTACAGCTACCATCCTTTTGAACATCATAGACAACATAAAAAATAGGGCTTTCGATGAAAAACTGGCCGTAATTTTAGTTGCCTTAGGTTATTCAAAGGCTTTCGATGAAATCGATCATGACTTGTTAGTCGCCAAGTAAAAGTTTTATGGTTGCAATGAAGTTGTTCTTTCTTTTTTTAAGTCCTAAATCGTACTCAGGGAGTACGTGTCAATAACAATTAGGCCGGTCGCACACTGCACGCGTTTTCGTACGAAGTTTACTCGTGCGAATACGTACGTACACGCCCGAACGATCCCAACCTTTCAAGTATTATGACAGCGCGCAGACTGGATCCTTGTGGAATCAGAAAGATTCAAGTTATCACTTACGAGATCTTCAGCGCAAGGCATGGCTAGAAATATCCACAGAAATGAAAATATCTGGTAAGTAAATTTATTAATACGGCTATTAATAATTAGCAGATTTAATGATTAAGTTAATTATATTAGTTTAGTTATTTATATTATAATTATTGTAATATAATAATTGTAATATAAGTGTTACGAGCAAAATAATTTTTAAGCGCATCTCTGATGTTGTGGGCTCTCGTTGTGGTTCTATTCTCTCCTGCAGTCATGAATCTGTTTTTAATTTTATTTTGTGGCAGTGGTGTTTCCATAGGCAAATCATAAAAACCTTATCTTATCAATTATAACGTTATGAAGTAAACATATACATTTTATTATGACATCAGCACGATTGGGATTTACTTCAATTGCTTTTAATAATAATCTCCATTTGCTGCTCAGAATACCAAAGGCACACTCAATAACTTGCCTTGCATTTGTTAAGCGTTTGTTAAATATTTCTTCTTCCGGTCCCAAATTTCTTTGGGGATAGGGACGCATGAGATATGTCTTTAAGGGGTACGCTTCATCAACAACTAAGAAGTAAGGCAAAGCTATGTTAGTGTCTGGTAATACTTTTTCCTGGCTTGCGTTGAGAGTACCATTTTTCAATTGTCTTGGGAGATTTGAATAAGAGAATATTCCACCGTCACTCTCTTTGCCATAGGCTCCCACATCTATAGTAATAAATCTGTAGTTTGCATCTACAACAGTTTGCAATACAATTAAGAAAAATGATTTATAATTACGAAACATGCTGCCAGAGTGCGCTGGCGCGTTTATCCGTATATGTTTACCGTCAATATCGTCGTTTTCGTCTTCACTGTCTAAGACGGTAATATCTATTTTTGAAAAAATTGACTGTGGTATTATAATCCTCAGTTTTAATGCTAGAAAAGATTTTATTATTTTATCCCTAATATAATTAAAATGTTGTCTTCAAATATTTTTCTCCAAAAGATCCAAAGACTCCCGTGACTCCCTGACTATGCTTGTAAATTGATTATATAGTATTATAAGTTGATCCCTGACTTCAACTGGAACTATTTTACTACTATTTAACTTTAATATATTTCTTTAAAACCCTTTTTGATTCTTTAATTACTTCAGCCTTAATTGCTGCTAACTGTAAATTTAAATCTTCGTGTAGCATTTAACGTTAATAATGGCCAAAGTTTTAGGACTACTTGATAGTCAAATTCCATTTAAAGACTAACTCAACTATTTAAATAAAATATAATGACAAATTCCTAAAATTATTAAACTAACGACTAAAGAACATAATATAGATCTAAATATAAACTTACGTACTTATTTCTAGTAAACATTTCTTTGCTGAACTCTTTGAGATTTCACAGCACTTTTAACACCTTTAACACACCTTATTGTTTACTTTTACTAGGACTAACACTGCAAACACTGCCGAAAATACTATAGGACACAACTGTATATTTTCTAAACAGCAGCAACGCTCGCTACTGAAGCGGCTAAATCTCTTCGGAGTTGTTTTTTCATGTTTCTTCTGCACGTCTTGTATATCTTCGAAGCAAACACGGCTACCAATATGCACAGGATAAGGTATAACACAACCTTAACATCCTTTGTGATATTATATTCTGCCTCTTGGACTATGAAGTTAGAATTAACTACTCCATTTTCTTCCACTTTTTGATCCGTTGACTGTGAAGTGCCCATTTTACCTTGCTGATTTTCGGTTTTTCACTTTTTAGGCACTTACTTTTTAAAACGTAAACGTTACTTTTTTAACTAAAAGTTAATTTTTTTTTTGTCTGGCAGGATCGCCATGTGAAATAAGACGTCCCTTGTTGCTGCTATCAATCACATTTTATTAATACCCAATTATATTACATATATTGTTTAATTCACTTCCTAATTAATTATTCAGCAAAATACATAATGTCATTGGACTGGTATATTATAATACATGGAATAATACCTAATGCTTACTAAACTATTTAACGTTAATGTACCCATGGTAACAATACAACATATTATTTAGATTGCACCATTTCCTATAACTAGAATAGAATATAATTTGGTTATAAAATATTTTGAAGGTTATTGATCCTTTACACTCCCAGAACAATTAGGAAACCTCCATTTTGTCCAAAAATCATTAGATATATTAACCACATATATATATATTCATTTGATGGAAACTTCATATGAATTTCGAAAAGATTTTCCCAAATAACGTTACAAGTTTCATGTACAATACAACCAACAGTATTGTCTGAAATTCTAAGTGAATATCCAAGAGTCTTGAAAGATGAACCTGTCGCTAGGTACCTGTAATAAAGGACAAATTTTATTTTATTTTTCAGTTGATAAGGTAAAAAATAAATGGCGAGGTTTACGAGATACTTTTGGGAAGGAACTTAAAAAAGTCAGCAACAAAAAATCTAGCCAACCAAGCAAGTACTTCAGATCCCAATTTCAAATGGTCATATTTTCAGCTTCTGCTATTTCTTCGAAGTACAATGTGTAAAAGGAACCCTAAAAGTAGTGTGCCAGACACTTGTAACAGTTCTGATGGAGAAGATAGTTCAAATACAAGTAGCAGTTATATGCTTTCGCCGTCCCCCGGTCAAGTAGCGAACAAATTCCAAAGAAGACTTTTAAATCTCCAATTAGAAAAAAAATTAAAACAAGTCAGGCAGATGAAATCGATATGTCGCAGCCTTCTACTGTAATCGGTCATTACATGAAAAGTCTGCCATTTTCATTAAACTGTTAAACCTTAAACTGTTACACCGAAAGACTATAAATTTTAGACGTTACGTGTAACGTCAGCGTGCTTCGGCCGCTTGATGAAAACGAGCAAAATTACGTTAGGTGTCCGACTGTATTGGACGTTTTATGTAACGCTTCGAATCTACTTTGCACTTGCTGAATCAACATCAACGAAATAACACACATACTAACCTCAAAATAAATTTTATTACAAAAATAAATCAATAGAGGCTAGCTACAGTTCGAGAACAAAAATATAAAAGAAAGTAAAACACGTATATATTAATCAAAGTAAACAAATGATAAGTTACTTATTAAAACACTAAAGTTTAAAACACTTAAGACTGTTACAAAGTACGCTATTTTTTTTACAGATACACTTATTTTTAGTACACTGTTGCTTGCTGGGTTTACACGAACATTTGAGAAAGCCTTGACCACCTGATCCTAATGACACAGCCTCTCTTAAGCTCAGTAATTTTTCCAAGGGGATTTCCTCTTTATTAGGAAATGCTGAACCCGCAACAGTGAGACTTTCAGCACTAAACCATCCCTTTATAACACCGTGTTTACCTGCAACCTGATTTACACCATTTTTCTGATCTATTATTAAACAAGTCATATTCCTGGAATCTCCTGGACCTCTGTCGACTTTAGGAATATTTAACAACACACAATCACCTACATTGAAAGTCGGCAATTTTTTTGCCGAATTGCTCAACATTTTTTTTCTTCAGTTTTATTTCTAGCTTCGTCGCGTTCCTCAGAGATGTTTTTGCTAGCGGAACATAAATTGCACAGTACTGAAGATCCTTGTTGACAAACTTCAGTAATATTAACAACACGTAAACAATTTTCGCAAATTGCTTCTTCAGATCAAGAGCAAGATCAAGAGCAAGACACAATATTGGTAATGTCGGTATCTTCATCAGCGAGACTTTCATGTGCATCCGAAATTTCGACAACTGAATCTTCTTCGTTATTTATAATTTTCATAAGCTCTTCTTCAGAAGTTGATGTTTTTGCAAGCGCTGAGGGGATGTTATTAGAAGATAGACCAACTCTAGGTTCACAGCCTAAAAGTGCTTTATACGGAAACCGTCCTATTGTTCTGTGAAATGAGATATTCTTTTGCCATTGAACAAACTGAAGCCCTACCGACCATCTTTTGCTATTCGTGTCAGACATCCAAGCTCGAATCATGTTTTCAACGTCTTGGCTTGAGCGTTTAATGCTGCCTTGACTCTGAGGTGTCTAGGACGACCGTGTACTATAATGCATTCAGGCCATAACTCTTTCAATTCAAGTATAACCTTATTTACAAACTCGCGACCGTTGTCGCTCTGGAGAATTTTCGGGGCTCCTATTAACAGAAAAATACTTAATAAGTTGGAAGCAACTTCCTCGGCACGTTTGGTTTCCATTGGTCGTAAGAATACGAATTTTGTGGCATGATCTTGATAATTCATTATCCATTTAAATTGCTTGTCGGGAAGCAATTGGAAACCTGTCAGGTCCAGCTGCCCTCTTTCATTAAAATCTTTGCTTACAATGGGACGTACTATAATTTTTTGTCTGCCATGTTTCTTTTCATTGCAGCTTTTGCAGCATTGAACAAAACATTCTATGGACGGACGTGGAATACTCAATTTATTTTTGAGAGCTACTTCCATTTTAACGCGACCACCATTAAATAATTATATAATCACATAATTTCTCAAATAAATCTTCGTACGCCACTACAATCTCGATTTCATCCTCGGTTTTATGTTTCTTTATTAAATGTGATTGGTCAGAAATGGTCATAACATCATATTTCTGCAGCAAAAAGTATTCGCGCCTTTCTTTTCTTCCTCTAAAACAGAAACCTATTTTAGAAACAATAAAGAAACAAATTTCAAATAATTAAAATTGTCTTGTGCCTCGCTATTATAGAATCCCCTGTGTAGCTAAGAATAATTTCCTGCGAAAGTACAATGCGTCCCATAAAACTTTTCTAGGAAACCTTTTTTCTAAAAAGCTAACTTGGGCCCACACTATTGGGCCATCCTCTATACCTAACATTATACAGGTTGCCCCAATAATCCGTGGACATAGAACTGCCACGTATTTTTAAAATTAAAATAAGTCGATTGGACACAATTTACCTCCATACAAAAGTGCTTCGTTTGTCCGTTAGAAGGCATCAAAGTTTAACAATAAAAACAAAGTTTGATATTTTTATTATATAAAATAAAATCTAATTGCATAGAAAATAGCCCCTTATTACTGCTATCAACTGTACCAAGTTTCATCAAAATCGGAGAAATTGTTTTTGACTAATCAACAAAAAACGATTTTTTTATAAAAATGTTAACACCCTGTATCTCGAAAACTAAGCTCTAACAGACAAATGACGCACTTTTGTATAGAGGTAAATTGTCTTCAATCGACTTATTTCAATTTCAAAAATACGTGTTAGTTCGATGTCTACGGAATATTAGGACACCCTGTATATCTAAATATTGCTATCCAAACTACACAAGTGTATAAAATTTCAAAATGATAGGTTAGCAGGTAGTACCTACTAACAGTGGGGATATGTTTTTGTAATAGCATGAATTAATTCACAGTGTACACTGTACAAATCACAAGTCCACGAGAAACCCGGGAAATCCCGGATATAAACCTAACCTAAACAATCTATAAGAATGAGATAAGTACTTACGGTTTCTGCTTAGCTGCTACAATTTCCTGTATAACTGTTTCAATTTTGTGCTTTGTGTAAGGCTTTCGTAGAGGTTTCTGGGAATAAAACTCTTCTAATTTCTTGTAGAATTGCGTTTGTTGTGTCACAATAACACTCTCGGCCGTCGTCATTTTGAGGTTAGTATGTGTGTTATTTCATTGATGTTGATTCAGCAAGTGCAAAGTAGATTTGAATGACACGTCTAATACAGTCGGACACCTAACGTAATTTTGCTCGTTTTCATCAAGCGGCCGAAGCACGCTGACGTTACACGTAAAGGTACGGTCTGTTTTGGGCGAGTAATGGAGGCGATTAAACGATGCGTTTAATCACTTACATCTAATCGCCTCTGGTGGTCTGTATTCGTAGATAGCGTCAGTATTCGGTTAGTCTCCAATCAATCAGTAGTTTTTTAACCGTCCTAAAATGAGTACACGTGAACTTGTGACGGCAGCACAGTTGCTTGAAATGGAAGAAGAAGCGGATGATGACATTTTGGTATTATCATTATTGCATAAAAAGCGTAGAAAGGTTCATAACATATTTGTTCAAAGAAGAAAGGAGGGATGTTTTAGTATGCTGATAATGAGACATTTAATTGATGACGAAACCAAATTCAGAGAATACTTTAGGCTTACTAGATATCAGTTTAATGAACTTTTTAACCTTGTATCTGATGACATAAAAAAATCTCCTTCTAAATTTGTTAGAAGACCAATTACAGCTAAAGAAAAGCTTGCTTTGGTGCTAAGGTATTTTATGGTGAGAATCTGTTGTAATAGATTAAACCGAATTTTCTTTTAGGTTCTTGGCTACAGGAGAATCCTATCGTTCCATGGCATTTAATTATAGAATTTCCCATAATTACATTAGTGTTTTGGTACGAGATGTTTTGAAAGTGCTATATAACAAGTTAGTGCCCGTGTTCTTGAAACAGCCCTCGAAAGAAGATTATCTTAGAATAGCTGGGCAGTTTGACGAGAAATGGAATTTCCCAAATTGCTGCGGAGCTATTGACGGAAAACACGTGCGTATTATTTGCCCACAGAACTGAGGCAGCTTGTTTTTTAACTGCAAGTCATTCTTTTCTATTGTGTTGCTGGCGTCTATTGTGTTGATGCTGAATATAAATTTGTATGTATTGATGTTGGTTCATATGGAAAGGAAGGGGACAGTAATATCTTTAATAAGTCGTCTATGTTTCATCTTGTCAATAATGATAAATATATGCCAGAGGACAAACCTTTACCAAATTCAGATATACGATTACCCTATGTTATTCTTGGAGATGAAGCATTTAAACTCTCAAAACATCTTCTTCGTCTATATCCGCGAGATCAGGCTAACATTAATATACAAAAGCGTGTCTTTAATTACCGCCTGTGTCGAGCACGAAGAACTTCAGAAAATGCATTTGGATTACTGAGTCAAACATTCAAGATTTTTTACACGCCAATTGCTGTACAATCTTCCATAGTAGATCTTATAATAACCATTGCATGTTGCTTACACAATATGATAAGAACTTCTAGTCAAAGTTCTATAGAAGATATTGACTATGACATGTCCAAGGACAACATGATTAGATTAAATCCCTCGGGCGGAAATTCAACTGTTGAAGCATTTCAAATTAGAAATAGGTTTACAGAATTTTTCAATAGTCAAGCAGGCTCGGTGACCTGGCAGCTAAAGCACGTAACGACAACAGATAATTAGATTTAGTTACTCTGCAATCTTGAGTTAAATATTTTGTAATATTTTATTATGAAAATAGACAAATAAAACTATTACCTATCTAGACACACGTTTTTTATAACTCAGTTAAATTATAATTACTAAAAAGATCTGCGCAATCGGTAAATGCTTGAGAGTCCTGGATATCACATGAAGATTCTGTTGTACTATCATAATTGTAATGAGCTGATGTGAGAGAGGCACGTGAAGTGGAGGGAGTGGGACGGGATCCTGTTTGCGACATTTCCAATTCCATTCGAGAAATCAAGTCCAGTGTTTCTTTCTTTGCTTTGACTTGTAAATGAGGTGGAAAGGTGATAACTGTTTCAGCCATGCTGGCAAAAAAAGTTTTGATTGGATGGTTTTTGCCTGATTAGGCAAATGATTCTTTTATTTCCTTAAACACGAGCTGTCTCTCGTTTTCTCTTTTCTTAAGTGTTTCCAAAAGCTGCTCATTACCAATATGTTTCTTCTTTCTTTGGGGGCCTTCATTTATCTTTGTATCCATTTTTTCCTGCACAATATGTCTCTTCTTTCTTGGTGCACCTTCATTTATACTTGTATCTAAATCTTGTGATTGTGGAGAATTAATTTCTGCCGTTGTATCGTCCTCTGCAATATCTTCCTTTTCTTCACCTGAAAAAACTTCTTGTGATTGTTCGGTTAATGTTTGCTTAATTTCTGAATCACTTGATGTGCCTTCTTCTTCTTCTACTGATACATTGCATAAAGTTCTAAAAAACCATATATGACATGAGCTATAATAAAGTAGGTAGGTATATAAAAACTTTACTACTTTTTTAGGTATATAAAATTTACTTTCTATTGGATCTGGTTTGCTCTAAAAAGTTAAGAGCATTCATGTGCACCCATGTAATTGTAGCCTTCGCTGAGGAACCAGTGCTTTGTTTCATATCCTTCTTCTTTTTCCAATAAACATCTTTTAAACTTTTCCACCGAGTCTTGCATTCAGTGACTGGAAATAATGTACGACATGAAAAAGTTCGAATTATATTAGTAGTTAATAGCTTAGTTTACACCAAAAAAAAAACTATACTTGGGTTTTAAATTTGTTGTTTCGAAAAAAAAAACACACTTATACATATTAAAAGAAGTGTATAAAAATGATACGCAGTTTAAGATTTTAATAAAATTACCTAATTGAAATGTAATTTATTTTGACACAAAAGCATATCCTATATATACAGGCAGTACTTTTGTTGTTTATTAAATTTAGTATTCCGAAGAAAAATGTAATGCCACAAATATGTATGTAAATATTTTATGGAAAAAAAAGTGAACAAAAGGAAAATAATGTTATACATTAAATAAACTTACCACTTTTGTCTATGTTTTTTGATATTATTTTCCAAATATTATCCCATACATTTTGATCCTTATATAATGTATGATTTAAATTATACAATGCTGGATGAGTTGACACTTCGTAAATCAATTTTTCATCTTCCGCTTTGGAGAATCGAAGTCTGTTACCTTTGTTGGAGCTCATTTTGCAGCCACACTCGCGAGCGATTTAACAAACGCGCGCGTTTACTTTGCCTGACGACCAATTTTGCTTAAAGACGCGTCGTCTTGTGGCGACTTGTTGCCTAAACCAGACCATTTCTATGATATGGCTATTTAACCTAATGACACGATTAAACGTCTCGTCTAATCGCCCGAACTACTCGCTCAAAACAGACTGTACCTTAACGTCTAAAATTTAGTCTTTCGGCGTAACAGTTATTTGTTTCAGTGTTTGGCAGCGTTTCATGAAAAGGCCAGTCTTTTCATGTAATGACCGATTACAGTAGAAGGCTGCGACAGATACAAGACTATTACAGATTGAAGAGGAAAAGTTAAAGTGCTTTCAAGAGACTGCAAATGATCCTGATGCCCAATTTCCAACGCGCCTTCTGCCGGTATTAAAAGATATCTCCAATCATCGCAAATTAATGGTAAGATCAAAATTGCAACAAGTTCTTATAGACGAACAAAATGCTGTACCTCCTGTGGTAGTGCTTGATCAATCTAGTGACTCGACCCAGTTTAATGTTGATCTCAGTATGTCACAAAATAATTCAGCACAAGGACTGTCGCAAGAATATATTTGTCTACAATTCTCAACAGGTGCTCTCCCTCAGTATGCAGTTTAATCCAAACACCAGTAATTAATATAATATGTAAGTTATGTTTTGAATAAAGAAGTATGAATAAAAGAACTATATTATACTTCGTTACCTCAAAGTTACAATCAATCGTTCTTCAGGTGATATTGTGTCGTGAAAGTTACTATATTTAGTCACCTTAGGTCTGATAATGTTCAGATTATATTAAAAAGTTTCGTTCTTCATACGAGTATAACCCTGATACAGTAATTAGTCATTAGATAAGTCTTCCATAATATGATGAAATTCACCGAAGTCCTCACTTTTCAAATATATTTCACGCACCCACTCGGTTCTTCGATAGTGGCGACGTCTCCGCAGTCTCCGAATTAGAAGAGAATTATCTTGAAGGTATAGGTTCATTACGCTACAAATTCCAAACAAAACAAATAAAAAGTAAGAGGGTTTAATGAATACAATGTCACCGAAACACTGCTTATCCCCTATCTTATTTGACGGGGAAAAACGTATTCAGTGTGCGCACTTAATTCGTACGACTAGCATCGTACGTTTACGTACGATACAAATTCGTATCCAATGTGCGACCGGCCTTTCGAGAGAGACTCCGATTCGAAACACATAATTTCTGGAGTGCCTCAAGGATCGATTCTGGGGCCTCGTTTAGTCTTGCTATATACTTCGGATCTTCCTTTAGTCGTAAAGAGCTCTGAGGTGTACCAGTACGCTGACTATACTCAGTTAATTCATTATTTCGATCCAGAGGACATAAAACAGGCTTCTGAAAGTATAAATAGAGACCTAAGCTTAATCTTGCGCTACTCGAAAGAATCTAATCTTTCTTTTTTCAATCTTTTTATGCCCTAGTTCGTGAAAAGTATCTTTACATTTAATTGACATTTAGTTTATGATTTATCAAAAAAATTTTGCTAAAATAAATAGTGCGTAAAGTAATTATAGGTATTTTAATTTTTTTTAATGTTTTCTTCGGTAGTAGAAAAAATTTTGTTGTTATGTTACACGTGTGTAAATCCTCCTTTTTTTATTCATGGGAATTGTCGCATGAGTCGTAGACGATGATCATTTTATACCATTGTTATATAAATAACCATTTTCGTTAATTTCAATAATTTTATAATGCAAATTGTCTGTGCCCTGCCGGGTGGATTCGACCCCAAATATACAACTTAAATTGCACTTTATAAGTTCCTCAAATTATAAAAAACTAAAGCTTTTTTGACAAAAATTTTTGATGAATTAATTAAACAAATACACAATTTCTGAGTATTACTTACAAGTATTATGGGCTTAAATTTACTTAAACTTATTTAATAAATATTTTAAAGAATCAGTCGAAAATAGTTTTTAGTTTTTGAGATTCTACGTCCAAGCCAAACTTTTTTTCGGCTTATTTTGCCAAGCGTATGAAGACTCTTAAATAGATTTATTTTCCTTCATATATGTATGATCTGTTTGTCAGAAATCAGCCATATAATCCCTACGATAATCAACAAGTTATGGCCCAAAACCCACTTCGTATTTATTTAAAATTACGTTTTATGTATAAAATAATTAAATACTTTAAAATCATTAAATCAAAATTTCAACTTAACACTTACCTTCAACCTTTCCTTGCAAATTAATATCTAGTAACTAATAATCAAAATAAAAATAAATTCTTAAAAAAAATTGAAAAAAAAGTCTGTTTTTCTTTTGAATTGTATGAAGAGCGATAAAAAAGCGGCTGCTTATAAAACAATTTAAGACATGAAGCAAATTTTAAATAATAAACTATAGAGAACAACCCCTTTAAAACCAATTACGAAAAGAATAAATTAATCCAACCTATTTCCCTTAACGACTGAGATTTTAAAAACGCAGGAAAGGTAGTCGAATAAAGTGGCTATATTATATAAAAGACAGAAGGGGCTTTTATCCGTTTAGATCCCAAACAACCCTAGCTCCTTTGTGTGTGGAAAAAAGCTTATTGAAACGGTGCCATAATGAAAGAACAGGAGGAAGCTTTCGGATTTCTTTTTCTTTGCTTTCTGTTTTTTTGAGAGCCTCTTTTAAGAAAAGTAAAACAACATAACTGTATCTTTGTATTTACTTCTTGCACCGTTTTTGCAGGCAACTTACTCTCAAGTAATTAAAATTGTTGTTGGTAATTAAAAATTATAATAAAAGAATGCTTTCTTTATAGAAACTCAAAGAGAAATTTGAGGTCAAAGTTATATCAACAAGGTGCTTTTATATCCAGAAAATGATAAGCATTTTCAAAAATATTTATATTTTTTATTACTTAATAATGTAAAAAATTAATAAACTGTGGACTTAAAAGGAAAACATTAAATCAAAAAACTATACGCATTTATCATTCATCTTACCACCTCCTCACTCACACTTCATCGTCCAATAATATCATAATATTATTTAACAAATACATATAGACTAAAAAACAAATCAGAGCACTGTGGCTCTACATTTCATAGCCACTGTTAACATTAATTTATAATAGGCGTTGAGTAACTTACTATATAAATGTTAAATATAAAATAGAAATTACAATAGAGCCCACTCAATTTTTTTATTAATTATCTTCATTCCCTAGAACTCTACAGCTTATAAAATATTATGTGGGTACTGATATTTACGCTGATATTGCAACCCAAAACTGATTTTTTAGTTTGTGCATTTAGTACCAGGTCTTAGATACAAATTGAAGTACTTAAGTATTTCACATGTAAATTCTGATAAAAACTTATTACTATATACCAACATACAGAGAAAGTTCCACGAAACTGTAATTTCGCTACTGAAATCTTATTAGAGGTGTATTTGGAATACTTTTTTAAGAAATTGATAAAAGCCTCTTACCAGAAACATTTCCATCTTAAAACTTTCTTAATATACATAGTAAAAGGGGTTCAAATAACTGGGAACTAGGAGTTAGGGTATAGTTCAGTTCAGAGATCTATTAGAATCTTTGATGTGCCGCGAATAATCCGTGTGCCGGTATTGCTTATATTGTCACATGACATGCATGTTTAAATCGCAAAATTTTATGTGGAAAGAGTCATAAAGTAATATTCTAAGCTATATTTAATCATTCCATTGAATAAGAAAATGTTTTAAGCATTTTTTAAAGAATTTATACATTTGATTTGTAAAATTTAACTACATGCGCCCACGTACTATTTTGTTAGACGTCTGACCTCAGTCACAGCCACTCAAGCGTGAAAAGTTGCACAGGTTCGGCCTTTAAATTTGTTGGTATTTAAAACTTATTATTATTATTCGGGATTTTTGGGTTTAGTTTTATTAAGTTAGAAATTCAGGATAGTTGACAGCAAGATAATATTTAATTTAACTATAAGATATAAGTACGTAAAATCATTTTAACCAAAAATTTTAATTTAATAAGTTTAGTTTTTAGCGCCATCAGTGGGGTGTTTATAACAAGTGATAAGAGAATAGGTAGTACGAATTACTTAGGCCCATTTATTCTGTGGATTAGGGCATTAAAGATTTACTTATATTAATATTTCCTTATATAATATTTATTAATTTGTTTGCCTCATATTTAGTTATTGTGCATAATAGGATAGATTAGATTAAAATTAACAAAAATAAATGCTTATACTAAAAACGAAAAATCTTAAAATTACAGTGAGGATACTAAATACTTTTATAAATGTAACAACTCATTTGAATCTGGCCCAAAGAGTTAATACAATTTTCTAAGCTCTGTTTTTTTACTTTTTTACTTTTAAACCTTTTCTGTAGTAACAAAGAAAAACCAAAGTGATTCATTTTTTAAAAGTGTCTTATTACCATCCTCCCAGCTTTCAGAGGCACCTCTTAAAATATTCAAAGTGGAAGGGTAGTCAAGTGATATATTGTTTGAAAGGTCTATTAATTCCCTATATTTGCCATCTTACTCATTAGAATCAATGCAATACTTTTCGATCTATGCGTCTTTAAACGCTAGTTTAAAAATATTTATTCTGATTTTAAAATTAATTATTAAAAGCCAAAGGAAATTAATTCCAATAAATATAAACGTATAAATTTAAAATATTGAATTGTCGGAATGCTATTTATTGGTAAAAAGAAGAAAATATTCGATGCCTGCAATAGAACCATTCTCGAAATATTTGTTTTTTTTTTGTTTATTAAAATGTTCCCTTAAAATATTTTATTTTTGGTTCAGTTAGTATGATATAATGATTCTTTTTGGTATTTAAAGTTTTTCACTGCCTATGGTTCTTAAAATCGCTATATTTAATGATAGGCAGCCGGATAAACAGGTTAAACATCTAGAAGTTAGTGAGAAACTTTTAAGAAACTGAGTCAATATCTAATATAGAGAAAAATCAATTGACAATACTACATGAAGTCACTTACGTTGAGGTTCTTGGGCATTTTGCAATGGGTATGTCGACTCGTAAGAAAGCTCGTCAGTAAGAAAGACTTATTAAAGCCTAATAATGTTCATTCTTATAAGCTACTTTTGTGAATTATTGACACAAAAAATAGTAAACGAGCCACGTATTACAAAAAATATTTGTTTCGATGATAAATGCATTTTTTATTTAAACGGTAACGTTAACAGGTAAAATTGCTGTTACTGGAGTAATGAGAATCGCCATATTTTTAGGGAAGGGACACACAATAACTATAAATATACAGTCGGTCAAAATGAAACTCGTACACCTAAGGTTTCTTTTACATTCTGTACAAATAACGTGCAAAATATTTCCAACTATATATATTTGCAATCAGCATAAAATGTTATCTAAGTTGTTGAGCAAAAATATGCAAAGAATGCATGCTGAACATAAAAAAGTATAAGAGATAAGAAAATTTTATGGTCAAAATGAAACCCGTACATCATATTTACTTTACAATAACATTAATATTATTTATAGTTAGCACTTGGTATTAAGAGCATCTGTTACTTTTAACACTCCTGTGTAATTTTTAATTGAGTTTAATTAATTTTTTGTCCTTCTTTTACCATATGGGGCGTCAGCGTGGACAAACAAGCGTTGTAGAACGCAAATTTATTATACAGCATTGGAAAGATCATTGCGACAAATTTCTAAAATGGTTTGTAGGCCGCACTCTACCGTGCAAGGAGTTGTAGATCGTTTGAATTGAATTGACGAAACAGTGAGCTGCCAAGGCAGTTGTGCATATAGGTCTCCTGATGGACCCGTCATGCCCCACCGGGGGTTACCAGAGCCCAACGGCCTTAGAGAAACCGATAAGGCTCTCTGGTCTGAAGGACTTAAAGTCGCTCGGTACACTGAAAGTGTTACCCAAGTATTTGAACCTGGCGCGTGTGAGTGCTGGGCACTCCCCGACTACATGGTCAACGGTTTCATCCTCCTCACAGCACCATCGGCATTCCGGGTTGTCCGCAATACCGATAGTATGGAGATGGCTTCTTAAGTGCCAGTGACCGGTTAAAAGACCTGTCACTTGCCGAATTTCGCGTTTTTTAGGCGTAGTAGATTTTTGGTGAGACAGGCAGAAGGCCCACCTATGTGCGCTTTGGCCTGTCTCATACCAGGGGACTCAGTCCATCTTCGGTGGGTCCACTTGTCCAGCAGACTCTTCATTGACGCGACCACAACGCATTTGGCGATCCCAACTATGGGTTCCGGCCCCATCGGCACATTCGCGGATCCCAGTCTAGCGAGAGAGTCCGCTTCCTCATTACCTGCATGGCCTGCGTGGCCAGGTATCCAGACGAGCCGGACCAACACCACCGAAATAAAGAAGGCCGAGGTGCTCTGACGTCACTAAAGTAATACGTCACGCAAAGAAGGCGAAGAAATTCGCTACCGCCTTCCCCCTTCAAATCTTATAATGGAACGACCCATTTCTTGTTCCTTTGCCCGAGCCTCGGTGCCAAATCAACCGCAATATCATTGAAAATATATTTGGGGTAATACTTATTGACCGCGACATCTGTGGTTATTATACCCACATTGTGGCAACAATGCTGCCTCTTTTACACTTTACACATTATCCTGTTAGAAGGGTGTTTGTTGTTGACAACTTGTAGTATTTCTACAGGTGAATATAACAGGTGTTTCGGTGCCGGTTTCGGTGTTATTGTGTTATTATATAAATTAAATATTGTATAATCCGACTGCCGTTCGCAATTATGCCTAATAAGTGCTGTGTACCGAGTTGCAAAGGCAATTACGATGCCGAACATACTCGGCACATGTTACAATTTCCGAAGGATGATGAACTGTGTAAAAAGTGGCTAAGAATGATTCCTAGAGACAATTTTAAACCTACCCAGTATAGTAGGGTTTGTGACGCACATTTTGCCAAGGAAAATATACTTTGGGTGACAACATATTTTGATGAAAAGACAGGCAAGACTTTACAAGTTCCATTGAAATATCCCAAACTTCAACAAGGTACAATCCCTGTAAAGTTCCCTAATTGTCCCTCATATATTTCAAAGTTTATACCAGTTATTAGGAAAAGTAGAGATGAAAAGAAAATTGAAATTGAACAACAAAATTTGTGTCTAGTAATTCAAAACAGTATTGATGAATTTTCAGCCTATTAAAAAACTATAACTTATTAAAATTTCCAAGAATTTTTACCTATTTTTAATGCAATGGTACTGCCTAATGATTGGCTAAAATTTGTTAATAATCAAAATGATATTATATTGTATAAATTAAAATACTGAATTGAATACTGAATGAAATATTGTATAAAATATAAAACTGCTCTTCATCACATTATTTATGGCATGTTAGAGATAATAACATATTGTTTCGAAGAATTAAATATAAAATAATGAAAAATAAAATAATGAAATATGTTTTATTAGGAAAATTTCAGACTGATCTACTTGAAAATAGATTTGGAAAATACAGGCAAATGGCAGGAGGCCAATATAATATCTCTATTCGTCAACTATATGAAAGTGAAAAAAAACTCAGAATTCAAGCATTAATGTCTTTAAAATCCACTTGTTTTGGGCCTCTTAAAATAGATGCATTTTATGACAATGATGAAGGAAATGATACCGATAATACGACTTGTGTAAGTGACAACCAATCAGGTTGGTTTAGTCCTACTATATCTATAACCGAACATGATATCGAGAATGTCAAAGAAGAAATGCCAGTAATTGCCTATTTAGGAGGGTATTGTTGCTATATTCTTTTAAAAAAAACTAAATGTGACATATGTAAAGAAAATTTAACTTTAAAAGATTACCTTCAAATTGATGATAATCATACTCTTATTAAAAATTTGACAAAAGGGTGTCTTAAATTTCCTTAAGATTATATAAGTAACATTGTTTTATATGAATATATTATTTTTAATCAAATTTTACAAAACTCTGAAGATGACTTCCTAGCGATTCATAATAAAAAAAAGTTTTTAGCAATGACCACATTGGAATATCTTAAGAACAATAATTTTCTAGACTGCTTTCCAAAATGTCATATTCATAGTAGTGAAACTAATGTAAAAATTATTATTAATTCTGTTACCAATACTCTTTTAAAAAATTACTATGGCAAAAAAAATTATCGACTTGGGAAAGGCAGTAAAAGGAAATTAGATACACAAACTTCTTAAATTTGCTTAAATAACACCCCCGCCAATTTATGACATGAATTTTTGAAGTTTAATTTCTTTTTCAAATCTGTTTAAAAAAAAACACAAAAAAAACAAAAAATTAAAAAAAGATGAAATATGAACATACTAGTTAAGATAGGTGATACCTACAATTAATTAGTAATACTAAGTATTATTTTTGATATTACTATGAGCCCCAAATACTATATACAACCCTCGATACAAATAATTTTTTTTAAATTTCAACCCTCATTTCAATTCTTATTTTTGCAATTACCCTTATTGAAATGAAGGTTAAGATAATTCATTTTTAACAATTAGTTTGTTTACATACCTCATGAATTGTTTTTTTTATTTTATCAAAGCCAAATATTTTTTTGTCAAAGAATAAAAACCATCCCTTATTTTCTACCCCTTTTTTAGAACCGATATTACTCAAAAGAAATCCTAACTAATAGTTTATAGGAATGCAACATGTGTACCAAATTTCAAATTAATATCTTAACTTCTTCAAAAGTTATCGAGGCAATACACCGGTTATGAGGTTATTCCAGAGACAGATAAAGACACAATTATTTGCCTAAATTAGGTTTCTACAAGTCTTAACACCCATACTCGTTAAAAAACATTCTACTTTAAATATAACGGCCGATATTATCCTAAATACACGTCCTTATCGCTATCGAGATTCATAAACGCGTGCAAAGCATTTGCCTTCTTGTGATGACGTCACAGCGAAGCCCCGCGGCCTTCTTTATTTCGGTGGTGTTGGCCGGACCCTGCATCCAACCTGTACCAGTTTTTTCAGGACTTTTATGCACTCTAGTACAAGCTTGGAGCTTACCTTTGCAGCCGTGATAGCCTTAATGGCAGCTCTGCGGTCCGAGCATATTGATACAACTGTATTGCGGTGTCCGCTGCTTAGGATTTTCTGTCAGCATTTTAATACAGCAAATACTTCGGCCTGGAAGACAATGGCGTGATCCCCCAGCGAGTATGCCCTACTGGTATGTGGGATCCCACCAATAAGCCCTGATCCAGCTCTGTTATTCATTCTGGAGCCATCTGTGTACCAGATGGTTCCCCTATTTAGCAATGCAGGTCTGTTGGAATGCTGCCACTCCTCTCTGCCTGCAATGTGCGTCACGAATCCCTCGCAGTCCACAGTCACTGGAGCCATGCAGTCACTGCCCATCAGAAGGAGAGGACATTCCTGTATGGCCCGTGACCAAATTTTTGCGTGACCGGTCTCGCCAGCACGTAGTTCGCCGAGGACGTATAGCCTGTAAGCAGTCCTCATTGCCTCGAATTGCACAACGAAGTCCAGAGGCGGAAGGCTCAGCAGAGTCTCAAGCGCTCTAGTTGGCGCCGTCCGCATGGAACCCGTTATGCTGAGACATGCAAGACGTTGGACTCTGTCCAGTTGAGCACGAATGTTGTGGATCGCTATAAAAGTGAAAATAGAATATCAAATAAAGTAAGGAAAAGCCCTCGAAAAATGTTTAATTCGTACGACGAACGTTGGATCCTCAGGAAAGTTGCGGAAAACCCGAAAAAATCTGCACCGAAGTTGGCAAAAGAAATTGAGAAAAATTTACGAAAAACAGTTAATCCTCAGTCAGAAATTTTCTAAAAATAAATTTTATTCATAGTATAGTGGCTCGAAGAAAACCTTGGATCAGTAAGGTAAATAAAATCAAGAGGTTAAGCTTTGTTAAAGAACACAGAGACAAAGATTTTTTATTTTGGAAGGACGTAATTTTTACAGATGAGAATAAATTTTGTATTTTCGGATCAGATGGACAACAACGGGTGTGGAGAAAGCCCAATGAATCGATCAACGAACAAACTCTACGAGTCACAGTAAAGCACGGCGGTGGTTCAGTCATGGTCTGGGGGTGTATGTCAGCTGCAGGTCCTGGCAATCTACATTTTATAGAGGGTATAATGGATCAGAACATGTATTTGGACATACTTAAGCAGAATTTAAAGGCAAGCGCCCGAAAATTCCGAATTGAAAAAAAAAATTAATTCTACCAGGACAATGACACAGCATAAAGAAACCAGCAGTCTCACTCCGCTCGAAAATGTAAGCGAACTAATAGCATCCTTAGCCATGCCGCAGCCATGTTCTCCGGATGCCGAGCTCACTGTTTATCGAACTGTGTTCATAGGTGTATCGCCTAGTTCAGCGCCGTACTTAGTGACTATTTTAATAGCATTTTTACAAAGCGTAGCGTTTTTTATAAAAACTTTTGTATTAAAAGAGGGGTATGTCAAAAATTATTAATGAAGCAAAATAATTGACTTTGCCAAAGTTTTTAATAGCTGCAAATTTGGCTGTATGGCTTAAATAACATAATTAAGCATCAATTAAAGTTGCAGCAATGTAATTTTTTTTTTTGATTTTTAAGGACATTATTTAAATTTCTGCCATTTTAACCGTGTTGCCATATTTAAAAGAGTTGCAAAATTGTATACCTTTACTTTAGTTGGTACTTAATAATATAATAAACATTCGCAGATGTTAGAATTGTTTTGAATTGTTGCCAACTATTTGTCTTTATTTATTGGCCTAAGAGTTTCTATTTGTTTTGAAATATTACTTTATTTGTATAATTAGTTATCCTTAAACTACTATGTAGTCAGATGTTAATCTAAAAGCGTTACTATACAGGGTGTTAATTAAGTATGTACCATAAATTATTTAACAGGCGATTGTTTGAGTAATTTTAAGACAAAAAGTTCATATGAACATAGGTCCGCAAGTTCTCTGGCGGTGTTATTTATAACATTAAGGAGCTAATTTACCCCTAACATGATTAAATTTATTAGGTTCAGTGTAATCTCGAACGGGACCTGAAGAAATATTTGTGGCAAAAAAAATTGGGACACCTGAATTTTGTGCCATTTTTAATATGTTATTTGATTTACTCAAATACAAATACAACTTTTTCGTATCTCGCTTATTTTTCGAGAAAAAAAAAGTCCACTTAATTGCATATCCCTGGATCATACAAGGAATTTGGGGAAAAGTTTCATTTGGAATTTATTATTAACTAAGCAAGATACAAAAAAAATTCAAGAGACAGAAAAGTTTTATTTGTATAATCCACAGAACATAATAAAAATTGCACAAAAGTCAGTGCCAAATATTTTAGTTGTTGTTAAATTTTAACACCCTGTATATTGAGAACGAAGAATTTCTGGACATATGTTTATATGAACTTTTTGTTTTAAAATTACTCAAAGAATGGTCTCTTAAATTTATGGTACATACCTAATTAACTTCCTGCACGTATTCTTCTATATCGTCGTTGTTAGATGTAGAAATGCGATGTTTATTTTTGTTTAAATATTTTGTTAATGTATGAGCTTTATTTATATTAAAAAATCAATATTTGTACTATGTAGGTATTTTTATTTTACAAGATAATAACATCTAAAAAAATGTTTAAGTCCGGCTCTAGCCAAGGCAAAAGCCGCGTGGACCGTAGCGAGTGTCAGCGGCATCCCTACTATAAGCAAAAATGCCTCGCCTGCATTAGTACACATGTACCGAACTCGCTTATTCAAGCCAATGTATTTTTATTGAAGTGCGACTGCTGGTTTCTTTATGCTGTGACAATGATCCAAAGCATAAGGCACAGAAAGTAAAGAATTGGTTGCTCCATAACTGTCCAAAAGTACTTGAAACTCCATCGCAAAGTCCAGATATTAATGTCATTGAAAACTTATGGTCACATTTAAAAGTTGCTATAAGAAACCATGAAATTTCAAACAAAGAGCAATTAAAAGTAGTGATTCAAGAAGAATGGTCTAAAATATCACCCGAATAATGTGAAAAATTGGTGCGATCAATGCCCAATCGTATGGCAGATGTTATAAAAAATAAAGGACTACCAACAAAATATTAATCTCTTTTTTATGTTTTTTTTTCCTGTATATTTTTAATGGTGTACGAGTTTCATTTTGTGTTGTAAAATCGAATGTAAATTTAATTTTCTCATTTTTCTTAAAACTTCTTTTTGTGAAAAATATATTTTTACTTTATTTTGTGTTTCAAAGGCCATCATATAAAATGTATATATTATTTTTTTTTTAAGTAAAAAATATATATTTGTAAACAAATAAATAAAATGTAAGGGGTGTACGAGTTTCATTTTGACTGACTGTATAGGCAATAAAATCATTGGGCTGTTGTTTAAGTTTATGCTGAAATATTAGAAAGGTTTGTTGACCCTTTAATATTAACAGAATTCGAAAAGCAAATAGAGAAAAATGAATGAAATTATTGATGAAATTATTGCCCCTTAGACAGATAATCATTATCCAGACCAGTGGATTGGTAGAAGAGGACTTCTTGAGTGGCCGTGAAGATCACCAGATCTAAGCTTAATCGATTTTTTTCTTTGGGGTCGCTGAAAAAAGAAACTGTACAAACAGTCTGTACGTTTGCCTCCAAAATAATGGAGCCCCTTTGAACATCTAATAAAATAATTAAAGTTCAATTTAGTTTTTTTAATGTTTTGAAAATAGAGTAAACGCAATGTTGCAGCTTATTCTAGTGTTAACCATTTGTTCTCATTGTTGATATTTTTTTTTTAAAAATGCGAAATTTGTGAACAATTCTCATAAATAAAAAAGAGGATTTTAACACCTGTAACATACATTTTTTTTACTACCAAAGTACATTAAAAAAAAAATTAAATACCAAATTACTTTACGAATTAGTACGTAAAAAAACGTCAACATTTTTTTAAAATGAATCCACTAGGGCCTAAAAAAGTCTTTTTCTTAGACACTTTTTTAGTCTGATCGTCAATATCAGTATTTATTCATGCATATAATGAAGATTACCAGAAAAATTTTAACCTTTAAGCCTTATCGATATATAATTTTCCTATTACGACGTAAATATGAAAATACTAGGAAAGTAAGTAACTTAATTGGTATAATTATAAAGATTTTATCGGATCAGTGTGTTTGACTAGACCCAAGGCTATGTCGACAAATTCATTAGGGCCTTTAAACTAAAAGGTAGAACTTTTACCGTAGTATCAAGGTGGAGAAATCTGACATAAAACCTACAGCTCTAGCGTTGCGTGATTTTGTTTAAACACCCGGCCATAATCACGAAGGGTGAGTTTTTTGGCGTTCCACTATGTCAAAACCAATTTTAACTAAAACAACAATTCATTTCGGATTTGGCTTTTTCGCTAATGGCGCGGCTAAATTTAGAACGCTTTTTAAGCTGGTGGCCGGGTCCCGTTTTTTTTATCCCACTTCTGATTTTGGCTTCCCATTTAATGCTTAATGAGAGATTTTAGGCGCAGCAATATGTCAAAACCGCATAAAAAGGATGGCATGGTGTTTTGAATATTTTTTTATACTTATACAGGGTGGTTCAGTTTAAACGTCATTAATTTGAATACGTGATAGAAAATCGAAAAAGAAATAGACTTTCATTATAAATTTTTTCTCAAAAACGTTTAATAACAAAGATACAGGGTGGTAAAGTTAAAAATAATTATTTGTTTATTTATCATAACTTTTAAACTACCTGCTCAATTTTAATTAAGTTTCACATGCAGGTTATTGTAGTCAATTGTCAATTACTGATCAAGTAAATTTTTAAAAAAATTGCCAGTGGCGTAACATAAGGAAAGACTTGGTCCTTTTTTGTAATATAGTATTTTCTACCGAAGTATTTCTAAGTGTTACACGGGGGGACCAATATGTCTGGTCAGCAAGGTCAACCAAGTTCCAAATGTGTGTCATCGGCTGCTTGCAACCGAACCGACTCGATCAACCTGAGTCGACATTATTTTTATTATTATAAGGCAAACAACAATTAACTGTGCTTTTAATAAGTGGGGCAAGGAAATAATATTTAGGTTAAGTCTAGTTTTAATTTATGGTCTACCTCTGACAGGATATTTCTGGAACCGGGATGCTGTTTCTGGATTAACGAGACCATCCATGGACAAACCGTCTGTCCTGATACAGTTATAGCCAACTTACACTTTTATTTTATTTTTCATTTATGTTTTTATTAAATGTAGCTTCTTGCTAAATAAAGATATTATTTAATTTAATTTTAATTTAACTTCTTATAAAAAAATATTTTATCGCCTCGTAGATTTGAGACCTCCGTCCCTCCGTATGTTACGCCACTAGGAATTTTCAGGTTTCGAAAAGTCTCCGAAATGTTCTCTGTGAATTTCTCTGATATGCATTTTCCAAGTAACAATAGAGCAGAATAATGATCCGAATGTTCAAAATTTTCATTACTGGAGTAAAGAAAACAAACACTAATATGTTCTTACAAGTACCCAGCACCCTTAAAGATAAATGTTCGTATGGATATTTTTGGTCATAAAATTATTGGACCTTTTTTTTGGAAAAATATTTGAGAGGAGACACATTCTTGAAACTTTTACAAAATTACATTAAATTGACCAGGATTGACAGAACCATAGATTAAATTGCACCTAAAAATGAGATTTGGTTTCACATGGATGGCTCTTCTACGCACAATTCATAGCAAGACAGAGAATATCTTTAAAACGTATTTAATTTCAGTAAACATCGGACATCCGACCGAAGGAACATCGGACCCCAAATTGATAACAGTCTCTTGCCAGTTGAAGGTTAAAACGCAGGATCCTCCGATGCCGCGGAGGGTATGGCACTATAAATCAGCAGAGTGGAACCATCTTCGGGAATTTTATCGCTCATTCCCTTGGAAAGAAGTCTGCTTTAGAACCAATAACATCTCAGAATGTGCAAACCAAATTACAGAGACGATCTTGGCAGGAATGGAAACTTATATCCCTTTTTCTACTAAATGCGGATCAAACAACAAGCAATGGTTCAACCTGAATTGCAAAAAGGCAGTAAACACTAAAAACGCAGCATATCGCAAATGGCGTCAACATCCTTCCATCAAAAATCGGAGGAACTTTTTAGCCTCCAGAAATAGCTGCAAGCGAATTATTGATGAATGCAAAGAGAGCCACAATAACAAGATCAAAAACAAACTGCCCAAATGGAACAAGATCTTTCTGGTCGGTATCGAAAGCCGTTAGTCAAGGATTTGCTAAGTCGGCCTTGCCACCCCTAACAGCAGGTGATGGTTCTATCGCGGTAACAGCAAGGGAAAAAGCCAACTTACTGGGTAAACTCTTCGCGTCCAATTCTACTCTACACTCACAAGGCAAAACACTGCCATATTTGCCAAGGGTGAATTCATCGATGGGAGAAATTTCGTTTCCCCAACGAATTATAAATAACATTCTTAAAAGCGTAGACACAAACAAAGCTTCTAGAACCGATGCAATTCCAGCCCTAATACTAAAACGTTGTGCATACGAATCGACTCCTCCCTTATGTAGACTGTTCACGGCATCGTATAAGCAGGGCCAATTTCCAACAAGCTGGAAAGCTGCTCGAGTGCAAGCTGTACCCAAAAAGGGTAAGAAGACGATGCCCTCCAATTACCGGCCGATTGCACTAGTTCCAGTAATATCGAAGATTATGGAGAAAACAATCAACCAACTACTGTTAAGATATCTGGAATCATCTGGACTAATCAGCGATCATCAATACGGCTTCCGAACAATCCAAGTAGCCGTCGATGGATACCTCTCCGACAAATTTAACATTAACGCTGGAGTCCCTCAAGGATGCATTCTATCCCCCACCTTTTTCTTGATATATATCAACGATTTGCTAAGAACCACTGCCAATCCAATCTACAGCTTTGCGGACGGTAGCACACTTATTTCCACATTTAAGTCCGCCAAACCAACGACAGCCGCAAGTTCTCGGAATCTTAGGCAGCAACAAGTAGCTTCAACCAACAACGATATTAGAGCAATCTTGGAATGGGGCGGTAACAATTTGGTCAATTTTAACGCTAAAAAAACGCAGGCTGCAGTATTTACGATGAAGGTAAGCTTGGTGGCCCAGAGCTGGTTATGGCAGGGAAAACATTGCCAATGAAATCATCTGTACATCTTCTAGGAGTCGAGGTCACCAACAGTGTGTCCTGGCATGACCACGTTGCCGAGGTTTCCAGGGCGGCTTCCAAAAAAACTCGGAGTGCTTTTCAAAACGAAAAAACTGTATATACTGGAACAGCTGCTGACTCTTTATAAAGCTCAAATACGCCCTTCCCTCGAGTATTGCTCGCATGTCTGGAGCTCTGCACCCAAGCATAGTTTAAACCTGCTGGATTCTATACAGAAGAGAGCTATTCGTCTTATCGACAAACCAGAACTGACAAAGAGTCTGGATAGTCTGGAGCAGAGGAGAAAGGTGGCTGATCTCTGTTTATTCTACCGTTATTATCACGGTAAGTGCTCGGCTGAGCTGGCAGGCCTGATTTCACCCAGGGCTATTCCAGCAAGAAGAATGCGTCTAGCAGTTGCGGCTCATCAACATCGAGTCCACCTGCCTACCCCAAGGACGCCGCTGTATCGGGACTCATTCATCTGGAGAACATCTTCTTTGTGGAACGGGCTTCCACCTCACATATTTCCCGACGCATACAACCTACAGCGATTCAAGGTAAATGCCCACAAATATCTTCGCGCAAGCACCACTCCAAGAGTGACATAGGACTTTCCTCTTGTGCTTGTGTTTACCATAAAAAAACAAATCAGTAAACGAGTTTCTCCTGTGGTGTCACATTAAAAATGTTATTTATATAAAGATGTGTGTTACCAAAATTTAGAAAAGTTAAAGATGTCAAATTTTAAAGGAATGTAATCAAATAACTGCATATCAGCTTAGTAATGCAAGAACCGAATTTTACAACCGATTAGGATATTGCTTGCCGGTAAATAAAGGATTGGTTTAGCATTTGGTTAAGAAATATTAATTAAATCCTTTAAAGTATGCTAAAATAGGGGTCTCCTCTAGTCTATTTGATGTTCGAAACTATCGTTGCTATTGTTAATTACATTGTCAAACTTTTGACGTATGAACTCGCAGTTGCCAAATTGTGTATATTTTTTAGAATAAATCTAAAGCTGAGCGTAAATAATTAAAAACAAACACGTTTTAAAAGGGTATCCTATCCCAAACAGCATAGATAAAGACGAATTTTGTACGTATTCCACGACATAATTACGTACCTAAAAAGAATTATTACGTGCTATGGACGTATATAGGACGTCCACTTTCCGCAGGAATCTACTTTATAGGTACGTACTTTTAGGACAGGATAGAATAAATAACTCATTTATCAAAACTGAAAATATATTGATTATAAAAATATAAAACAAAATATGTATATGTCTAAAAAACAAAACAAAAAATAAACTTTTAAGAAAATACAAAAAAGAAACCATGATTTGTTCTTCGCAACTATTGTGAAAGAAAGTCTTCAATTTTATTTCTGCTTTCACTCCTTGCTTGTAGTGCTACACCTTAAAATTATATTTTAAAATAAGCAAATTATCAAATAAGTAATTCATTACTAGTAAAATAAATAAATAGGCTCTTACCATGACGAAAAACAAATAAAAAACACAAAGTCACGGTCTCACAACATGTAATTTAACGGGCTACACGTGTTTCGCTCTAGTTAGAAGCATCATCAGGCCTACAACTAAAAACTAACATAAAACAATAAAAACCTTTAGAAGCCATCCACACACTTCTCAGTACATAAATAAACAATAATTTTAAGGTTATAAATTGTACAAAGCAGAAAATAAAAAATAAAAAGTTGGCCGCAACAACCATGAATTGAGCTAGACATTCATGGTAGTACATCCTATCAATGAGTGAACAGTAAAACTAAATTCAAATATAATAAGAAAATGTTATTATAAGCCGGATTTTGATAGATCCTAAATTCAGAGGAGTGTAAACAAATTACAAAGGCACAACCACGAACTTAATAAATATGCCTGGACTGCTAATGCATATGGCCACGATACCCAAAAATGACTACTGCCTGGTGGCCGCCATTTTTGTAGTGGTTGTGTCCTTTTGATGTTGGTCACTCTGAACATTTTTAGTGTTGCCAACAAAAAATACATTAAATAATGCTAATGAAGTTGACGACGCTGATATTTGACGTGTGAGTATAGCGGATTGCCTAGTTTTTGGCGATTTGTAAACGACGCTTGACCGAATTATTGTGATTTGTCTGTCTGTGTTGTTTATGATAGAATAATGTATAGAGTTGTTGATAGAATAATATATTTTTACTATATAAACCCTTGCTAATTAAAAACCCTCATCAAATCATCTATATTTTGATTTTTATAGATGGTTGTACCTATTAATGTGGAAATATGGAAACATGGAAAGAAACTAAAACTCGTAATAGTAAAAATAAAAAGAAAATAAAAGTGTTTTTAATGAATTTGTTAAGTAAATACAAGCAAAAATTTAAATGAAGATCATCATTTTCATGGTATTAGGATTTATAAGATTCAAGATTATCATAATAATAAAATAAATATTTTAATGTGCATTCATCTATTCCAAGTTGATTGAAAATTTGTCTCATTTTAGGTGAGGATGCTTTTCTTTCATAAATTTTAACGAAATTCTTAAAGAAGTACAAGAAAAATGACAAATCTAACGCAACTCTCTTAAATTCTTACCTAAATGTAACTTTCTATGTTGTCTTTTTCTAAACATAACCTCTCAAAAACTAAAATTTGTCAGAGTGACCAACATCGAAAGGACCCAATCTCTCAAAATAGCGACCCCCTAGTAGTGGTCATTTGCTTTTCATTAAATTGGCAGCCCAGGTATATTTATTAAGTTCGTGACGTCAATACTGCCAAGCCGACTGAAAGAAGGGCGTTCCTTCTCGCATCTATCGCTTATCTTAAACACTGTCAACAATGTGAAGTCCCTCATGTTGCCAATTACTTATTTGACAGTCAGTGGGGGTAACAAAAACACTGGGTTGCTTTTGCGACCGATCTTGATGATTTTTATATATTATTATGACAAATACTCCATTATCTATAGTTTTTAGATGTTTTAAAAATATTATACTTAAATACTTTTCGACCAGATTAACATGTAAATTAACTAACTTTCTACGGTATGTTAGTCCATTGGAAAGAGGGAATCTCGATTTGACAGTTGTTGTCTAATTTATACCGATTTCGTTGACTTTTTGTATCAAAGCAAAGAAACATGCAAATGGTGCTTTTTCTGTTTAGCGTGCTGAAGTTATAAAAATTGAAAATAAAACTTGGAAGTATTTAAAAATGCGTATATTTGAAAAAAAAATTCTTTCCTGGCATATAGTTTTGTGTATTAAGAAAAATTTATATGTTTTTTTTTATTCTTGTATAATCCATAGGAGGTAAAAGCTTTTCTAAATATTTATATATATGTACATCTATGTAAGTCCGCGAGACGTAACTAATGTACGTACGAAATACATATACAAAAGTACGTACTAAATATATACGTTTTATTTTTGTAACAATGGACTTATGGACATAGAAGTTACGTACCCAGGGCGTTTGATGCTATTTGGGATATAAGAAGAGAAAACACGGAAGACTTCTAAATCTCTCTGTCAAAATGATAGCAGTGTTTTCACATTATAATAGTGAACGGGTTTCACAATTTGTACACAAGCTAATACTTAGCGCTGAAAAATTCATACCCTTATACCGGGTGGTGCGTCGCCGAGCGGAACATAGGAAAACCCATGTAAATTTTAAGGGGGTCAATTATTGGCTTTCCTGTACATTTTATAGAGAAAATGTAACATAACTTTTTGAAGAGACCAATCTGGCAAATCCTTGTGCAAAATTTCAAACAATTTTGATAAGCAAATCTTGAATTATTCCATTAAATTTAATTGCAAAATTAGCAAATTTTCGGTTCAGGTAAAACCAAACGGGCACCAGTAAAATGAATATTGTCACTGACGTGAGGAAAAGTGTCAATAAATCAGTGACAGTCGATATTTGAAAACAAGTATGAATTATTCAATCGACGAAAAAATAGCCATAATTAAGTGGCATTATGCGGGAAACAGTTTTAGAGCAGTATCTGGAATGTTTTCAGTTTATTTTTCCACCAAGCCCATTCCGTCCATTTCAACTATTAAACGTATTGTCAATAAGTTCGAGTCCAAAGGTACCGTAATAAATAATTGTAATTGTTAAACTCAGGATGTCGAAAATAGTGCCGAAGAAAGAGAGAACAGAGATCTTAATATTCTACTGAGTGTGGAGGAAAACAAGATGGTTAGTACGAGGGTTCCTGAGCAAGAGATAAATAAACATCATACAACAGTATTGCGCACTTTAAAAAAACACAAATATTATTCGTATAAATTCGAAAAACATCAAGAGCTGCAGGAAAAGATGAAGAGCGAAGAATGGCATTTTGTTTTGAAATGACGGAAAGAGCAAATAATGATTTAATCTATTTTGAACTCAGTTTTGAACAATTTATCCCAATCCAACCCAACCCAACCCAGCCCAGCCCAACCCAACCTAACCACGGCAAATGGAGGGCTCACGCCTCCCCGAGTCTTTAACTCGATCAAACCCACACCAAAATCAACCCAATCCAATTCAACCGAGCACAAACAACTACAAAAATGCATATGGAAGGATAAGAAATTCTTTAATCAAGGAACATGTATGGCAACACTGTCAGTTGGCGGCGTTATGTCAAACGTCAAATGCGGCAATAAAAAAGAATAAAGAAGGAATATGGAAGAGAATGTTGTTTTTGTTATTTATATGAAAAGTAAATTTTCTTTAGTCTTAATTTTAAATAAAATATCCCATATTATTTTTAATTTGGACCGAAATCTAAAAACTCCCAAAACTATAAATAATACATTATGGATTTCTTAATTTTTTTAATGTTATTTGATCAATTTCCTTTTTTTAGATATTTTTTATGCATAATTTAATTAAAATTAAATAATTTTTCGAAAACTACAAAATTCTTAGTTGCAAAAAAGTAAAACTGATATATGTAGTTGAAATCCGAACCCAGGGCGCCCCCGGCTCATAGTTCACTCTCATTACCATTAAACCATGAAGTGCTTATAGCAAATTTTCGAAAACGAGTTTATATCGTACATATACACTATCGCTCATATGTGGAGCAACTTTTTAAAAACATTAAATAAACATATTTACTGCCAAAATATTCAGGAATTTAGACATAAATAAGGTTTAGCATTTAACAAATGCCATGATCGGAATGTTTTTGTTGATTTTTAAGCAGTCTATATGAAGAGTGGAAATTCCAAACGTTCTAAGTGCCTTTAGCAATTTTTTTCAGGAAAGGAAAAAAACTGTCTAAGTCAAATTTTAAGTTAAAAAGCTTTATTAAAATGTATTTTACTTGTAACACTGGGGTATATTCGCTCTTAACCTATGTAATTAAAAAGAAAAAAAATCTCCATATGTGCTAAAAAAACTGTGTTTAAAGAACGTTCTATGTACCATGGAACCATTTGAACGGAAAACGTATTATTACATAAAACATAACTAACCAAAGAATTATTAATGACATACTAAGTTATTACAAATTTTTATTTTAGAATATTTTGGTAATAACCTTTAGCAGTTTCTGGCAAAAAATCCAACATGGCTGACAAATTTTTTTTCTTGCCTTCCGGCAAAAATGGCTTAGAAATTAATGGCATGCAAGCTTTTCCAATATCTTTAGGTTTAGCACCTTTTTTTAGTACATTGATACATTTCCAAGTTTCTATGTCACTGTATGTGGTCTTATACTGAATAATACCTGGATAATCTTTAGAAACTGTTATCATAGTAGCTTTTGATATTGGAAAATTTACTTTTAGTACGGAATCGCAGGCGCTTTTTAGGTCTAAAAAGTATGAATTTTCCATGTCAAATACAGTGAATGGTTCCCCTGTAACTTTAGCTGAAGCAACCACTTTCTGTAAATCCATCAGGGTAAAACACTTTGAGACTCTTTTCCTTTTTTCAATAATCGCGAAGTCCCGATCACACGATAAGAAGCTATGCCCGCTTAATAGAAACTTTTGAACAATCTCTTCAAAATGTCCATTTTGCACCAAAAACATCATTAAAAAAATAAGAGTGCGGTTCTTATTTTGTCCTGCACAGTTGTCTGACCATAGAACGAGTTTCTTTTTATTAAAAAATTCATAAGAATTCACTAGACGTAAAATGCAGGATCCAACTTCATTGCTTCCACGACAAGCTTTTGTTTCATCCCACATACACATAATAGCTTTATTTAGATGAGATACATGGATGCCCAGATTATAACAACTCAGTTGTCTACTATAGTACGTAATATGAGTTAAATTTGGTACCAGTAAAACTTGCTGAAGATCCACAGATATCATACAAAAGTCACAATTGGGAAAACGTGAATCGTAAGAGTCCTTATTCATACATTCAAGGGCTCTCTTATACTTGCTGTAATTAAGCAATTACTCTCGTTTAGCAGTTACTAATCCAGATCCACTGGAACATGAAATCTTACAAGCAAATCGCAGGTCCTGCAAGTATCGGTCCTGGGACGGCAAAATGAAACATGTGGAAAACATTTCAGAAATACTTTTCGATAGAATTTGTAAGTAATTTTGCTTCCTGGATTTTTGCTGGTAAAACTTCTATAAAGACGACTTATATTAAGATCACTACTAAAATACACTTTGTTACTTTTAGCGCGACCATAGTGACATTCATCGCATGGAAACGAGTTAACGTAGTGTTTGGTTTGCTCCCAATCTTCGTTTGTATACTTTTGGTGATGTGCGTTTCCCTTTCTTTTGTCTGTGTAAGTGATAAGTCCTTCTTGACACCGACTTTGTAGAGTTTGTAGACGTCTGTGCGATACTGCAAAAATATCCTGGAAAGTTTGCTTGCACACTTGGAAGGAACTACCTGTATTATTAGGAACAGAATAACAAATGGTACATTTCCTGCGACTGTTAGTCGAGGTATCATAGGTCCCATGGCGCCTCCGCTTTATTTGTGACACAGACAAAAGTCGCAGCAAAAAAGTGTTCTGCAAGTTGTGATTTTCCATCTTCATAAAATCTTCACGAAATTAGAGATTCAAATCGAGCGAGATATATTTGCAGCCGTATTTGCATTTGCAAGTTGCCTGTAACAATAAAAAGTGATTAAATTTGCGATAATGATTTTAGTAAGTAACAAAAATATGTAAGTTTTTATTACTGCAGGCACTTACGAAAATGTTTTGACTAAAAATTTCAAAGAGCCCCCCTTTTTATAACTTATAACACAAATTAATTAATTTATTGATATTTTTTATACAAAACTTATAACAAAATACTCACGTTTTCTTGAGGAGGTGGCAGCGCTGGAACACTTTTATTCTTTCGATTTTTATAGGATTTACACTTTTTTTTTAGGATTTTTATAGGATTTTATACTGTTCTGCACGCTTAGAAGTTTTACTGAGTTCACACACATGCTTATCTGTTTTATTTTCCATTTTGTATTGGGTATTTTCTAAAAATTAAGCGAAACGCTTCCTAACCTGAAAGTCCCCAAAACAAAAATATAAATAAAAAATAAATACAAGGCAGTGACTGGAGTCCGTTAAACGGACGGCTAATTTCAATAGAATTCGCTGATGGCACATAGAACGTTTGGAAAAATTACAGGTCGCGTACTTAGAACATTGTCATTCTTTAGGTAGGCAAGATACCACGTTTAAAGGGGTTTGGCACTTGGAACGTTTTCAGGGTTGTTGGCGATGGCACATAGAACATTTTTAAGGCAATATCTCTATTTTGAAAAAAAAAATGGCACTTAGAACGTTTGGAATTTCCACTCTTCATATATAGAGCAACTAAATTTTATTTGAAATTCTGTTCAGTCCCGTTTGTACTCTTCAGATAATCTGTGGTGAATGTAATAATATAAAGACTTAAAATGCCATGAGGTGTACATTTGTCACTGCAAAAATAAAGCCGGCCCCAGACGATGTGTGTATTCGGCGAATATACCTTCGTACTGCGGCTTCGGCTACCCTCCCACATGCTGCGGCATTCGGGATATATTCCACATCGCATCTTTGTTGGCAAACGTTCGCCACAGGGCCTCTTCTTCTTCTTCTTCTTCTGCACTGATTTCTCCGGAACTAGCATCGGGGCTCTTGCCGGTCTGTTGATGCTTTACTTGCTATTTAGGCGCCTATCTTTTTATTCTGGGTCGCATCGACGTGCATCGGAGTTGATCTTGGCCCGGGTCACAAAATATACCCCCTTAGAAGTTACTGTCAAACGTTAGACAATGGGACTGATAGAAGCGCCATCTATCGACTGACCGCATAACTATATTTCACGTATGGCGGGCGCGTAAATTTAAAATTAAGTTTGTTTTAAAGGTAGGTGTCAATTTGAGAGTGAAAACTCTTCAGGAGAGTTTTCACTCTCAAATTGACACCTACTTTAAGTTTCTGATGTTATATTTTTACCTTCAGTTAGTAAAATATATATATATATATATAATATATATATATATATATATATATACATATATTACTAACGTTAAAGTAAAAACTACCACACAGAACCCGCATTATAAGAAGTAATAAGAAAAACATAATTTAAAACTAATACCAATAAATAACAAAAATGTAATTGTAAATATTTGTATATTATTATAAAGCATACATAAGAATATAATTGTTATTAAACTTGACATAAAATACCTATAAAACCCTGTACATATACATACATACAATCATACAAACTATATTGAATTGGGGACACATACTATTTTTCATATTATCATCTTCTTGAAACTGATCGATTTTTAATTTAATTTAATGACAATAACAAAATAAGGTTACAAATGACATGTCTGTCAGTATAAAAACAAAGTAAAAACCAGTAAAACCAATTTAGTGGGAAAGAATGAGTTCATATTATCCCTAGGGAAAATATGGGCCTTTTTTGTCCCAGCAACACTACATTCGTCTAAAATTGCCTTGTTTTGACTGCCAAAATAGCTGTCAAATGTCGTTGTTTTAATAGAGGTAATATGAAAATAATATTAAAAATTATAAACTACATAGGTATTTACACAAAAACCACACAATATATTTTATTTTTTGTTTCTTTTCAATTTTTTTTTGAGTTTTTTATAGGCCTGCATTTTTAAAGGGTCAACCAATATCGCATTAGGTTTCCTTTTCAGGTATTTGGCAAACATTGAATCTTTTCCCTTTATTATGCGATTCACCTGTTTTGTCCAAAAGAAAAGGCAACACCTAATTATGTATCTCATCAGGGTAATGTCGTTGTTCAAATGACAGTCATTATTAATCATTTTATAATGAAGGTGCTGCTCTTTGAGTAAAATTTTTTCGAGAACAATTGATATTTTTTTTAAATGACATACCCTGGGAATTATATAAAACAATCGGGCAGTTGATTGGCTTATTAAAAAAGATAAAAATGTTCCAGGTTTTGTTAACTTAGAATGATCATACTGCCTTGCACTAACAAAATCTGTGTCAGCATCATGCTCGCGAAATAGTAATTTTTCCTGGCAAGTATTACATTTTATTTTTTTTAAAAACTTTTTTGTAATAAAACCAACAATATATACCTGGATACATCTCGTAATCTTTGATTTTCTATAAGATATAATAGACGGAGGTATTTCAATATTGTCGCTATTGTCAAGTGGCAATATTCCAGGCATATATTCACTATTTTGTAAGTTTTCAAAAAAATTCTTTACATTGCCCAACAAACCAAAACTTTCGTCCTGCTCGCAATTTGAACCAGGTGAATGGACAGACATAAAATTATTTATTATTAGTGCTTTAAAAGATGTTAAAAAGTGAGAAGCACTGGGATTAATTTCCCTCCCACTATAATTTCTTATACATCCAAAAAAGTTTTCAAGTGCATCCTGTTGGAATACCCTAAGTAAAATATATTTCTTAGGAAACCGCTCTAAAACTTTTTTGGACAAATAAATAAAACCTTCTAAAGTTTTAATAAAATTTGTCACTGAAGGCACCCTTTCAAATTTATTTTTTTTTGGGCAGTAATATTTCATAGATTTTAGTATCTTAATACAATAGTACCAAAATTCTACATGGTTGGATTGTTTGGTCACTCCTCCTTTCAAAGGTTTCCCTGGAGGTGCTGATCTGTGGCTGGAGTTGACACTGTCAAAAAGTTTGTCAAGAAACAATGTCAGCTCTGCAGTATCAATTGCATCAGGATCCAAGTCAACTTGTGCCTCTGAAAAAATATACAAATGAATATATATATGCATATGGTTAAAAAACAAACAGTATACTCACTCCACATCAATATTCTTTTCATCAAAGACCCTACTTGGTGGCTAAAAAGCTGTGTGCAACACTTCACCTTCATTTTATTAATTTTATTCGGCATAATGTGCTGGTCCGTTAATTTTGGAAAAACTTTTTCATTGGGATTTTCCGAATCTATTAAGTATAATTGTTCATAATGCCTCCACTTTGCAACACACTTTTTATTGTTCATTTCAAAATTAAGGTCCTTAGTCAATAAATTATTTCTCAATCCCTTCATAAGGTGGGGAGTATCAAACAATGGAATTACTTCTTGATTATTTACTATAAATCCAATATTCTGATTTTCTTCCTGTTTTTTAAGAAACATTTTCTTTGTTTCTTCAAGCAACATATTAATTGCTGCTGAATTACCGCTGCCCTGGTCACAAACTGTGGCTACAATTTCCAAATTAATTTGTTGACATTCCTTTATCATTTCAACAATAAGTTGCTTTATTGCAATGCTCCTTGTTGGGCCTGCACTGAAAGTGTAACATATAGGTTGCTTCCATTGTTTAAAAACGCCTTTTAGCATGAAGACATTTGCATAGTCTGCAATTTCAGGTTTCCGGTGTTCATTCCCCAAATCATGTATCCCCTCAATTTGATTTTCACCTATATTATATTGAACCAAACTGTCAATGGCCATCTCATCAAAAACTAAGATTGCCATACGATCCTGGGGTGGCATTTTATTTACAGACTCCCGCAGACTTTCGAATAGTGCCTTGTTTATGCCACATGGGAAAGGTATCTGTCTTAACAACTCTGTCAAAGTTTTTTTGGAAGGTAGAGTAAAAATTTTGGATAACAATCTGTAGCCTCTACCACTTGCCTTAAGAATTGTTAAAGCTAAAACTTTTTCTGAGAGAGTATACCTTCTGGCTTTGGGCTTCTGTTTCTGAACTCGAATTTGAAACAGAATAAAATTATATGTCAATGGGTTGACATGCTCTATTAACTTTTCAAATTTATGGGAATTGGCTAAATTTTCAGCAGCTTGAATGCGAGCTTCATATGATTTGATTTTGTGGCTTAATTTGGCAAGCTTATTGCTTTTTTCAACAATTTTTTTATAAAAATGTTTGGCTTTGGGAGTTAAAAACTTCTGTCTTGTAATATTGACTTCTTTTAATATACCATATTTACTAACACCTGAAAATAAGAAATTTATTTTATTAAGTTCTCTATGTATATGTATATATAAAAGGCAATGTCTTGATTGACTCATCAACGCCAAGCCTAAACTACTAAAGATAGAACTTTGAAATTTTGAGAGGATATTAATTTTATACTGTAGGTGTCATTTAAGAAGGAATTTTTCGAAATACAACCCCTAAAGGGGTGAAACAGGGGATGGAAGTTATTTATAAAATTCGGTCATTTTTAATTTGAAATGAATGAAATTATGTATTTAGCCTCTCAATATGAAATAATAAAACATGAATTTAAGGTTTTTTTTTAAATTTCATTAATTAAAGGGGTAAAAAGGGTTGTTAAGGTTGGGATAAAAAAATTGAAATTAATGAAATGAAGCCACAGGCACAAAGCTAGTAATACATAAATATTATCCAAAAGGTTAAGCAGCTAAATATTATAGTATTGTTAATTTAAAAGCAAGACAGCAAATACCAAACTTGGAACAAACCCCACATACAAGGTTTTTATATGAGCTAATGAATAAATGTTCTTTTACCTTTTTGGATATGTTCCTATGTATACATATTATTATATAGCTGCAGGTTTTTTTAATTTTTTGTGTTATTTTAACAAAATATATGGCTTACGTTTTTGAATTTTTGGAGATGTGGTTAGAACCTGATCCTCAATCTGATCATTATTTCGTCCACTTGAACTGACAATATGGTCAGAAACTTCTACATGTGAGATATCTATTAATAAAAAAAAAAAAATTACCAAAATTTTACTCTGTGAGTGATATCACAGTCAGAATGTTTAAGCTTTGTTTAACTTACCATGAGAATGTTCACCAAATAAACTACCATCTATTTTTGATGGACCTGGTAAGCAATCCATTTCAATAGGAACAGAAACTTGTTCAGGCAATTGCAAAAGTTGTTGCCTCTGTTGTTGCTCTGGCAGCTCTTCTTGCTCATGAGACTCTTCTTTAATAATTAGGTAATTTAGTTAGTTAATTAACAGTATACAATAATCACTCTTTTTACCTGTATTATCAGTGAGGTATAAAACTGGGACAGCATTTGGCGTAAGCCCTCGTCTTGTACCATATTGTCTTTGTTCAGGCAGAAAATGTCTCTCACACACAACACAATTTTGATATAAAATATCAAAAGACATGGTCATAAGTTTTGGATTATTTATTTTCTTTAACCACATATCAACCCAATACTTATTGTTTTTATTGGGGAAACGAAAGCGACTGCTTTCTTTGTCCAAACAACCAGGTACACAACACTTCTTTTTTGAAGGTCTTTTTTCACCAGCATTATACATAATGAACAGCAATTAACACAAACACTGTACACGCAATAATGTAAGCACTAAGGCAGTCTGATTTTTTCAAAATACCCCTTTCAAAACTAACACAAAACAACAAAAAACGAAAAAATTAACGCATCAACACAAGACAATATGACGGAAACAGAATAATGGGCAATGTGCACATAATGGCGGCTTTGTTTACTTCTTTAGCTTGGTTTAGCTAGAATATGTCACGTGTTACTTGTCATGACATGCAGCGCCCCTTGTGATTGACCGCAAAAGCTTTTTCATAATTCACACGTGCGCCATTTAACTGAAATTTCTAAGGGGGAATATTTTGTGGCCCGGGTCCACAGGATTGACTACTCGGGATTTTGGTGTGCTTATATTTATAAGGTAGGAGGTGGTCACGAGTCCAACAGCAGTCTCCGCCCCCCAGCACGATCTTGATGTGGCCGTATAAAGCGGACGGATTAGGATGACCTTGAGAATGTTTTTGATTTGCAAACGGAGCGTCTGATCACTTGCTTATACAGGAGGAGTTTATTGTCGAGTGACATCTTGCTTTTCTTGCCCAGGAAGGGGTAGAGACTCTGAACTAAACCGTTACATTGATTTATTTGTTTTTTAATGTGGTGTACAAAAGTGTTCTTATTGTCAAAATGTACTCCCAGATACCTCACTTCGCTCTTCCAGGGGATTGCCCTGCCAAGCACCATCAAGTTTGGAATGTCACGATTTAGTTTTTTCGTGATAAGGATTGCCTCCGTTTTATCCTCGTTTATCTTAATCTTCCATCTCTCAGCCCACGTGGATATTTTGTCTATGTGGCTCTGAATATACGCTGTTTTTGGTCCAGGTACTTGCAACTCGCAAGGACACAAGTATCGTCCGTAAATAATGCCAGCTTGGAATAGTGGTCGGTTTTTGGTATGTCTTCCTGGTATATATTATACAGGGTGGGTGATAGCGGGGAGCCCTGGGGGGGCATACCCCCGCTCTGATTTTTTTATATTCCAATGTACTTTCATTAACTTGAGCAGTGAATTCCCTGTTTTTAAGAAAATTCTGTACAATTTTTGTAATACCAGGAGACACCCCAACTGCCGCCATTTTGTGAATCAGACCGCCATGCCACACCCTATCGAAAGCTTTCTCGATATCGAGTGTGATCATGGCGGTTGAATATTTGGCATTGAACGAATCCACTAAACTTTGCTGGATCCTTGCAAGCTGAATTTCTGTTGATAGGCCCTTCACAAAACCACACTGTTCTACCGGGATTATTTTTAATGTTTCTATTTCATCCTTTAGTCTACTTAGCACCGCTTTCTCAAAAATTTTACCCATTGAAGGGAGTAAACTAATAGGGCGATAACTTTCAGGTTTTGATAAATTCTTCCCCGGTTTTGGTAGTAGTTTTACTATTGCCCTTTTCCATGCGTTTGGAAAGTAGCATAGAGTGAGGCATTGATTAAAAATTATCATTAATTCATATATTATGTTGTCGGGTAGTATTTTAAGCATCTTATTGTTTATGCCATCTACACCTGGTGCTTTTCTATTTTGTTGATTTGAGATTATGTCTTTTATTTCTTGAAATCTAATTTTTTTTAGGGCATTAATTGTTTGGTATTGTATATTTTCTATTTCGCTGTATGTTTGGTTAACTTGTGCTGATACAGTGTGGTCCTCTTGAAAATTATTTAAATTGAATTGATTTTTTAGTGAGTTATTGAATGATTCTGCTTTTTCTATGTCTGTATAAACTAGTGATCCATCTGGTATTTGTATGGGCGGGAACTCAGTTTTATCTCTTCCTCTTAGTATCTTAGAGACTCTCCAATAGTTTTTGTGGTTTTCATCATCGTTATTTAGTTCCTCTAAGAAATTATTCCACCTTTCATTCCTGAAATCGTAAACTTCGTTTTTTATCCTTTTGGTTAGATTATTTGCTATTTTCCTTGCTTCTGGGTCTTTGTGCAACCTAGCCTGTTTGTTTAATCTGTTTCTTGTTCTTATTAGGTTTTTTATTCTCGCTGGGAAAATCAAGGTGTGCGTGTTAGGTATAGGAATTTTGGTTGTTGCTTTTTCATAGGCTGCTTTAATAATATTCGTGATTTCAACAACCTTTTGTTCTACATCTTCTTCTGTGTTAGGAGTTGGTAAAGGCACCCACCCTTCGATAATCGATAACAAATCAGTAAAAACCTGCCAATTTGTTATCTTTTTGTCGGGGAGGGGAACTTTTTTGAAAGCTTGTGCTATTGAAATGAGGATTGGGGAGTGACCAGAGGAACTTAAGTGATCTAAATTTTCCACAGCGACATTATGGCTTAGGTTTTTTATAACTGCTATGTCTAAGATGTCTGGAGTCAAATAATGATAATGAGTTGGCTCTGAAGGAGCTACTACCCTTACTGTCTTTTCTCTGTAACATATTTTTATTTATTACATTATTTCTCTGTAACTGACGTAATAGCCATTACGTCACCCTGTGGGGGCGACGAATTACCTGCCTCTTCTCTGGGGCGTTTTCTGGTTTGTTCAGTGTTGTTTGAATTACGTTTTTCCATCGACCTTAGGTGCGCGGTGAGATTTTTATTATTTTCTACTTCCTTTTCTCTCTCTTTGGTCATCCGTTCGAGCTTTTGGCTCAAGACAGAGATCTGGTTTTTAAAATGTTGATTTTCTTCAATTATTGTTTTTAATTGTTCTTCAAAAGTTGTTATTTAATTTTTTAGTTCTATTATTACATGATCTCTATCTTGAACCTCCTGCTCAAGTTCCCTGTTCCGCCTTTCTACTAGCCTCATCTTCTCATGCTGAAGAGGCAGGTCTACTACTGGTGCTGATCCCCTTGGCATGCCCGGATCAGGATTGGATTTCAGGGATGGTTTTAGTGGTTTTTATGCTTTTAGGGTCGACTTTATCATGATGTGTGGGTTTTTTACATTTCGTGGATAGGGATAGGGATGAGCCCTCCGATGGCTTACCACGCTTCTTAGTCTTTTTCTGTTTAAAATCGTCGCTCTTTGTGGAGAAATCAGTCAGATAACCATCCGACGTATCCATCTTTTCCTTTTCCTTCGCCATCCTATTGTTTGGCCCCCCTCCGACTATGCGGGGCGAACTTATGTGTTTCTCCGCCGTGTACTGTTGTTTATACAATACAATAAAACAATGCTGAAGACTTTTTATTAATCTACTAAAACGCAATCCAATGTGTGTGTATACTCTCTCTATGAATGAGGTAAACGAATGAATGAATGAAAACACAGGGCCTCTGAATGAAAACAAAATAGGCAAATAAGTGTGCGAAGCTAAGCACACCGTCTAGGAGCTAACGCGAATGAGCGCGACCTCCTTTGATGCGTGCCCTAAAACCGACAGCAGTTCGGATAGCGGCCGAATGCCGAATGATACACGCACTTGACCTCCCACACGCTCCGCGAAATACCGCGAATGCCGAACGTTCGCCACATACACACATCGTCTGGGGCCGGCTTTAAGGAAAAGATTAAAGAAAAAATAAGAATTTGAGAAAAGCAGTCTAAAATAGCAAAAGACTTAAATTTAAATAAATCCATAATAATAATAATATAATAATAATAATAACGTTTATTATTTACCATGGAAATTACATAGAATATAAACTTACAGGTGTATTCAATATTTGAGGTAAATAAAAGCCAATGTCTCAGACTCCTGCATTGAAAATGCAGGTTCTGTTCTACCTACATAGCTACAACATAAAAAACTTTTTAAACTAAACTACTTTTTAAATAAAACTAACGAATTAAACTAACAACTAATAAATTAAACTAACTACTAGATATAATGTACATACATTACATCTAGGTAGTTGATGATTTGGTACAGATTAGAACAATACAACAATTAAATACGGAAGAATATATCTAATACTAGCCATTCAATTACAATTTATAAACAAGAAAAATTAAAAATAAATCTTCTAGCTCTAATATGCATGTTACTGATTATCCAATAAGATTTGCCTTACTTTTGTTTTGAATCTATAAATGGAATTCGAAATATCAGTTATATCAGGTGGTAACGCATTAATGATATGAGAAATATTATAAGAGAATGATTTTTTGAAAAATTGAGTTTTGTGTTTAGGAATAGTTAAAGATTTACTTCTTAAATTTAAGTGATGAATGTCTGTCCGAAATGTAATTTTGTTGTATAGGTAGGGAGGACTGCGGTATTTAATAATTTTATAAAATAGCATACTGGAATGTAGCTTACGTCTATTAAACATATTAAGGCACTTAAGATCATTAAGCTTATGTGATACATGACCTCGCCTATTAATGCCATAAATAAAACGAATACAAGAGTTTTGCATTTTTTGAACTCTATAGGAGTCTTGACCATCTAGACAAGGTCCATAAACCACATCACAATGATTAAAATTTGACAACACAAGAGAGTCGCATAGCTCACGTTTAATATTCAGATCTAAGTAATGTCGATGAGGGTACATGGTTTTTAGAGCACAATACGACTTTTTAAGATTATTTGATATGTGTCCACTAAACTTTAGCTGTGAATCGAGTGTTAAACCCAAGCTCTTGGTGCTCTCAACTACTTGAAGTTTTTGATGTCCAACAAACAAAGAAAATTCTTCATAAATAGTCCTTATTTGAACATTACTTCCAAAGAGAATAACTACACATTTTTTAGGGTTTAATTCTAACATATGCTTACTAGAGACTTTAACAAGTGCATCAAGATCAGCATTTATATGGTTCAAAGCAGTTAAATAATCAGAAGGTGCAAAGGAGTGATACAACTGCGTATCATCTGCATAGAAGTGATACTTACAGTATTCAAGATATTGAGGAAAGCATGTTGTATAAATACTAAATAGTAGTGGCCCCAATATACTACCTTGAGGCACCCCATTAAGAACTGAAAGAAGACTTGAAAAGGTTGCATCAATTTTTACCATTTGAGACCTATTACTTAGAAATGACTTTATTAAAGCTATAGCATGATTTGAGAATCCTAGGTAGTGCAGTAAGGCTACCAATATTTGATGATTTAAAAAATCGAAGGCTTTAGTAAAATCTAGCAATACCAGAGCGGTGACTTTGTTATTATCTCGGGCACGAAAAATGTCATCGGTAATATCTGCCATTGCTGTTGCGCAACTATATCCACTGCAAAATCCAGATTGCTTAATGGGTAATATTGAAAATCTATTAATATGGTTCCTTATTTGTACATCCAATACGCGTTCTAATATTTTAGACATAGTTGGTAGCACACTAATGGATCGAAAATGTGTATAGTCAGTAGGGTTACTTATTTTTGAAAGGGGTAAGACAATGGCTTCCTTCCAACAATTGGGAAAATAGTTAGTTTCTAAGCATTTATTTATTATGTGTGTAATATATTCGCAAATATGAGGACAGCAAAGCTCAAGAAGAGTTATGTTAAGACCGTCTGATCCAAAGGCTTTACTTTTTATTTTTTTAATTATGTTAAATACCTCATAATTTTCCACTGCTCTGAACTGCAAAGAGAAATCTATGTCACTTTTTTTATTGGTTGAATAAAAATTTAAAAGTTCCTAATCTAAAGGCTGGTTTGAGATAGTAGAGTTTATAAAAAAAATTGTTAAATTGATCAACATCATTAAACTGCACCGGAATATCTTTTTTCTTAGACGGAGTTAGTTTATTAAGTTCCTCCCATTTTTCTCGAGTACTGCAGTTTTTAAATTTATGCTTATAATAGGCTTTGCGTTCCATTCTTATTGAAGCTGTTGTTAAGTTTCTTAATGATTTATAATATTCCCATTTTTCTGGGCGTTTAGTGCGTTTAAACTGCTGAAGAGCTGCATCTCTTAATTTCTGCATTTTCTTAATATTCTCTGTAATCCAGGGTAGGAAGGGTTTTTTAGGCAATGTAATTGTTTTAAGAGGATCGTGAATATCAAATAGGCTAGTTATAGCGTTGTTAATAAATACGACTTTTTGATTAACATCAACGATATTGTAAACATTATTAAACGGTATCGATTGAAGGTCATTTTTAAATAGGCTATAGTTTATATTTTTTAGATTTCTAGAAATTATAGTTCTTGGTTTATAATTTAATTTGGCCATTTGTATCTCACAATAGACTACGAAGTGGTCGGAAAAATCAGAACAGATAACACCAGTGCATTTAATTTGGTCATAATTAGTGACTATTAAATCAATTAGGGAACTAGAACATTTCGTGACTCTGGTTGGCTCCATTATAACTTGTTTCAAATTAAAGGGCTCAAACATCGAAACTAACTTTTTTGTGAAAAGATTATCGCATTGTAACATATCAATATTAAAGTCTCCTAGACAAAATATGTTGTTATACAAAGAAAACAAGTTAGAAACAAGGTCCTCCATTCTGTTTAAAAACTGCTGAATATTCGATCTAGGTGGTCTATAAATTATTCCAATAATAAAATGTTCTTTCTTTATTGTAATTTTTGCCCAGATACATTCTAAAAACTCATGACTCTCAGAAAAGAGAATTTCAGTTTTAAATTGATTTCTAATATAAAGAGCCACACCGCCCCCGCGGTCATACGCCCTATCGCATCTTTTTAATATCCAGAACTGTTTCTTATTTTAATAGAAGGGGTACTTTGGAAGGAGTTCCAAGAAGTGGCAGTAGAAGAAAAACTGATGGTGTGTAGCAGCATAGAATAACCAGACAAGGCTGACAAAGCTTCTCTCGTTAGCCTATGGTAGCAGTTATTAGAAATAAAGGATATGCTACCAGATACTAAATAAAATGTAAATTAATTTAAAATAAATAATTTAAATTTAAGTTGCTCTACTTTTGACCCATACAATTTAGATTTTTTTTTAGTTTTTATATATACAGGGTATTGAAAATAAAAATTGTGATTTACCTAAATAAAGTTGTCTTACTATTACATAAAAAGTAAGCAGACCTATTTACAAAAAGGAGATAAAAAAAGAAAAAAACTTGATATTTTAAAAAGTTGCTCTATACCTATATGAGCGATAGTGTATCTGTGTACCTTATTAAAAAATATTCAGCCTCCAATTTTTTTTGCTTAAAATAGTTCAAAGAAGATTAGCTTACTATTTCATATTCAAAACTTCCTACTTCAACTCTTACTATTTCATGTTAAAAATTGGAGATATACCTAAAGTCGACTAGAAACCATTAAAATATTAAAAAAAAAAGGTTAACCCATTTTCAATGTAGTTTTCAATAAATATTTCCTGTCTGACGATATCTTTTAAAAAGTAATTAATTTCATCTATCACCACACAATAATAATGAAATCCAATATTTAAATGGTCTATCCCACAACACAACAAACTCACCCAATTAGAAGTTTTCTGTCACCGAAATATCGACCTAAAACCCCGAGTTTATCCGCTTTCGAAGAGATGGCGGCACCCATCCTTCACCAAAACACCATTCAACATTTTTCGATTGTCAAACGCATGCATATGGCCGCTGTCTGATAAAACAAATCGGGTTTTCTTCGGGGTTTTTCTCAAATTTTAGTGTTTTCCGTTCGGGTATTTTAATTTTTCCGTGTTATGTAGGATTCTTTTATTTGTGTAGTATACGAGGGTGCACGATATACGCGCGTGTGGCCGGCGAATCGACCGTAAAAGCCCGTAAGTTTACCATATTTTTGGGTTATGTATTTTTATTTGTTATTGTTTTGACACATTCGATTATTTAAATTTAAATATTATAATAGGGGCTAATTTTAGCGCAGATTTGTTTATTTATAAATAGGTTCATCGCTCTATCAAGGACGTGGGAAAAAATTAATTTAGTAAAAGTGGTTTATCAATCAATAAAATCATCTTATTTCTGGTGTATTGTGGATGACCTTTTTTTTGTTGCAGTTTAAAAGACCCTTAAACGCTATTAAATTATGAATTATTTATTTTTAATTATTGTGTTTTATTTAATTGTAATTAAAAGTTCACTTGATAAGTATGTAGAAAACATAACCTATATGATGACTAGTATCTTAGTATTATTAGTACAAAATCTCTTACCACTTAATTCCAGGGTCTTCTTAACTATTTTGTGAATCACCTTTTACTGGGATATTAAAATAGCAAGATCAACAAAAGCCTCATCATTTTTAATAAAATACTAGAAAATAATAGACTAATTTATATTATTCTTATAGGAGTTCCATGTATCTCAGTCATTAGTTTACTAGGTAATACAATTCATTAAATAAGGTAAAAAGTGGATTCTTTGCTTACAGTTTTTCCATAGGAGTTCTATTTTTTTAACTGGAATACTATACATACATACAAAATATAATTAATATTTTCCCAAAATATACAGAGTGTTCCAGTTTCAAGCAAAAACTTAAACGGAAGATAGAACACCTCAAAATAATATCAGTTTGTAGTGTAAACTATATTTAAAGAAAGATTGATTTCAAAACTCTTTTAGATGTTTAATTTAAATTTGGTATATTTGGATGGCTAGCAAAGATACATCTTCGATTTATACATCTTCTCTTTATGCACTTGTATATCTTTGCACAATTTAAATGAAAAAAATGGTGCACTACTGGTTTTTCTAGTATCAAAAATTATTTCTTGAATCCTTATTAAGTTTACAAGTCACCTTTAAGTTTTTTTTATTTAACTCGCCATTTGCCATGAAAAAAAAATTAAAATAGATACTGACAAAAAAAAATTTAACAAAAACAAAAATAAAAAATTTATTAAATGATCAACTTTTTATCAGAATAACAAAATAAGAGAAAATTACAAATGTGAACATCAAATCATAAAAATTTCTCAAAAAGTAGTCTATCCACTTTAATTCATTTTTGACACTTTTTTTTCTCTATACTTCATGTATCTCACTTACACAACACAAGGTCAGGAGCTTTCCATATTTCCTTTTGCAGAACATACTACAAAATAGATAATAGTAAATAGATTTCCAAAAGATCTTGACTTTTTCCGTACTTCTTTAAATAAATTTAAGTCTTCTACTAGAGCTATTATTTTGGGATAGTACCCACTCTTTAGGTTAAGAGATAAACTTAGCTAAGTATTGTTTATTAGAAGTATAGTTATTGCTTAAGATTACTGTTAGCTAGTAATATGTACTTGAAATGTTGAATCTGTTGATCAATGAATAAATAAATAAATAAATAATAAAATCTTCTAATAACACATGCATTGCAGCTGACACTTCATGACAATTTTATCACATCTCATTGCAGCGTTGCTGAATCCGAATGAAATCTTCCCTTGTAAATGCAGGATTTGCATAAACTTTATCTTTAATGGTACCCCATACCTAATAGTCTATCAAATTAAGATCTGGGGACCTGGGTGGCTGTACCACTGGTCCAATACCATTAACAAGTTTATTATTTAAGTGATTCCTCCCCAGTTGGCCGATCATCATTGTGCAAAATTTCTATTTTTTTTTATTTTTTTTTTCACTCCTAAATTTAGTGCACAATGATATATAAAAATATTGTGTGTGCACTCACATCTACATAACAACAATATAAATAAAGAGGTCATATTACACGAATATAAATTACTTTATCCCATTAATACACCCTACCAATATAAATTAAAACTAAAGAAAAACAAAATATTCCAACAAGAACGGCAGACTAATTCAGATCAGATAGGAAATTCTATAATTACTAATAATAATCCATTTGATTATTTCTTACTTAGCTTTAGAATACTTTTGCATCTTTATATTTCTTGGAAGATCATCTAGTGTATTTTGGATTTTCTAGTTGTACATTTCCTTGTGATAAATTTTTAGTGTTTAGACCATGCATTATATCATCTCTGAAATATTTGGTTTTTAGCATAAATCTAATTACTGATTTAACATATGGTTGATTTATATTTAGCACATTACTCTCTTTAAATACTAGATCTGTTGGATATGTTCTCTTTTTGTGGAGCATTATCTTTAGAATCCATTTTTGTGTAACTTGCAACTTAGAGAGTATTGATGAGCCAGCATTCCCCCATAATATTAAGCCATAGTTCAAAATAGATTCAGCAAGAGCATAGTAAACAGTTTTTAAGGTTTTGAATGTTAAGATATATCTGAGTTCATAGAATTTGTAGATCAATTTTCTGATTTTATTTGTAACATAATTTATATGCTCTTTCCAAGTAATACATAATATAAAGATACTTCAGCAAAGGTTTTCTAAAAATTGATTGTTCACAATTACAGTTTAATCCATTACTACACAAAGAATCATGCATTTTCAGCTCTTCCTACACAAGGAATCCATTCATTACTACACAAAGAATCATGCAAAGTCAGGCAAGGAACGAATAGAGAGGGAGAAGGTCATAAATTTAGTTTTTTCTATGTTCAATGAAAGAAGACTATTGTCTAGCCACATTTTAATTTTCTCTAGAGCTGATTCGGCTCTTATCTTTACCTCATTCCAACTATTGCCACTTAAAATAATTGCTGTGTCATCAGCAAAGCAGAATATAGCATTATTGTCTAACAGCTGCATAATTCCGTTAATATATATAATAAACAAAAGGGGTGAGAGAACTGTTCCTTGTGGCACACCAAACTCCATTCGAAGGCTGTCACTTTCTTGATCTAGAATAGTTGTATTTTGTTTTCTCTCTTTTAAATAGGATTCTATTAATTTGTTAGTCTTACCTCGAATTCCAATTTGTTCTAGACACTTCAGAAGAATTTGGTGTGACACAGTATTGAAGGCCTTCTTTAAATCTAGAAAGATACCCACTATCTTTTTTCCTCCATCTAAACATCTCATAATTCTTTCTGTAGCTCTTACTAATGTGTTCTTGGTACTTAGGCACTCTCTAAAGGCAAATTGGTTTTCATGAAGAAGGTTGTACTTTTCTAGAAATTTCAATATTTTTGCCTTGAGACATTTTTCAACTATTTTGCTTAAACTGCTAGTCAATGCTATTGGTCTATAATTTGATACCGATTTTTTATCCCCCTGCTTATGTATTGGAATTATAATAGTTGTTTTTAAAATCTCAGGGAACACACCTGTATTAAAGATGAGGTTAACTAGATGTTTCAGTGGCTTAATTAGTGAGTTATGGTTTAATTTAATTATATCAGAGGAAATATTGTCCTCACCACCCTTCACCCCTTTATTTAAACTTAATATTGCCTCTATTATATCCTCATTTGATGCAGGGCTCAGAAAGAATGAATACGTCCCTCTCTCCTCCCTCCAGTTCATCTCATGATTACTATGTTGCATTTGTTCAGCCAGTCTTTCTGCAATACTACAAAAGTAAAAATTAAATTCGTTTGCAATTTCCTTTTTATTGGTTATATCTACATTTAGGTCATTTTTTATAGAATTAATTACCGATCTATTACACTGATCATTTGTGGCTTCCTTGATCACCTTTCACAACTTTCCGGAGTCATGAGCATTTTCCTGTGCTAATGTTTTATAAAAAAGATATTTAGCATTTTTTATTAATTTACTTAACATATTTTGTATTGATTGACTAGCATAATATTATTTTTATTGTGTGTGCATTCTTTTTTCAATTTATTTCTATTTCTAATTGATATTAAGAGACCACTAGTAATCCAAGGTTTCAATCTCCTATTTTTACTTTTAATTCTTTTAGTAAGGGTGGACTTAGAAATCATAACTTTTAGTTTATCTATAAAGATATTCATAGCTATGTCAATGTCTGTCTCCCTCATTATATCATCCCAGTTCTCATTATTTAACTGCTCGGAAAGATTTTCATAATTTATAGTGTTGATAATATAATTTTTGTGTGGAAAGTCTTTCTTTTCATTGTTCAGTGGTATATTAATAAGAATAGGATAGTGATCTGTAAGATCGTTCTCCAAAATAACAGAATTAATATTTTCAAATAATTCGCTTTGACATTTAATAAAACAATGGTCTAGACATGTGCCTGTATGCTCAGATTTTCTTGTTATGTTATTTACTATACTTCCAAAACCATTTCCCTGAAGTACTGTAAGATAGTTATTTGTTATATCAGACTCAGTAGCTAATAAGTCGATATTCATGTCCCCAACCCATACATTTATGCTGTTTTGATCCAGCTTTAGAGATATTCTGGTCAAACTCTCAAGATAATTTTCCAGTGATAGAGAAAACGTTCTATATGTAGCTAAAACATTTACATTTTTGCAGTTCTTTTTCAGTGAGACCTTAAGAATCTTTAGACTATCATCAACTAGTACCCGAGATTCAGTAAAATATTCATTTTTAACATAAACAAGACATCCATCACATCGGTTTAAAATGCTCTCATCGAAAAACACTGCATACCAGGTATGTTAAATTCACTTAAATCACAGGTGTAAGTAACTCTAGAGATTTGTTTATAATTATCCAATATACTATTAAGATCAGTGAATGTAAAAAGTTCTAATTTCTGTAAAAAAATGTACTAAGTAAGCCTATATCTACTTTTTACTTAAGTTTGGGTAAGGTCCCTCTTCTCTCCTTATTTTGATGTGACGGTTCTGGTCTGTCTTTTTCAGTTAAATTATTCCATTCACACAAAATGCAGCCCGGTAACCTTTAACTTTCTGAATTTCTCTGGCTTTTCGAAAAAGGTTCCTTTTAAGAACGGGGAGGTCTTCATTGATGTACAGCTTGCGATCAGGACCAGTTAAGTTACATTTTTTGGTTGTAAGGCCTTTCATTTGTTTAATTGACTTTAAAATATCCCTTTTGTCCTGTATGCTATGCAACCTTACGAAGATTGGACCATCTTCATTTTTATTAACCTGTAGCTTTCTAAAATGTTCTAGTCACCTAGAGGCAAGTTCAGGGCTCTAAGTATATTTGAAGCAATGCCATTTGTGTTCATTTCAGGCTGTTTAGGTATACCTGAATAATGGTATTATTAGATCTTTCTGCAACCTCAATGTCATCCAGTCTCTCCTCCAGGGTAGCCAGTTTTGCCTTCAATGCAACATTTTCTTGTCTAAGGTTCTGAATTTCCATTAAAAGCTCATCAAAACCCTTTCTTTGTTCCTCAAAGGAGTCTGACATAAATTGTATTGATGACTCAACATCTTTCAGCTTATTGTCAATTTTCTGTTCTAAGGGCATTAAAAATTGTTGAAAAGATTCCTTGATGATTCCCCTGATTTTCTTTTCATCCATTTCTTGCGGAATATCCGATCCTTCACTGTTTTTCCTGAATTTTTTCGGTTTAACCTCACTTTGTTTTGGGTTTTCACAACAAGTGAACTTTTCTTTCTTATTCAGTCTTCCCAACCTGGTAGAACAACTTGGGTGATAGCGAGCTTCACAAAGGACACAAACAACAGGATCCAATGCCTTTCTTTTACAATATTTACAATTATTTTCACTATTTTCTTTCGGATATTTACTTTGCAAACCATCCATGTCAACATAACCTCAAACATTTCAACAACAACCCTCAACATTTATCCACAATGCAATTTGTACTTCTCTCACACCTAATCTAAAATGCAGACGAACTCCATCCATTTTAATCCAATGGCATAAATTAATCAGTAAATAATCTGAGTAATCCTGCAGATCCATTAGAAACTCCACAAACAGTTTTGAGTTCAATCTTGGGGGCTGGAAATATGGACTACTTTAATAACGTCCAAGCACACATTTACCGAAAATTCATTTTAAAAAGATCTTTATCGAATTTCTGTGTGATTTTGATATACCCAAATATGTATATTATGGACTCATCTGTCCAAAGAACTTTTTTTTTTAAATTTGGATTTTACTTCATTGAACTTAAAAGCCACCGGCAAAAGTATATTATTCTTTTTTCCACATAACCGGAATCCAAATCCGGAACCGGCTGTAGATGATATGCATGTCTGTGGCATCATGTAGTGTTCATAGTATTCTAGACCGAGATATCTGAAGATACTGGGCTGCTTTTTTGGCAAATTACGTTTTAAAATTTACAATCAGTTTTTGTGGTAAACTAAGTGAGGACTCCAGGAATAATTTTTATTCAAAATAAAATCAGTGACATACAACTTTTTTCAATAAAATTGTGTGAAGGTTTTTCCCTACATACACTACAGGTAGAAATAAAATAATAGTTTTTGTGCAAAAAGATGTATCTTATATGTATCCTGTATATTGGTATAAAAAGGCATTTGCTTACCTCCAACAAACATATGTTAAAAAGCCAACCCCATAGCATGAAATCATTGCAAGAGGATCATTGTGTGATCCACCTTGTTTTGGAAAGAAATCATTGTTTGTAACATTGACCAATTTTGGAAATCTATGAATTTTCAATTCACTGATTATACAACTGACTACAGGATTAGGTAGTTGATCCAGGATATGAAAACTATTTACTTAGAAGAAGTTCCACATGGATTTACAGATTTAAAACCCTTCTGCACAAATTGATGGTAACTTGCTGAAAGGAGAAAATTAGTGTATATCGATCTTTTGACAGAAGAACAAAAAAAGTATTCTGATAAAAAGAATGCCTATTCAAATATAATTTTTTATTTGGGCAAAATGTATATTTTCAAATTACACACCAACAATTTTATAAAATGTATACTCGAGGATAGAAACGGCTACAGCGAAACTAGTTAATAACACAAAAAACACGTGTATCTGTGCAAGTCATGTGTATCTGTGCCCTGTAGCCCTGTGTAATCTAAATTATTAATAAGTCTTAAATATTGATGGAGAACACATCTAATGAACGACAAATTAATAAAACCAGTAAACTCTTCTTCATTATACCCAAGAAACTGGTTTCATACACTGATGAAGCAAAATATTTTTGAAAAATATTTTTCAACATGGTAGTAACCCCACACATAACTAGAAATTTAATCGGGACCTGTGGTATTAAGGTTTGAAACGGACTTCAAGAATAGTCAGTAAAAATAATAATATTACAGGTATATTTTGATTTTAATAGATGCACCTAAATTACAATTTTTTTCACTACAGGGCCTATTATTGATCATTTATGGTAAACCATTATTCAATCTAATATAGCTAATGGATTTCATCAGCTAATCATCAATTTGTTTCAAAATAGAACATGTTCTATTTAAATGCATTAAACTTTGGTCGACCTAGACACATTTAAATTGTGTTGCTGTGAAGCGTCGAGTGTCTGACGACGAATTATTAGGTCGGCAATTATCTATTTTCTGATTTCAAGAAAAAATAGTAGTTGTAATCACAAAATGAAGACAATAACAATGATGGTATTTAGAACTTTATTCAAATTATTCAAAGTAGGTTATACTTCATTCAGAAATTTCTAAATTCCATTCGTAAACTAGTGCAACTTTTTTATCATTTCAGATTCTTCATAAGTAGATCTGTAGAAGCTAATATTATCGACTTTGGGTAGAATTGATTCCTAAATTCGTCAGAGCCTAGCATCACTTTTTACGGTGAAATAATTACCATATATTGATTAAATAGCAAAAAGCAATGTTCAGCAATCAAAGATGTAAACCAGTCATTAAGTTGTAAGGAAAACAGTATATTAGAACTGCTCCTTACATTATTATTAAAGCACATAGTCAGAGAGATGCCATGATGGAGTCTGCTAATAAGATCATGCCCATTAATCTTCATTTTATCTTTTATTATTTTAGATTTAAGTGCGATTGCTTCAAGTTGGCTACAGTAGTATTTTGAACTATCTCTGACTTTTTGCTTTCTTTTTTTTTAGACTAGGTAGTGCTGCCTTTTAGCAAGAACGAAGAATGATGGAGATACCCTGCTTCATAGCTTTGATTAAAAGATTGATTATTGTATTTTAACTAAGGTTTTTGAAGATCAACTAGTCAATTAAGTCATCACAAAAATTAAATGTAATGTAAAGCTCACATTGATGAACATTAAATGTTTGATTGACCGTTTCAGTGAGATACATTGGTAACTGTCATTCGTAACTAACCTTGGTTTTAGTTTTTTGTCAATTGCAAGTTTGTTTAAATAAGAAACATTTGGAATATTAATATCAATTGAGCTAATGTAATGTCAGGCAGGCTTTTGGTATGATCGCCCTTAATGATTCATTTTAAGTATGGTCTTTAAGTAAGTACCCTTATTGACCATGTAAAACTCGAACTTTTACTTATTATTGGTGAGTCAAAATTAAGTCTGGCTTCAGGTCTACTATTTCAATTCTGTAACATTAAAGTAGTGGACTTAGTTAATAAATAAAATGAGAAAAAAGGTAGGGCTTGAACGCTATAACAAGGGTACAGGAAGATACGATTTTTAAATGTTCACAGATTTAATAACATTTAATATACTAATTTAGCATATTAAATGTTAAGTTGGTTTAATTGGTAATGTAAAGTTTTTTGGTGCTTTTGTCAGGTAATCCGGCGGATGTAAATAAATAAATAGGGCTGGTGTACCATCGAAACGTTTGCAAGAATGGTGCGTTTAGAAAAACAAAAAATGCCGATAAAAAAATGGAAAAACATTTTCGTTTACATTCTTTTACAGGTAGTTTTTTCCAGAACCACACTGCATTTTTTAAAACATGTACTTTTTCAGATTAAACAACTTAAAATGGAATTTGTGTGTTGTTTCAGTAACTGTCGAATCGCTGAAGAAAAGAACATTCGTGGTTCTTTTCAATTAAAATAAAACAGTGATTCCTCAATTATTTTTTCCCCAAAACGCTTAATTTTATCGATAATGAACAAGAGTGTCCTTTCTTTAGTTTGAAGTTCAAAGCTATCCATATTTAATATTTCAGAGTCTTTATCATACAGGGTGCTCAAAAATTTAAGTATAAGAGTGTACAACGTAGTCCGCCCCTGGAAAATAAATAAGGTAAGTGTTTTTTACTGACTATGTTTTAAGAGGTCCTTTACTAGTGTTGATCACGTAAATTTTTTAATAAATTATACTAAGTAATTCAAAAGTTATTTAAGAAAAACCGGATTTCCAGCGGCGTTTTTAAGGGGCCGTATTTTCGTAGGGAGGCTCTAGGATAGGAAATTTTTTAATAGGAAAGTTCCATATTATTTTTTTATTTTCTACCTGAATCCGAGAGATTTCCCACATTTACCAGGATACCCTGTATAACTATTACTATTACTCTATATATAACTATTACTCTCTATTTATTTGAAAGGGACTATAACGATCTAATTCTTACAAAATCTTCAAAGGAGAAATTTGAAAAAGAAGAATTATCAGCAGGTAATCGAGTTTTTTGATCTGGAGGTAAAAACTCTCGGTCGCCATGTCTCCTGTTGCATTATTTTTTTAGTGAGCATCAATTGGTCGGTCTTCCTTTATCGATAGGATAATTCGTCGGGTCCTACAGGTTTAATTTGTTATACTATAAAGCGAGTGTGGGGGTAAGTACCATTGCAAAAAATAACTTTTTTGCTTCTATTAATTTGAACTAAATAATTGTATAACCATAATGAAGGGCTTTACCTGTACATGACATGTAAGATATAAAATTGTACCTATTAAATTAACAAAATAAAAGGGCGGCTACCAATTTGGTAAGCCATAAAGACTAACCATCTGTTACAACATCTGCAACGTGGTTATATATTTATAAATCTAAAAAACAACTCTTCATATATCCAAAATTACCACCAGATTGTTTAAGTTCGATTATACAGTGCGGCTCTTATTTGTATCCCGCCTTCTTATCTTTTGAATGCGTTTATATAAAAATTAGAAATTTGGCACACATTATTAGCAACCTAAATACTACTTTTTGGTCCATACTTCATTTTGCAAAACAAAATAAAATTAGATAGAAAGGGGAGTCATGCGATACATTGTTTGAAAGCTCCCACTTTATTTTCTTTACTACACCTGTTCAGGTGTAATAAAGATCAAAATTTGACAGGGGACCTTTTACTTAATTAAACATGTTGGAAAATGCAGTAGAACCACTGATCCTTGAGATTATTGAAGACAATCCCTATGAATTTTAGTTGGTAACAGTTTTTCAACAAGATGAGGCGCCGCCTCACTTTATTAAAGAATATTTAACTAATACTTAGCCTAATCGGTGGATTGGTCGTCGAGGGCCTATCGAGTGGCCAGCCAGGTCACCCGATCTTACACCTCTGGACTTTTTTTTATTGGGCTACTTGAAACAAAACGTCTACGTCACTCGGCCAGAATCTATCTTCGATCTACCTTAAAGAATAATTGATGTTGCCACTTTCCAAATGGCGTCCCGCCGCCATTTTGAAGTTTTGCAAAATAAGATAGGGACCAAAAAGTAGTATTTAGGTTGCTTATGATATGTGCCAAATTTGAAAAATTTATATAAACCCATTCAAAAGATAAGAGGAGGGAGACATTTAAGAGCCGCACTGTATGAAACAAATATCTATGTTTTCACAGCAAAAGAAAGGAAGATATTTATCCAGCCTTCTTTCAAAAATATTACTGACTAAATACCCTGTCAGGGAAAAAAAACCTTTTGGAGTTCAAATGTAGTAATTATGTTTAGATTGGTAACATGTAGTGAATAAAGAGATTGGAAGTAAAATATTTTATTTACAGACATTTTTATATTACTTATTCGATTTAGTATCGCCTATAGAAAAAGAAACCCATGCAGCTGCAGTCCTTGCAAGAAAACTTGCTCATCATTAAAAGTTATGTTGAGTTTACGTTTCAATGAAATTTTAAATATAATTCTTGACATTCATTTAAACGAAATTGTTAATACCAGTGCGCATTCAATTGAAAGTATATGTTTCTCGATACAAATTTGATACATGTGTAAGATTTTTCAAAGAATTTTTAAAAAAGAAGGTTATGTTGAACATAATTATGGTTATGAAGTAAAAGTTTATGGTGACCTAAATAAACATTAAAATATTTTTTTAGAAACAGATTTTTAGCTTTTTTTTCGTTTGTAGTAAATTTGACATCCCTCTTTCTTTACAATGGTTACAAGCCTTACACAATTAAGTAAAGTTCGGTATTATATATGCAAAAAAAAATCCGCAATGCCAACAAAAGAAACGTGGATCCAACCCGAATCCCGCATTCTGACTTGACAGTTAAATCGAGCACTTTGTGATTTATCGTTAGGCCGAAGGTACAAGAAATTTACCTAAATCGACACTTGTAGCGGTTTGCCTGCGCTCTTTCGCTTAGGAAAGGTCGGCTTTTTCAGCAAACTCGTTCGAAATAAATTTCGGCCTTTATGAGAGCAGATTTGAGCAGATTTTAGCGAGAACCAATAACGGTCGGGTGTATGTAGAATTGCTATTAGTTGTCTTACATAAATCATAAAGGGACCTAAAAAATTACTTGTTAATCATATTTCATTTTTCATCAAAACGCCGTACAAACACAGAATTACAAGGCAAGCTAAACCTTGGACATACACATATTTTTTCTCTCCTTTGACATCAGTGGTTGCTAGGAACTTTTTACGTGTAAATGTATTTTTCCATTAAAAGTCCATTAAGATAATCGAACGAACATTTTTTAACGCCATTACTTCAAAAACAGGGCAGCCTAATAAAAAGGGACGATATGTTAAAAGGGCTTAAACAATAAATTCCAAAGAACCAAAACCAATTCTATTATTTACTGAATTGTGTTCCTTTAAATGTTAAATCCAACAGTGGCTGTCAGCGCTGTCAATAATGAATTTTCGATGAAAATTTATATTGAAAATTCCACAAGAGACCCATTATTAAATAATTGGAAACGGGGATGACTTTTATTGTCGTGTTAACAGGGTCGTAAATGTAAGAGAAAAAATTTCTTTTTGGTAATAAAATCTATTCAGAGCATACTGGTACAATAAGAGTGGTAATTAAAAAAAAAACGGATTCGGAAAGGTTTGTTATTTGTTAGGGCGTACATACTAATTACAGGGGCATATTGCGTTCCTGTAAAAAAGAGACATATGTTATAGAAGTGAAGTGTAAAGGATTTATGTTTCAGTTCTTTCAGTAATTTATTTGTTTGAGTTTTTTATTACTGCTATTTAAACTTGTGTAGTGTTATATAATGTTAAGGCTTATTACAGTCAATTTTTGGCAGGCGAGACAAGATACTTTATAGCATAAATGTAAGTACATTAATCTAAAGCAAATATATTTGTATTACAGGACTAACCTATTGAATGTTACAGTATAGTAATTGGGAAGAGGTGAAATGTGAGGAAAACATTTGATCCTATTATTACAAGGACTTTGTTGTTGCTATATAAAACAGAAACTTAAAAAGATAATCAGGCATTAGCTTTAACGGGGACCTAAAAATGTATCTGCCTTACTGCATCAATCCACTTACGCATGTAATTAACTCCTGTCAATACATTCCGAGTATTTTTATCATATTAACCTATTGGCATAGTGTACAATTTTGTTTTATCACAATTTGTTTTTTTTGTACAACCCTACGTCATGTCAAGTCTGTCAAGATATGTCGCTCGGGTCTTATTCTTTCAATTTTCTTTTGTTTTTCTCTGACGATTAACGTGTACCGAATAAATCAATTTTAAATCTTCAAGGAAAGCATAGTTTCATTGAAGAATCGACCATCCATTTACACCAGAAATAAACTAGAAACAGAACCATCCAAAATCCAGCCATTATTTTTGGTTCTCCGACGCAGGATGTTGCGAAAAAGCAGGTATCCATTTACCACTTACAATTTTCTATTCCTATTTACAATTTTTCCATTACCTATTTTGACCTAAAAGTTTGGTTTGCTATTTATGTTTCCTTTTGCTTGAATTGCTAGAGCTTACAATTAATTTTTGACGAAAAATGACTGAATCAAATGAGACTCGTGATCAGGCACCTGAAGATAAAGACTATATTAAAAAGCTTATTATAAATAGAGGCTCTATTAAACAAAAAATTTCCAATCTAGAAATATAGAGGGTGTAACACGTTCGCTGCCAACTCGGTCTATAAGACCAAAAAGAAATTTTGCCACCCTCGCCAATGCGGTCTATAGGACCGAGCTAAATATTCAATCCTCCTTCGCCAACTGTTTTATTTTACATTGGTTTAGGGCTGGTAATAGACCGAGTTGGCGTCTGACGATAGTTGGAACATATTAGTTTTTTAAAAATATGCCGAGAGATTTTTATTATTTTGCATATTTCATTTCTAAATATGGTAGGATAGAGAAATAAGAATATTTTACATAATATATTGTCTATTTTTGAAATAATCTTAAACAACAACCAGCAGTTTAGATAATAATGTATGAACAAATGTAATAAAAAAAAATCCTATCTATGGATTTTCATATCTATGAACTTTATTGAAGCAGTCCAAGCAGAAAAACGGTTCATCATCGCAACCTTTACTATAAAAACGTACTCTAGTGAGTTTTCGTGCCTCTTTCCATCCTTTTTCGGTTCTTAGTTTTTCATAGCATTTACTGAAAGATCTTCGTCTTATAGTCACTTTTGCTCATTTCGTGTTTTTGGCGTTTTCTTTTTGGAGTAATCTCTGCATCCGGTTGCTCTAAAGGATCCTGCGCTTCACATAACTTATATGTCACAGCTTTTCAAAACTGAAGTAAGGGAATTGTGGCATCCACACTTTCCTTATACATAATCCATGCATTGACCATCGCAGTATTCAGGATAATCTCCACGCCTAACTTACAGTACCACTTAAAGGTTCTATGTAAAGGTGTCTGATAAACTGTCATTTGATCAGATATATCGACCTTTCCTGCATTATATGCTACAATGACTTCAGGCTTTTTTACAGTTTTTTGTCTGCGATTTGTCGCGTCTACTGTTGTGTTGCTATGTTTTGTAGAAAGAACTAAAACGTTACGTTTATCATTCTATAAAATTACTGTGACACCATCCTGGTTTTCGAGAGCGGCTATTTCTCCAGATTTTAGTTTTTTGTTTACAAGATCTTTTGGAAGGCCTCGTCTGTTTTTTCGCATGTCCCTGTCAAATATGTTTGTCTATCCATCAGTCTTTTTGCCAAATCTACACTTGTATACCAGTTATCTGTTACGAGAGTACGGCCTGAATCTAATATGGGTTCAAAAAGACTCATAACTTCAGATGTAGGAGTAGTACGATTTTGGTCTAAGTTTTTTCCAGCATAAATTTTAACGTTGTAGGTATAACCTCCTTTGCTGCACAACTTAAATACTTTTATGACATACTTATGGCGTTTGTTTTTTATGTATTGTCGCATTATCAATCTCCCCCTAAATGGAATAAGAGACTCATCAATGCAGCAAGTTTCGGAAGGTTCATATGATGATTTAAAATTTGTAACTATTTTGTCAATCAAAGGTTCAATCTTATGGAGTCTGTCATTTTCTGGATTATCCTGATTATCTGCAAAGTGTAACATACATAGTAGCAGCTCAAATCTATTACGTGTCATAACTTTGGGAGCCATAGAGTTTTTATACATATCTTCTCGGCTCCAATAGGCTTGTACATTAGGCATTTTTACAATACCCATATAGGAGAGCAAGCCAAAAACTTCAAACACAAGCCAAATCTTGATTTCATTTTTATTTGTGGGTAACCAGTTTGTTATGTAACCTAGATTTACTACTTACACTTGCCTCACTTTTAATAACTTGTGTGGCATAAAGATTCGCAGCACTACTTCCTGGCAATGGAGAATTTGTACCAGAATTACCAGATAATTCATCGTCACTGTTGTTTGTGCATTGAGCAGGCACGGAGGAGCTGGTAGAATATATATCGGAACTTCCAGTTAGTATATAGGTATAAAATATATTCCTATATCATAATAACCTAATCTACCCACTACAAAAAAAGCAGCACGACTATACCCGATTTACGGAATAAAGATACGTTTCTCTTACCATTATCCTGTGATTGAGAAGATTTATTTGACATGTTTTCCATAATTCGATCAATTTCGTCTTGTAACTCTTTTTGCGTCAAAGCACGTTTCCTGGACATTATAGAAACGTAAAGTACAAACAAAAATATCAACAAAAACCACCTATTCCGTCTCAAACCTGTACTAATTGAAATGTAATTAGAAAGACACCAGACTCCACGTGCTGACTTGTTAGGATTGCGCAAAATCGCTGTGTGGACCGAGGAATGGATCGCGTTGGCGCGTATGATTAAAAAAGTTACTTCCGCGCCGCCTCGGTCTATTAGACCGCGTGACATTTTCGTCACTTTTGACATAAAAATGACATGTACAAAAAAACTAACTGCAGGTGACGTGATAATAACTAAAAGCCTTTGACTAGACAAAGTGGCTTCAGGAGAACTTTTTTTTTCTTGACCCCTACTTTTGTGGCGCTAGTGAAATAATTGCAAATTTTGCTTGGCAGTGAACGTGTTAAAGACGTGCTAATATTTAAGAGGTTGATTCCTGGACCCATTTTAAGAAAAAAAGTTTCTATGAACATATGTCCTAAACGTCTTAACTTTTGAGATACAGGGTGTTATTTTCAAATCCAATTCAAAATCCGTTTTTTAATAATAACCTAAACAATATTGTAGACATTTTTATAAAATTTGGTACTTGTATTCTATGCATTAAGACGTATTTTTTGATGCGCAAAGAAAAATATTTTTTCTGCCAGTGGCGTCCTTACAGGCCTTCTATTAAATATTTTTAGTGAAAAAAATAGTACGCCACTTCTTTTTCTTAAAATAAAAATATTTTTAAAATCCACAATCACTTTTGAGCAAATTTGATCTCTTGGTTTTTTTTAGTCCAACGCAAGGTTTTCACTTAAAAAAATAAAAAAAATTTTACTTCCCTAAAAATCTGATGCGGTGTGAAAATGTTTGTTCGTCGATTGCAAGCAAATTAAGGCATCAGATTTATTACAAAAAGTATGAAAAGTTAAAAAATATAAATAATTTAAGAAATACGCATGTTTTTAACGCCTTTAAAAAGTAAATGGGAGTAAAAAAGTGCCGTAACGCAGCTTTATTTAACGCAAATAAAGTCGCCTACGCATGAGCTCTGATTTTAAATGTCAAATTGTTAAAAACCATCACAGCGCATCATTTATTTCATTTTTTACTAAGTTATTTCATTTCCACGGTATTTTTCTAAATATCAGTAATGGTATTAATGTAATGGTAAATTATACCAATGAAGAAATGGCAGCAATGCATTCCGTATATGTCCTCGCCGATGGTAACGCAACAGAAGCCAGACGTATTTATCAGGAAAGGTATCCGAATCGTGTCCTACCAGATAGCCGTATCCTTTCAATTATTCATCATCGATTTAGGGAAACTGGTTATTTCCAATGTTCCAGCCCCAGTAGCCAATAGTAATGGCTTCAGAATGTTTTAGTGCCAAAAATTAAGTTGCCTAAATATTCAGTCAAGACAGGCGCTCTTTTCAAAGTGCAAAGCACCACTTGAAAAGCACTCTTGTCAATAGAAATGTCATCCTTGAAGAACTCAATACATTGGTAATTCCAGTAGAGGGAATATTAAATTCAAGGCCACTCTTTTCCCTATCTGACAATCCAAATAACCTCCTTCCTATTATTCCATCGCATTTTCTCATCGGTCGGCACATATATTATCCTCCTAAACCTGACCTGCTTAATGAGAAATCCAGCCACCTGACCAGACTTAAGCATGTACAAAGGTTGGTCCAACAATTTTGGAAGCAGTTTTCGAGCTATTACATCTCCCAGCTGCAGCGCCAATACAAATGGAAAGAACCGCCCACTGCAATAAAAAATGGAACCTTGGTCCTCATTAAGAACGACGTTAAACATCCATTTAGATGGCCTTTGAGTCCTAAGTCTTCATGCTGGCAAGGATGGAATTCATCGAGTAGCCGAAGTCCAGACAAGAAGTGGAACCACCACTTGATCCGTACGTCATTTGTGTCCACACTCACACATACAGGAAGAAGTTGACAGCTAATAAAGTCAGGCCTACTGATCTGAAGACTAACGAGTTTTAGTTTTAAATAATTAGTTTTAACTTTGACTCGCATGTCCGTACAAGTATGTACAATTTTGATTTATCATAACCCTAAGTATAACGTTTTTTTGTACAACCCTATGTCTTGTTAAGTCTGTCTGTCAAGATATGTCGCTCGGGTCTTATTCTTTCAATTTTCTGTTCTTTTGTTTCTCTCTGACGATTAACGTGTACCGAGTAAATCAATTTTAAATCTTCAAGCAAAGTATAGTTTCATTGAAGAATCCACCATCCATCTACACCAGAAACTGAACCAGTCAAAATCCAATCACACAGTTAAAAATCCAAAAGGTTTTAAGGATCTAAGGCCAATAAGTATATTGCCAGTGCTCTCTACACTTTTCAGCAAGTAAATGAATTTGTATATCCTAATAAGATAATTCTATCATGTCAGTCAGGCTTTAAAAAAAAGTATAGCGCTATAAGTCTTGTAAATATGGTTAATCATATCAGAAGCAATAAAGAAAGTCAATTAACTACCTGTATGGCTGTGCTATTATTCATATAATTTATTCTGTGATTGACTATACTATTCTTTTGGCTAAATTAAATTGAAAACTCACTCTCAAATTTTTTAAAGCATACTTAATAAAGCTCAGTCTGTATAAGTGGTAATGGTATATTGGGGTAGCAGTCTGATTTTCTGATATGCAAGATGTTAAAACTAAGTTTAATTATAATATCAGGAGTTAAGCCATTTTGTAGAGATGACAATTTCCAAAACAAATCCGGTCTATTGACTGGAAAAAAAAAATCAAGCTATTGCTTGAAGATAATAAATAACAACGTCATTTCATTTCTCGGTGAAATTAAAATTTTAACAAAATAAAAATAACATACATGCGACTAAAATTTATTTATATTACTTAAAACACTTACAAAAACTATGTACTATTTGGGTAATTATGCTTTCTCTACTACAAAGAAACTACAAAACAGTTGTATGATATTTTCTTATATACTTGGGTTACTGAACAGATGGAGTGGTCACGTGATCGTTCTGCGCCGGAGGTGTGGTCTAGAGCCTCGATAGGGTTCATGACTTGGGGTTTTATTTAATTTTATTAGTCGAGCGGCTTTAGATCGTTTTGGTTGAATTTTCTGCTATTCGAATATTTGAATCTTCGCAATATTGAAAAGTTGAGATTGTGTTTATTTTTTTGTTAATTTGTTTGTTAACAAATAATAGCTGACGCGCCACGTACACCCCCATTGTCACCCCCCAAGAAAAGAATACGAAAACATTTGACCATTGCTGAAAAGGAAGTGATTATGAACATATATATAAAACATAATATGATAACGAGCATCCAGCATACAACAAAGTGCAAAAAGTCCAGTTTACAGCAGAAACTTTTATTATTTAAAAATGTGTTTGTTATTTTATTATGTTATTTTAATTATGTCGTTTATTAAGTTTTACTATAGTATGCATTGTTTTCGCTCCAATCATCATCTTGATTCTGAGTTTATCTGTTGACTGGGTATTTTTGGGCCAACCGGGATACTGGTTACAGCTTCTTGGAACTACCGAAGCATTTCTAAGTGTTACACGGGGGTACCAATGTGTCTGGTCAGCAAGGTCAAGCAAGTTCCAAATGTGTGTCATCGGCTGCTTGCAACCGAACCGACTCGATCAACCTGAGTCGACATTATTTTTATTATTATAAGGCAAACAACAGTTAACTGTGCTTTTAATAAGTGGGGCAAGGAAATAATGTTTAGGTTAAGACTAGTTTTAATTTATGGTCTACCTCTGACAGGATATTTCTGGAACCGGGATGCTGTTTCTGGATTACCGAGACCATCCATGGACAAACCGGAGTGTCCTGATACAGTTATGGCCAACTTTTACTTTATATTTCATTTATGTTTTTATTGAATGTAGCTTTTGCTAAATAAATATATTATTTAGAAGCAGCAGGTAATAAATAAGTAAGAGCGCTCAAGAGGTATGACAATTTTTATTGGTCCTTACTATTATAGGCAAAACTTCCAGCCCTTAGGTAGCGCTCGGTTCTGATGAATCTGGCCAATCACACCCTAAATGTTTGACCTGGCACAATTACTTAAAAGGAATCCCTTTTCGGTAAACCCCAATATATTAACATAACTTTGCATAACAAAATACTTAAAAGGGATCATATACCAAAGATATCATTACCTGGCACAACCTCAAAATCGGTTTGGACCCATTTTACAGGCGACCGTATTATATTTAAAAAAAAAAGCTGCTTACAAAGCAAAGCTGTACAGTAAAATAATTTAAAATAAGTAGGCATAATTCTCCTCGTCTAAATCTGCCAAGGTTGCATCGATGGGCGGGCCTATATTTCGCGCACATCATTTACTCCATCTGTTCGGTAATCCGACTATAGTATACCTTTCAGGTCACATATAACTACACAATCGCACGAAATATCACATGTACAATTTTTATTTTCAAAATTCTAAAATCAGGAATATTAATCGTTCTTAGTAGTAGGTGCGCACAAAATTATAAATGTGAAATAATTTAACAAATTTGATAAAAAACCTAAGCTATCATAAATTTAAAAGTTATATTATAAATGATCTTTTAACTATTCAGGGTTTATAGTAAATTTAATACACTGAGTTTTATTGCGTTGATATGTTTCAATTATTAGAGCATCGTCTTCGATTTTTATTATTTATAATTTATTTGTAAAGTGTGCTGACTTAATAAATTGGCGTTTCAGTGATAATAGTATTGCTTTTGCGATCCTCTTCTCCACGGCTTTCTTTCTCTGTCGTTGCCTTGTAATAAATCTTGTTTTTTTTTTAGTTAGCTTTTATTAGGGTTATTCCACGTAGCTATTTACATCGACACCATCGGTTTTTATAATCACACGCAGGGTAATACACAGTATACTCGTAATACATAGTATACTCGTAATACATGGAAGGAAAAATACAATATACAATATACATATATTATGTTCACTAATATTACACACTTTATGTGTTTTTTTGGTAATAAATTATTTTGATTTTGATACTTTTTTCTTAATTTTAGTGGTAACCATCAACTTGTCTGTAACGTCTTTCGAGGATGAGTTTTGGGTCTAATACACTAAGGGTCTCACAATAATCCGGATTTTCGGAGTTTTAGTAATGCTATAAGATTTTGCAACGTCTTACAACATTCGCTTCGATAAATAGGGATCACCTCGAATGCTTTTAAACGTTGTGAAAGAAAAATATTTCTAAGAGTTACTTATTATTGGCACAAAAGATTTTGCAGACAGCCCATCATCTCCAGAACTGTTTTTGTTCCTAAAAGAAAGACGTATTTTCTTACGCTTATTAATATTAATTAAATCAAAAGTTGGTAAGTTCAGCGGGACAACAAAAGAGGAAGGGAGTCAAAATTTCAATTAGTTTTTGTTGCAATATAGATTTTATTAAAGATGTCTAGGGAAGTTTCAGAAGTTTGATAGAGTTGCTATGATTATGAACCCGGAATATCTATTGCTCTTGAAGACTAGTAAAGTCGAAATTATACCCATTTGTAGTTACGTCATCCAGGTGAGAAAAAACGTATGGCGTAGATATTTTTGCCAATCAATATTAGGTTAGAAACTTTACCATCGCCTTCAGAAATTAATAGTCTGCTATGTATTTTTATACGTTCAAAAATTAACAAATGATTTATTTTAGCAGCCTATTATAATATTTTTATATTCGTGTATATACTTTCATTCCCAAAAAATTTTAAAAAATCTTGTAGTATTTATTGTATTATTAACAAACTTAACAATTAACAAATATTATTATATTTAATCATAAATAATGGGACATAAACAACAAGTCCGAAACGGAATTGCACTTTGCTTTCAATTTGCACAAATTGAGAATGTAATAGAGCGAGCCGCAGATGCAACAAAATTGAGCACAACAATGATCGCAAATATAAAGAAGAATGGGGTAAAATCAGATCAGGATTACGCTGCTCATATATTTTTCAAGCAGAAGACCGCAAAAACCAAATCTACAACATATTTGAAAAGTAGAATTCGGCACGAGCAGTAGACGTAACAAAACCGAGCTTACAAAAATTGTGAATAATGGAATAAAATTATTTTAACTCACTGGGAAAAATTTAAATACTGACAATTTAATTTACTTGTTCATGAAAAAAAATGCTGCTTGAAGAAATATGTTAACACAATGAAAATGAAAATACCATTCCAAAAAATAAAACATACAAACTCAAAAAAAACGCCATATTGCATTACCAAGTTAATTAAATTGCAACGATATGATTGAATACTTAAACGACGATCATAAAATAAAATTTGCTAGAACAAAAAAAGCTTAATCAATCTCGTCAGTATTGTCAGAGTCAGAACTGAAATCAGAGATATTGTCTTCGTCATCGTCGTCTTCGTCAGTCGTAATCACAAGTGGCAGAATGTCATAGGCATCACACACTTGTACTGCCTCCCAAGCCTTTTCAAGTACCTTTTCTGTATGAAAAACATATTTTTGCTAATGATCTATAGAAATTTCGTTTATTACCCTTTCCCATGTAGTCAGAACTTCTGAAGGTGACCCCTTAAAATTGGAAATATATTGATCATATTTTCGTTTACATTCCGACCATACCATTTCAATTGCATTAAATTGGCAATGATATGGTGGCAGTCGCAAAATTTTGTGTCCTAAAGGTTTAACATATTCATCAAGGAAGTACTTTTTTTCACTAGGGCAGTTTCTGCGTGAAATACTCCATATTTTATCTTTCATGGCTTTTTCTGGAAAGCCAATATTCTTTTTCTTCAACTATTCGGTCAGTCTCTGCTTTGTCCAAGATTTTCTCGGAATTTATTCTAATAAACCAAAATGGTAACTTGTATTATCCATGATTATAAATGACTTTGGGCGAAGATTTGAAACCAGTTTTCGAAGTTTTTCCTGTTCATATTGTCATGATAACCTCCCGTCTTTAATCCACTCTTGAATATTAAATTTGCACCCTTGATGAAGCCATCTTTGGTTCCGGCGTGGACCACGACATAACGATGACCTTAAAAATAAAAGATAATTCAATTCTCTTCTTTTAGAAATTATTCTTCCAGAACATAAATTTAATGTAATTAATAAGTAATGTTCCATGCACATACGAGTAGTGTGTGGAGTTAAATTCCCTCATATTGTCTTAGAGAGAAATTATATGAAACAGATGAAATTATGAAGTTAGAGGGCCCTTACAAGGACAATAGTTTTTATTAAAAAAAAAATCTAAAAAGATAACCAGATAATTTTTACCTTCACTGTTTTTCCTTGAATCGTCAATGAAAACTGGAGTAAAACCTTCCGGACCTACATTTCTATTTTTGATATACTCCCTTAAAAAATTTGTTCTTTTATGAACAATATTTGGCAAGTCCATCAAATATTTTCTGTTATTTGATTTTTTCCACTTGAAGCCTATACTATTGATTCATCTTCTTAAGGAGTCAATGGAAAGCTCAAAATATTCAATTTCTTCCCTGAACTTTTCTCTTATTGTTACCAATATTACATATTCTTTTCTGGCGTACATAGAATAAATTGTGTCCCGAATTCTATGTTTCAAATATGTTGTAATTTTGGTTTTTGCTGTCTTTTGCTTGGAAGATAGACGGGCTGCGTAATCCTGATCTGATTTTATCCCATTCTTCTTTATATTTGCGATCGTTGTTGTGCTCAATTTTGTTGCATCTGCGGCTCGCTGTATCACATTCTCAATTTGAAGTGCAATTCAATTTGAGAATGTGATACAGCGAGCTTGTTCCTTTTCCGGTAGAAAAAAAGCCAATATATTTAAAATCATCAGCTGCGATTGTTCATTACACCTATTATATCTTTTTTTAGGCATTATCTAACACTTTTCGAATTAACTTTCAAGAACAAGTTGACAAACCAATATTTTTGATTGACAGTGACGGATATTTCACATAACCTAGTATATAAAAGATGAATAATCATCAGACACCAAGTTTTTTCAAAAGTTTGTTGCCGCCGCTGTTTGGAATATGCTAAATAAAGATAAACAAAAATGACGTCATTACAAATAGGTATAATTTCGACTTTAGTAAAACTTGTTGTAACTTAATTTAAGACATCAAATTACTGTCAACGCGAGCGCACAGTATATCAAAAGATTGGGCGCAGCATACGCAATTAGAGGAAGATCAATTAATCTTGAAAATTCATATTTTGATCATCTGCTAATACTAATACGGCTATGACAGAGAGATGTTCATAAAAAAGGTTACATTCGGTTTGTTTCAAATTTTAAGAGTGAAACTGCTGAAATCAATTTTAGTTTTTTAAATATATGCTTCCTTTGAGACTACCGTCGTTTTCTTCTATACAAAATATTTTTAATACAAAAAATAAAAACCACATTACATCAGAATCAGGTGAAAATTGGTCAAATTATTTTCTGTTTGATTCCATCTTGATCAGGGATTGTCAGGTTGTTGCCGGCTTTACCAATGGTAACTGTTTACAGTTTATTAAGTTTAAATTTAAACAGATCGAACTTCGGAGAACAAAATAGGAGAGGTAAGCGCAATATTTGCGAGAATCTGTGTACCAAATTAAAGGTAAATCTGAAGTACTGTTTGTTAATCTTGGGTTATTTTTTAACTTTTATCATATCTACACAGTGTCTTATCGATTTTGTCGCCGATTACTGTATTTTAAATCTTCTTCCAGCAGTTTTTGACGGATGGCGCCACATAATATAAATTCTAACATTGATTTGCTTTGTTTTGTTTATGTTGGAGCTTATCCAATCTTTTTGCAAGTTTGTAATTTATATACTAAAATGTCGATGTTATTTTATTGTGATAAGATTTAGAAAATTACGCAAAAGTTGTGAGTTGCAACTTTAATTGTGCATTTTTATGAAAAATATGGATTAAAACTTGTTTATTTAGAAAATTTGGATATCTGTTATTTGTGAAAAACTGCTATATAATATAGGATGAATTTGTGTGAACTTGATAGTGAATTCAGCATGCCAAGCCAAGATTTTGACTCTGCAAGATTAGTCTCTGAGATTACTACAAGCTTAGGGAAAAAATACTCTCCGAGAGACTAACCACAAATATAAGCTAAGCAAATGATGCAGGAAAATTTACTTTAAATATTACTGAAAGTGCATGTTTTTAAATGTTTTTTTCGATTTGATGTTTATATTTAAATAAAATAAGAATTGTAACAAAATACTTAACTTGTTCATAGTAGGTTGTAATTTTGTAAATTGGTAAATAAACATTATTTATTCATTAACTTTGTTTTTTTTTTTTATTCACCTTGGTATATCCGTAACTGATAAATATACAATTACATACCAATTTTTAGAAAATATGAGCTTATTCGATACATGTATGTATTAGGATTAAACAAAAAATTTAACTATCAAATCCAGGCAACCAATTGACATCTAAAAACCGCAGCAAACACGTCAGCAAATGACTATAATGACGTTTTTACATGTTTTCATAATGACTACAAAAATCACGTGAATAAGTCCCACCAAAATAATGCGAGTTAGATGACATAAATGGGACGTCTGTTACTGACTATTTAAAGGTCAATCAAATCAAACTGGCGACATTTTAGTGACACTTCTACTGGTATATGCTTTCAAGGTTGCGTTTATTTTCATTCGTTTCATTCATTTTCATTGATTCGATTATTGTTAATTGAGCACGTCAGTTAAGTACATCTTGAAATACACAGCGTGGAACACCAAACTCACTCAACAACAACCAGAGAGGACCAAAAAGCAAGAACGGCGGAGAAAAACGTCGACTCGCCCCCCATCGTCAGTGGGGGGCACAACCAACGCCAAAAAAAAGAGGAAAAGAAATCAATGGACATGTCTGATGGTTATTCTACGGACAGATCAACGAAAAGCGAAGACTACAAGAGGATGAAAAGCAAACATGAGAGAGAGAGAGTGGTAAGACTTCGGACGACTGGTCGGACGACAAGTTCCTAAAACCTCAATACAAATCCAGTGATCCTAGACTATCCAAAACAATAAAAACCACACCAAACCCCGACCTGGGAGCTGGCAAGGCGCCACCCCAGAGTGCGGAGATTGGAAAAAGCGAGGAAGAAGTACGAAAACTCGAAAAGGCAGTTCGGGAACGAGATTTGCAAATTGAGAGGAGTAATAGTGAGTTGCATGAGATTAGGCTTAAAAACTCAGATTATCGAGAAAATGCAACTATTCGAACAGAAGATGAATAAGTTAATCTCAGAGAATCACTCTCTCAATGGGCAGATCACGGACCTGAAATGCAAACTCGGGGAGGTGCTGAACCATAATGAAACCCTTACCATCCAAAATTCCACAATGAATGAGAAACTGACAGAACTGGGGGATCTGGTTAGTGATAAAAATCAAAAGAAACAACTTAAAAATAAAAGGACCAGGGAAGAAGCGGGCCTGTCTCCGACTTCACAAGACGAAGACGAGCCGGCCTCGGAACCGGTTTACCCTGAGATAACCACAAACAGGGAGCCAGTCCCCTCAACATCGTCAGTCTCAGATCTCACCAAAACCGTAAATCCTACTCCTAAATTAACAAAAAACCCACTCTACATGCCCTTGAATAACCTCTCCTTAGCGGACAAGGGGAGGAGCACTGATCCCGTCAAAAATATTAACAAAATTCCAAAAGTGGTCTTAAGGGACACAAAGAACTGGGCCGCAAAATACAAGCTATTCTGCAAAAACAAAATAAACATTGTAAAAGTCCAAAAAGATAGACTGGGATTAGCGCTCTTCCCCAAATTCTCAAACGATCACCGTGCACTAACGGGACTACTCAAGGAGGAGGGAATAGAATTCCATTCCTTCTTCCTTGAGGAGAACAGGAAGCTGAACGTAATACTGAGAGGACTTGACCAAAACTTCAAGTTAGAAGAGGTCGAGGAGGAGTTGAGGGCAATGGGATTCGACCCGGAGGAACTGGGTTGGTTTAAAACCGGCCCAGGCCGACGGAGACCCACGGACCTCATCAGATTCCTCGTCCCGAAGGAACAGGAGAGTGTGTTTCAGATTGCTAGCATTCTAAACATTAGGGTCCGCGTCGAGCGCTTAAGGACTCAGACAATAGAAAACAGGAAGCAAATTGGGCAGTGTCATCGCTGCCAGGAATATGGTCATGTCCTAAGCAATTGCAACGCGAAGCCGCGTTGCCACAAATGCAAGGGCGAACACTTCTACTCAGAATGTGTTAAAAACAGAGCAACCCCGGCTGAGTGTTGCAATTGTGGCGGTGACCACCCGGCGAGCTATTGGCGCTGCCCAAAAAACCCAAACATTAAAAATGTAAACAACCAAAAAAAAAGCTTCGCTGAGACCTTGAGGAAGACCGACGCGGACTCTGAAAACAGGAGGGCGGAGCCAAAGGAGGGCAACTCTTCATCGCACATGAAACGTCCCGAGCTCTCGATCAAAAACACAAATCTTCTGAACCTTCTAAGTTTGCCAGACGGGATCTTAGAAAAGAAAATAGACAACCTAATGGCAAAATTAGAAAAATTAAATTCAAACCCGGCTATCAAGCTACTGCTGGGAGTCGAGGTCTAGTCTCTCGCGGTGTATGTTCGCTTCCTTCCCAACGTGCTCAAATCCCATTCCTATCCTTAGTAATCACTTAAAAACAAACCGCATATAAAACCCAATCCAACCGTCAAAATCCTAAAACCACACCAAAAAGTACCGTAAAGGACCGGTTACGTTCACACCTCCGCCCGACCTTCTCTCGCTAACCAAACTTCCGCAATCTGAGGGGGCGTGGTCTGCTTCACAGGCTCGCGTCCAATAACATCACACCCAGACCTCATAAATACATGCAACCAAACCTATCCTGACCAGTCGGTTCCTATTCTCCGAGCAAGCCGAAAGTCCAAGCACCTAGATGCGACCCAGAATTATAAAAAGATGGCGCCTAATCTCGACAAGGATCTACCAAAAGACCGGCAAGAGCCATTGTTTGCTAGCCCGGAATAGTCAGTGCGTAGATGATGAATGTTGCGTTTCTGAAGAGCCTACATTTTTTATACAGAGCTCTCAAATTTGGTAAAATATATATATTCGCTGGCTCATCATTTACACTTCACTCGTCATTTACATTTATAATAAAAATTTAATATTTTTTTTCCTATAAATATAAAACTATAGTCCGAAAAATACAAAGTTATTTTGTATCTTTTTTCATTATGATATGATTTAATTTTCACTCATAGGTGACCATTCTCTACAGGACGACCACGAGAACTTAACAGTTAACTTTAATTAAATATAAAAAGTAATTTTGTGTTTTTTTTTGCATCAAAATCCACGGAAGAGGTGACGATAACTAAGATGATCGACATCGACAGACGACACGGTAAATGCGCAGTGTTGCCAACACTTCATTATCATCAATTTCAAACCTTCATAACTTATAGAGTTTAATTAGTAATTTTGTTTGCCGAAATCATTTATTCTGGCCATAAATTTAACCTGTCCAAGGCTAAATAATATTTTTACTATATTACTACACGCCACACTATCCTAAATCAAAACTAAATATACTGGATCTAGCTGGAAACTATCTAATTTGGCAACACAGAACCGGTGAAAGGCAGGTCAATTTTATACTTAGAAATGTAAATATGGTTTTGACTTATAAGTGAATCATTTGATAACAATAAAACTCATTTGATACCAGTGACTCACTACCTTTTTTTATACGTCAAAATTGACATTCTAGAAACATTAATGTTATTGCCCTTTTTTATTGTCATTCAAACGACGTTATTTTGTCGATACAAAAACGGCATTTTGCTGACTACGTCAATTAATGAGACGTCATTCTCATGTTGCCTGGGAAGTAATTAGACACATAAATTAGAACCTTCAAATAGCCTACTTAATATTTTTGATAATGGAATATAAAACTTTAATCCAAGATTCATATCCCTTTTCCCAAATTAGGATTTAGTAGCCAAAGAGCAAAAACAGTTTTTTTTTCAATGGGATGATGCCACTTGTGGCACCTTGTTGGAAAGCTCTTTCAAAAAGGAAATAGACAGTGTACTTGATTTTAAATTGGAAAAAATATCAAAATATCGTGACGTTAAATGCGTATTTTGTTTACCGTGAGAAAATTATTAATAGCTAAAAAATTACTTTACTCATATCACAAGAGATCAGGTCACGACACACCTCACATATTTTTTAAAGTGGAATGATATCACCTCTTGAGGTACCTTGTACGAAGGCTAATTTGAAATGGAGGTAGACCGCATATTTTGTTTGTCATTAATTTATCCGAAACTCAAATGTCTTTAAATTAAAATAAAACAGTATTGATATTGTTATTGTTTAAGTTTTAAAAAATGATGAGAAGTAATAATATATGTATACATTGTTTCTAAAACTGTTCAAAATAAAAACTTCTTGACAATGTCCTAAACGTTGTTAAAGTTCTGTTTGTAAATTTCTTAAAACATTCGACTTAATTAATAAATAAACGTAAATATAGCAACAAACAACTTTATTCAAATATTAAACTTTTATATACAGGGTGGCCATTTGAAAACGAAACAGAGCCTATTTTGGGTCCCTCAGAACATTTGCGAAAAAATCCTCAGACCCGTCAATTTTTGATTCAAGGGGGAACCATTTTTTTGCTAGTTTCGCCCCCCTGAGGGCAAAGCCCTAGCTGGGATGACAAGGGCCCCCAAAATTTTAAATGAAACGGGGGGTCGAGTGATACCTTATTTTGAAGGTATTTTTATGTGGATTATAACCCTAAAGTTTTAAATCGTTACTATTTGCCTAGTCGATACAGGGGCTAATAAAAGTTACAAAAAAATGTTAAAAAGTATAATTTTAAATAAAGGGCTTAAAGATAAAATCAATCAAGTAAATGTTCAAAATGTTGGCCTTCGACTTTCATACAATAATACAGGTTTTGTTCAAACCTTTCCTGTACATTTTGCAAAATTTTTGGGGTGATTTGACGACATTCATCAATTATTCTTTGTCGTAAATGGTCTAGCGATGTTGGCTGACTAGCATAAACTAGTTTTTAAATGGCCCCATAAAAAAAAATCTAACGGGCTTAAGTCCGGGGAACGAGGAGGCCATTCAATAGCTCCTCTTCTTCCAATTCATTGTCCTGGAAACGTTTTGTCCAAATATTGACGAACCCTTGCAGCATAGTGGGGTGGCGCCCCATCTTGCTGAAATACTAGACGATTTTCCAAGTACTCGTTGTACGAAGAAGAACTCAACTAAACAATCAAATCACTTTGTACATAGATAGTGCCACTTTATTGTAATCTTTGTTTACTTATATGTCAGGTGTTTTGTGTATGTTATGGTAAGTTTTTGTTGTCTCCTTTTTTCGGGTTACATAATTTTAATTTATTGTTTAGGTCTGATGATGCTCTAGTCGAGCGAAATATGTAACCTTCGTTATTTTATTAAATGTATTCGTGAAGCTGTAGATTTCGTGTTTTTTACCTTTTATAAAAGTAAACATAAATGGCAAAGCGATCCCAGAACAGTGACAGTGATGTTCCGCAAGGAACAGTACCATTCCTTTTTATAATATTAATGAACAGTAGTTTACATTTATCGATCATAGGAAAAATTATAAGTTACACATATGACACCGTACGAAAAACTTGGAACGGTTTAAAAACCAAAGCAGAATTATTACCTAATGTTGAAAAAAGAAAATATATAAATTTCACATCATACAGAAAGAAGTTGCCAGAATTAGGTCATTTACTAGTAAATCAGTCAATAAAATATTTCAGAGACAAGCACTATGAAATATTTAGGTATTCATATTGATCAGCATCTAAAATAGAATACACAAATAAAGGAACTTACGAGAAAGATAAGAGGATTGGTTCCAAGCATTAAGCCATTTAAATTTTGCATTAAGCCACTTAAATTTTGTACGATTCTCCAGTTCAGTCTCAATTAAGTTATGGCCTTGTAGGGTGGGGTGAGGTAAGTGACTGTCATGTCGCCTGAGACATTAAAGGTATTTTTTTTAAAAAATCGGGTCTTTTCCACATAGTTACATTACGAAGAAACAAAATTAATGGACATACAATAGTTACAATAGTTGTAAAGCTATACATGTATAATGTATATATATTTATATATAATTATAATACAAAGTTTATAGACCCAAAAAATATGTCATTACTCATTCTAACTTTTAAGCTTCAGGTTACGGTCGACGGCCAGAATTTAAAGGTTCATTACAAAAAAAATTCCTATATTATGTCATATTAAACAGAAAACTCATTTTGCTTTCAACCCCAGGCGGAGGGATGTGGCAGTGCAACATTAAATTTAGACCGTCAAAATGGATCGCGTGTCCCCTGTTACCTGGATAAACTAAACCAATAACCCTAAATAATCCGAATTTAAAACGTGAATTAGAAGTTGAATTTTAATTTGAATGGCTCATGCATAAATCACTTGCAGGACTCTCATTACATTTAATATACCGGATGTCCCAGTAATAATGTTCCTCGGCTAAATCTCAGCACCTAATAAGGGATAGGGGTATAAACTTTGTTATAAAAGCGGTCCAAACAAAAAATGCTGAACATTATCATGAAGGTTTTTACTCATCATCTAGAGGGCATTGCAGCTAGTTCAAAAGACAAAATTCTATTTTCGGTAAAAAAATGTCCAAGAACGTGAGTCGCAAAAAATCGCAATAATCTGTAAAGATATGCCTACAAAAAAGTTTTGATAGAAATTTCTGGCAGGTGAAGTGGTGAGGGAGTTTTTAAGATCAGTGAGAAAAATAATTCGCTCTTAGTAAAGTTATTAAGTGCAAATTAGGAGCTAACCACTTAATAAATTATTACTTTTCCCTTTTGCTTAAATCTGCTATGGGGCGTTGAATCTAAATGCAACCATATATACAGTGGCCCAGAAAAGTCATGGTACAATAGAGAATTACAATACAAATTTTATTTATAATTTTTTTATGAAATAAAAATCAATTTTTACTTTTATGTATTTATTTTTTCTAATGCCCTACATCATAACATAAACCTATTTCCATAATATATCTAACATACAATAAATAAAAAAATAAAATAAAATTTCTTACAAAAATTTAATCCACAAAAGTCAAGGTACATTTCAGACTATGGGCTAATAAAGTTCTGTCAATAACGCGTGGGAAAACCCTTCAGTTTAATAACCTCTTTTAAGCGATTTGGCATTGAATGAACTAGTTTTTTCGTCACATCGTTGGATATTTTTGGCCACTCTTCTAAAATTACCTGTTTTAAGTCTGATTTATTATGAATCACATGTTGCCGAATTTTTCTCCCCAAAACATCCCATAAATGTTCTATAGGATTAAGATCGGGACTTTGGGGAGGAGTTTCCAGCAGATGGGGAGTATTAAAAACCAACCACTGACGTACTGTATAAGCTTTGTGCTTAGGGTCGTTATCCTGTTGAAAGTAATAGTTCTCATGCAACCCTAATTTTTCAGCACTGGCACGTAAATTTTCTTTTAAAATATTTAAGTATACTTTTTGATCCATTGTTTCGTCGATAAAAACAATATTTCCTACACCTGAAGTTGCCATGCAACCCCAAACCATTACTCCACCTCCTCCATGTTTCACTGTTTTGATTGTATTTTTCGGATTAAGAGCTTCACCGGGTTTCCTCCACACCTTGACACGACCATCGGACCCAAAAATGTTAAATTTACTTTCATCTGACCAGATAACTTTATCCCAGAAATCAAGTTCAATAGACTTGTACTTTTCAGCGAATTCCAGTCTCTTTTTTCTATTAATATCGCTAACATGGGGCTTCTTACGTGCACTACAGGATTTGTATCCACCCTGGTTAAGTTTCCGGCGAACAGTTTCTTCATGAACAGATACTCCAAACATTTCTCTTAACTCTGATGATATTTGTATGGCACTTTTCTTTGGGTCCTTCTTAATTTCATTTAATATGTACCGGGATTCGCGCTCTGACAGCTTCCGAGGACGTCCTGTTCGCGTTTTATTTTCAATTCTGTTTTCATTTTGAAAACGATTTACTACTTTTTGTATAGTGGACCTGCTTCTTTTAATCACTTCTGCAATTTTGGTGTATGATTTTCCCTCTCTATGCAAATTAATAATAATTTTCCGCTCACTGACACTTAATTCGGTTCTTCCCATGATTATCACTGTATTTACCAGTCAAAGTTAAGAAGAAATATTCTAGTGAATACTGAAAACGAATGCCAGAATAGTATTAGAGGAATGTTCTTATTAGCAAATAACAAAATAACAATAAATTTAAAAGATACTTGCATATTTTGATTTACACAAATTAAGAGTACCTTGACTTTTGTGGATTAAATTTTTATAGAAAATTTTATTTTATTTTTTTGTTTATTGTGTGTTAGATATATTATGCAAATAGGTTTATGTTATGATGTTGGGCATTGGAAAAAATAAATACATAAAAGTAAAAATTGATTTTTATTTCATATAAAAATTATAAATAAAATTTATATATAAATTGTCTATTGTACCATCACTTTTGTGGTCCACTGTATCTTTTTATGGCAATAAATGCAGGAAATAAAGCTTAACAAGCTATTGAAAACCCCATTTCAATATCACTTCTTAAACTACACTTATTAATTTGTTATTAATATTTAATAAATGTCTCCACTAGTAAATAAAAATTATTTAAATCTTCGTAAATTCCTGTTGGCTCAGCCGATGTGAGAAAACTCGTGTTTAGAGCAATATTATTTGCTTAAAGAAATTAAACTCAGGATACGATAGGTTTGTTCTAGCAGGAAATTTGGGATGGTTTGAAACTAGTTTGATGTATATCGCAGTTGCGCATGACCAGACTGAAATGTGCTAGAACATCTTTTTAAGACCTGACGTTGACATTTCGCCACTCAAAACCGTTATATAATTTGTTTGTTGGTTAGGTTTTGTGTTATTTATATTGAACATCTAAATATTTTTTAATAAAAGTATTATTTTATTATAAGTATAATAAATATTGTTTTTTAAAATGCATACTATTGATGTTAATGATAATTTTACTACTATGCTGTAGGAAATTTCTCTAAATAACCAGTATTTTTATTTGTAGGCGTCCAAAAATTTCTTATTTCACCAACAACAACAGTTTCTAACCAAAAAAATACTCAAACACCAATTCCTATACAACAGTCCCAACAGTTTTCTTTTATAAACCCACAGCCAGGAAGTTCCCGATCTTCAGTAAATAAAATATCTTTATTATATAATAAAGATGACACAAATATTTTTCATGGGGTACCTATGCCAAGTTTGCTGATTCTCAACACAACTCTTTTAATGTCAAGGCTACCTTAAAACTTGTCTAGCAACAAAAATTTCTGTTGACAACAGCATCCCTATTATCATTAATTAATCATTAATATCTTGATTATCGTCATCTTGTCAGGCATCGTTGGGGGGTAAAGGTAGTTCTATGTTTATTTCAGCTTCGGCAATTTAATTTTTACCCAATAGAGATAAATTGTGTAGTACACAACAGGCCCGAATAAGGTGAACAATATTATCAGTTTTGCTTAACTTCATATGGCACAGTTGTCGCCATTTTTGCTTCAGCAAACCTAAACAAAGCTCAATGACTTATCGATTAGTTGATAGCATTAAATTAAAGTTTCTCTCTATGGCTATAAGGTTTCGTCTATCTTTATATGGAGTTAAAAGATTTCTTAAACAGAGATAGCCACTGTCTCCCAGTAAATAAAAATCTTGACACCTCTCTACTAATTTCGCACATGAGGAGAATTTTTAAAAACTCTACTATCACGAACAGAGCCAGGATATTCAACAAAAATATCCTTATCAATAAATCATGATCACAAACCACTTGCATCTGAAAATAATTTTAAAAGGTGACCAAAATAGTTGTTTAGGTCAAAAAATAGAATCTTCATACTATTTCTTATTTAACTGACCTGGATGGAGCAAAATTTTTTGTTATTTAAATATGAGTCTGGATCATTCTTAAGCTTATCAATCTTTATATGAGTACCATCAATAGCCTCAATGGCCCCTGGGAATCCATTTTTCCTGAAATGTTGTTCAATAGTTGTCTTCTCAACATCAGATGACCATTTGGTGGCCATTCTACTTGGGACATGTATCATCCTTTTAAGGACGTAAACAAGGCAGCTAATTGTGATGTCAAGTCTCCAACATCTCTAAATGAACAGGCTTCATGACCAGCAAACCACAAAAAAATGTTTGGTTTATTAGGCTGATAGCTTGCCATTTCCACCAGATTGTGACCTAAAAAAACTCACTTTGTTCAAATCTATGGCCAATATCTTTAACCGCTTGTCTGCTAATTCGAAAATGCTCAACAAATTCCTGGTTATTGTACAGTGGTCCAGTAACTTCAAGGTAGCCTTCGTTTTTGGTCTCGTGTGGCCTTGGAACAGGATAACTACTAGTACATCTTGATACAGTAGAATCAAATCCATGATTTGAATCCGAATCTTGAAGAGTCTGATGACATTCTGGATTCTCTTAAAACCCGTAATAATAAAAATTACGATATATTTATATACCTAATATATAATGTAAAATTACACAGAATTTAATTGAATTTTTTAGATATATTAGTTTTGCTAGAACGCGTACTTTCGCCTGCGCAGATTCCGGACCGTTTGTGTATTGGTCAAACTTCTGCTAGAACAAACCTTATATTTCTTGAAAAACCGAGAGACAGCGCTGTCTTATACGTTTTGTGAATTTTGAATTGCTTATCGTCGGGTAAAATTACAAAGAACCACGTAGATTTAAAAATAACATGTATTTTGTAAGTTAACAACTCAATTGCCGAGTATAAACTGACTATCCTAAAAACTACTCCCTGTTATTCATATTCCTTCTTAGCTCAGCAAATGCGCCATTATTTACACCTAATATGGTTAAAGGAACTGCCAAGCCAAAAAGAAACCTAAACAATCTTGATGGATGGATATTATCTTAAGCAATCTTCACAATTTATTTACATTTATTAAGTAAATTTCTCAATTGCAACTCAGAAAAAAATGAAATCTTGGAAAACACATATCTTATATTTTTTATGAATGATCCAAAAGTTAAACCATCTAAAATTCTTTAAAGCTTGCTAAAGAAAATTAATGCTATAAACAATAATTACAAAACGTATCTTAACCAGTGTAAAAAAATAATTATACTTGGTTTATTATTTATTTTTATTTATTTTCGTGTGGAGCTATCGTTTATTATTTCTTGTGTATATTTTCATACTTTTGTTTAATTTCTTTTAGTTTTTTGTTTTAAAATGCACTTACCTTTAAAAGAACAAGTTAATGTTATACACACTTTTTATGGTTATTTTGAAAATGCTACTATAGCTGCTAGAGTTTATCTACAGCCTTATCCTCAAAGGCGGCGTCTTAGTAAAGGGATATTTATTCGTTTGGCACGTTTTGCACAGCAAGAACTATAGTGCGTCCAACTTGCCGTAGGCGAGGTTCCAAAAGAACAGTTTTTTAGACTATAGTTAGTCATTGTTAATATCTGGACTTTAAAATTGAGAATAGTTCCTTGGGAATTCCGGGAGTTACGGGCATTATATCGATTAAATAACAGCGATCGCGGACTATAAATGGGTTGCTGGCAAACGACATATGCTGCGTTCTTGATTTTAGTTGCTGGATATAGACCGGAAACTAGCTTCACCCACATTAGGAATTATAAGGTCTAGCAGTCATAAATCCAGTTATATTTTGAAGAAATCATCGTGACACATGACGTAACGAATGACACAATGAGGTTATTTTAGCCATATTTTAGCGAGTCAGCGGCTATAAGCGTCTTCAAGACAATATCTCATTCGAGCGATCAAGTCATGACGTCACCGTATAAGGCGCTTTAAGCGTTTGTTAGCGGTCTCCCGAGACCGCTAACAAATTTAACCGCCCTCGTATCTCCTTTATTTTCAGAAATACCAATAGTCACACATAGCAAATAGGACAGTTATAAATGTCTAGGTCACCTAAAAATTGTGATCTTATTAAATTTGCATTTGCTTAATTGACTCATTAAAATAAAAAAAAACCTATTTTTACACTAAAACAATTGTATTCTCGCTATTTAATTTTAAGCTAATAAATAAACTCAACAGAAGAGTTATATTTTTACCAATTCAATTACCTGCTTAGAAATAAAAATATCAGGATCACCATCAGGATGGATTTCATTACGTAAAGTATTTCTGAATTCAAGTATTTCTTCTGACTAATGATGAATAAGTGATTTTAAAATTAAAATATATAGACTTGTTACTCAATAATTTGTCAAAGTGTGTTCGGGTATTCGACCCTATAGTCGAAACATTCATCACTGTAGAATTTCAATTTTTTTTGCCGTCGTTTTACTGCTTAAATCGCGCGAGCCGTGTCCCTTATTAACCCTAACTCCCTTATAGAAATATATTAATGTGTGGCACGACGATTGATGTAAAATTAATTAGACTTGTCGGGGCGGACGTGATAAATTGTGTCACCTGGGACCCGGAGCGATGGCGCTCACCGAGGCACTGAGCATAGAAAAAAGTATAAAAATAAGCGTAGAAACACATCACAAAAAAAAATTAAATTATTTTATCTTGATTGTTAAAATTTGGCTCATCAATCAACAGGATAATGCATATCAGGATGTCCACTCTTAGAGATTATTTTGATTTCATTTATATGTTATACTAATCAATATACTTCAACATCTAAGGCAGGAAACAATAAACCTTAATTTGGAGCAATAGGTGAATTGACGCAGAAGTTTGCAACGTTCGAAAATCTGTCTTTCAAAACTTAAAAGATATTCGCCAGCAAATATCCCTCTTAGAAACCGAAATAACAAAACAATGGCCGCAAATACAAATACCATTTATATTTGAATTTGGATGCCAATTTATACGACGGTGTTAAACTAATAACTACCAAAGTAAATATTCCTGTGCATAATGCCCGGATTACACGAGGCTAGTTTCTCAAGCTAGGATAGCAAGCTAGATATCCCGGTGTCTTAGCCTGAGTTAGTGTCCTGGCTTGGCGCATGCTAGAACAGTTTACATGTAGCTAGGAAATTTAAGCCATTAGCTAGTACTATTGCGAGATCAATAGAGCAAAAAATTCACTGAAAATGATAAATATTTAAAAAAAAAACAATGTTCGACTGAAACAAGTAAAAAACTGTGTCAAATTGCATTGGATGAATCAACAGAAGTTTTATTGAAAAAATGCGTTTGGACAAGACCATGGATTTTAAAAAGGAATGAACGTGGATCATCCCCACTGGTCTTAGAAGAACTTCGCAATGAAGACTTAAAAGAGTATATCAGTATTTTACGAATGGTGCCAGATGTGTTTGATATTCTGTTGAGTCTAAAAAATCAACGACAGCATACTATTATGAGAGAGGCTTTACCAGAAAGAGTAAAGTTGGAGATTACTTTAGATTTTCTTTCATCCGGCATTAGTTACAGAAGACTGAGTCACTTTTATCGGGTTTCAAGGTATTCCATATCTTAATTCATAGCAGAGGTATGTGAAGAAATCTTCAAGGTATTGAAAGAAAACATAAAGGTTAGTACTAATAATAACTTTATATTTGTATTTATCATAATATTACATATACCTAAGGTCATAAAAAAATTATGCATTGCGGAATGCTATAGCAATAGGATTCTGATTGTCCCCTTCGTAAAAAATATAAATTAATCTCGTCGATTGGATTTTGTCGCTAATAATTATTAGCTTCATTTTCTGTAATTATTGACAAATCCGACTCTCCTGATGTAAGTAGTAATGCTACAGTATTAATTGTTGTGTATGAATCTGAAGAGCAATGACTACTAGGCATCTGGTATGTAAATGTTGTATTTACGCAGTTCAGATCTTCCATGCGAGACTGAAATAATATGGCATTGATTTTGTCCCGAGCCATAATAGCTCGTGCAGTAGATAACATTTTCAGTTGGCTACTCACAAAAGTTCCAAAAATATCATGCTCATTTTGTTGTGCTGTAGAATGCTCACTCGTGTGTGTACTATTTAAATTATCCTTTATCGACTTTATTTCCTTAACCAAAGATGCCACTTCTGCAATTTTTCTCTTTTTCGGAGTTGGAGCTGACATTTTATAATTTGATTTACTAGTAGTTTTCGCAATTGGCGTCGCAGACTCGTTGCGTTGTGGTTTATTATTACCTGTCGCAGATGTAGATGGCTGTGATGAACAATTTTCAGAATTTGAAACGTTTTTCTGTCATCACTATTTTCATTGCAGCTGTTGATAATATTATTTTCTTTGCTAGTTTCAATGTTGGCTTGGCTCACTTGACTGTTATCTTGCTCTTCATCTATTGCTAATTCGTGATTGTCCTACAACAACAAAAAAAGAAACACTTTAGTAATAATTATTATAATAAATAGGTATATTATTACTTTTTGCAGATACCAAATAATGCTGAAGAATTGGCGGAAATAGAAAACGCATTTAGAAAGAGATGGAACTTTCCTTTGTGCTATGGTGCCATTGATGGAAAACATATTCAAATAATTGCTCCTGGTAATAGTGGAAGTATGTACTTCAATTATAAAAAAGTGTTCAGTATTATTCTTATGGCGTTAGTAGATGATGACTATTGCTTTCGTTATGTTGATGTTGGGGCTTTTGAAGTGTATTTAAAAATTGCTCCATATATAATAAACTAGAGAATAATCTCTTACCAGAGGGTGGAGTGATTGTTGCGGATGCAATCCGCATTTCCATTAAAAACCTATAATATGAAACCTTACTCTGGTGACAATTTAACACTGTAACAAATAGTTTACAACTACCAACTATCCAGAGCGAGACGAATAGTGAAAAATGCCTTTGGTATATTGGTAAGCCGATTTCGTGTATTCCAGAAACCAATTTCAACCAATGTAGAAACAGTCGACAAAATTGTGTTGGCAGCATGGGCCTTACACAATTGGTTGAGAAAATAAAATCGAAATTATTTAATCAGCAGTGATGTCGACCGAGAAGATATTGATTGCAGGAAACACCTCCCATGGCTCTTGGAGAACAGAAACTGCAGGACTTGAAGGCTTATGTCAACAAGGGAGTAATCATTATTCGATGTCAGCAATGGCAAGAAGAGAGACTTTTAAAACCTACTTTAACAATGATGGTGCGATGCCTTGGCATTTAAAAATGATTTCTTGACTTTTTATTTATGTGCGCGCCGCAGAGAAAACGTGCTGCTTTTCAAAATTTACCTGTGTTTTGACACCCATTATCTTTATTATAAATAAATGAATAATGCAATCTTACTTACCATTGTTTTCCTTTTCATTGGTACACATTTAATAAAACTATGCATCAGGCTGAATCACGAATAGACTTATCTTTATATGATGGAATAGTGGCGTTCCACAAATATTCTTCCTCACAATACATTTGTACAAACTCTAAATTAATCTCGGCACTTAATTTTGGCATGTTAGTTTTAGAAGCACGCGGTTATCTCTTTAAAAAAATAAAGCAGGTCGACACTACGCACTTGCCGTTCGAAAACACTAGCCAGGATGTAAAACCAGTAGAGGAAGACACTAGTAGCTTAACAAAATAGAGCTCCATGTTATTAAACTATCCTAGCTTAAGACACTGGCTTACTATCTTTCTCACTAACTTACTAGCCTACACGCGAAACTAGTTCTGTATACATGAATCTAGTAATACTAGCTTGCTAGTTTAAAACGCTAGCTTGCTATCCTAGCTTGAAAAATTAGTTGTGTAATCCGGGCATAAATGCGACATTAATTTTTGTTATCGTTTGGGCAGTAAAGAAAAACGAACGGTCAGTTGCGGTTACTTTTTGCCAACGGTGGATGCGCGATCAAGTTTTCTACGGTAAACACATGCTAAAGGCAAATAAAATTATGCTCTCAGAACTACTAACGCCTCCACAGGTTGTTCTATTTAAAAAAAGTGAAAACTCAATTTAAAAACTCCTGCTGGACCAAGGGAGGGCAAGTGTTTGTGATAAACAATGATGATATAAGCACATTTTAAATGATAGTTTTATACATATGTGTCAGATCTATATGTGGTCACAGTAAGACAAATATTTACAATGGTTGGAAAAACTGAAAAATCAGAGATAAATAATTTCTTGGAAAATTATGGAAACTTTGGAAGCGGTCGCTTTATGTATATAGAGACTTTGATGGGGTCATTTTAGGAAAAACAGTCAGATTAAATATCTGGAAAAGTTGATCTGTTGAGCTTAAACATTGAACCCGTCCGTATATTTTCACATCCATCCTACAGCCTGAAAATATATCTATACCTAAAAGCCTTCAGTTTTTACTGGAAGTAATAGTATCCATCAGGCATATTAAATAGATAAAGCTCGTTTTCCTAAACTTGCATTAGTTTATGTAATTATACATTGTGGTCTTTGGGAGCGAGAAGTTCTGATTATCTTAAAATGTCAACAATAATTTATTTTAAATAAAATGCAGTAAATCAATAAAAAGCTAGTTCTATGGCCTTAAAGGTAATACCACTTAAATGGCCTCCCCTTCCACCACTCTTGAAGCCTTTCGTGGAAATTCTCTATTACCCTATGGAACATATGAACGGAAATACTAGCAATTTCTTCAATGATTTTCGTTATAAGCTCCTGACTGGTTCTTCGTTTAACAGTGAGGACTTTTTGCTTTAGAGAGCTCTGCAAAAAGTAATCGCAAGCCGTTAAATCTGGTGACCTTGCAGGCCAGTCAATATCTCCTCCATCTTTGCAAAGAGTTTAAAGCCGCTTTTATGGTGTGTGAAGTAGCACTATCTTGCTGAAATCACGTCTGTTGGTTTTTCTGCTTGGGCTCTACAGATTCTCTACGGCGATGGACGTTCTCAGGTGTTCTTACACTTTTTTTGGTCCCTTATGTTTGACATTGACAGCTGAACCTGTGCTTTTAAATTTACGTACCCATTCCTTTATAACATGAGCCGAAGGAACTTAGGAAATGCCGTAGGGTGGCGACTATACAGCTATTATTTTTATAGTACGGATTAACGGATTAACCACAAAAGCACGTTGCTCACCAGTCCACTGCTCCATAGTTACTAAATGGCATACGATTTTAGATAAATTGACAAAACAATCTACAGATAACTATTTATAGTTGCGAAATAATAACATTATCAAAACTTCCCGCTCCCAAGGACCACCTTGTATAATATTTTTTTTTATTTTCTTTAAATCTTAAGCATTACATGAAGTATAAACTTTGAATGCCTAGAATAAGCTTAGCTGCAAACCATAGGCGAGGTTGTTTGAGTTCACCATCCCTCAGACAATGATTTCAAATCGACTTTCCAATTTTTCATTTAATATAATTTTCTTAATCCGTATTTTTACTACATATTTTTTTATGTGTTGTATTTTGTAACAGGTAAAAAGTGTACTCTTTAAAAGTTTCGTTTATTTGCTGACTAATAATATATACTTTGAGAGTAATCAGCAAATTTTTCAGAATAAAAAGAAAGATTTCTGACAATAAAGATAATGAAAAAAAAACTTGGCAACGGAGTCTCTATGTTTTGTTTTTTCTTAGATATTTTTTCATATCTGTGAAGCTAGCGCCCGATCGAAATCTAGCAACCAAAAATACAGAACGCAGCATATGTCGTTTGCCAGCGACCTATTTATAGTCCGCGCCCGCTGTTATTTAATCGATATAATGCCCGTATCTCCTGAAATTCCCAAGGAATGTTAAAGTTTTTTTGTGAAAATTACTTACAAAGTTAATTAGAATGTTGAAGCAATGAAAAAGGCTCCCAAAGGATTGGAATTTATCTTTTTTCTATAATAAATATCTAAACGCATTTGAGATGGTTGCAAACCTCTACAAACAAAAGTTTTTTGTTAAAAAATTATTGAATTGTTATATGTTAAAAAATATAAAGGGTAAACTCTAATATAAAGGGTGTAACTCTTCACGGCTATAAGGAAAAGTTTTATTATCCATATCCTTTGGCAGTTATAGCCGTTTATATACATTTAACTCAATAATTTTTAGTCAAAAAACTTTCGTTTGTAGAGGTTTGCAACCATCTCAAATCCGTTTAGATATTTATTATATATTGCAGATGAATAAAAGTTTACTTTAAATCCTTTAAATTTAACCTTTTAAATAATTTCCTTAGTTTGTCGCGGTTTACACCCACTATTTATAAACCGATTTAGTTATCCATTGTTCTAGACAAAAAATTATTAAAACTCCTTTGGAATTCCAGGAGATACGGGCATATTGATTAAATAATGATGGGCACCGACTATAAATATGTCGCTTGTAACCGACATATGCTGCTTTCTCGATTTGGGTTGCTGGATATCGACCAGACACTACCTTCATTTTTGCACTTATTAATTTTGAGGCATTTTGGGTTCGAATAAGCAATAAAATTGCTAGATTATAATAATATACTTAATTATACATTTTTATTAATATTTTGGTATCCAATACTTAATAGATACTTCACAAATATGCCGTCTTTTACAATATTATAACCTAGGATGACACCATTGAAATTTAACTCGCCTATGAAAGGAACGATTTGAATTTCCTTTTTTTCCATAACACTCTGTAGAGTAATTGAAAACAAAGTTTTTTTTTTTGAACATTTACACCGAGCATTAGGTTTTATTCCCTAAGACTATACGTCCACGTAAGAGATAATCGAGAAATTTTGTTTAAAGACTGTATTTTTGTTCTGAGAGGTTCCAACAGATACATATTGTTGATGATAGGTTATATATTATCGGTGTACTTGTTGCAGGGGGGATGGTTATGGTTATCCTTTACTATTTCATATGTTCATAGGTAATATTTTATTCAACTGTGATTCAAGATTATCATAAGCCTTGGTAATTTAAGTGAGTTTTAATCTATTTTTTTGTAAATTTCAGGTATTTGCTAAATTAAGAGATGAATTGGAAAATTGGTTATTTTTATTGTAAAGGTGATCATTAGGGATATGAAGGTCTCTACATAGCTTTGATCTGAAAGATTTAATCGATCGATGCTTTCACTATTCCTAAAGAGATAATCGAGAATAATTGTAAAATTTTTTTTTTTTTGAGAGGTTCCAACAGATACATTTTGTTGATACAGTATTGTGCATAAATATAGCAATAAGCGATGTTTTCAAAAATACTATTTGCTCCTTTATTTATTCCATATTATTTCTTTACTTTTAAGTACACGCCTCTGTATTATTTATAAATATACCGAGATATCATAAGAATGCCAATGCAGAGTAAGGAACTTCATGTTTGTTTATTTAGACAATGTGCATAAATATAGCAACATTCTTGTTTCGCATTTATTTTATCAGTTAAATATCGATTTACCTGCTGTAAAGTTGTTATTTTTGAATCTCAGAATTAACTTAAAATGGATCGCTCAAAAACCGTCTCTGGTGATGTAAGAAAAATTATTGTGGAGCATGACGAAAATAGTGTTAGGCAGAGTGATATTGCAAGAAGCTTACGGCTTCACAGGTCAATCGTATCCAGACTTTGCAAAAAATTTCGCCTTACTGGAACAGCTGCACCAGCGCCCATTTCTGGTAGACCCAGAAAAACAAATTTGAAGATGGATAGGCAGCTGCTACGAATTTCCAAAGAAAATCCTTTTTTGTCTTCTTCCCAAATTTTGGCAAAATTAAAAGAGGGTGGAGGAGTAAACCTTAGTTTCAGTACCGTAAGGAGAAGATTACTTGATGCCAACTTACCTGCTCGTCGGCCCGCCAAAAAACCGTTACTCTCCAAGACAAGAACGTCAAGGCTCGTTTTCACTTTGCCCAATCTCATGTCCACTGGTCTGTAGCTGATTGGAAGAAAGTCGTATTTAGTGATGAATCTAAATATAATTTATTCAGGACTGATGGAGTGATGTACGTCAGACGCCCCAGTGAACAAAGATTAAACAAAAAGTACATGTGCCCCACAGTTAAACATGGAGGGGGAAATATTCTTGTATGGGGATGTTTCTCGGCTCGTGGCATGGGACCCATAGTAAGAATAGTGGGCAAAATGGATCGTTTCATGTACAAAGACATTCTGCAAACACATTTAGTGCCATATGTGGATGAAGTCATGCCAGTAACAGCCATATTTCAGCATGACAACGATCCAAAACATGCTTCTCAATTTGTTAAGAGGTGGCTATCCGATGAAAAAATAAATGTAATGGTCTGGCCATCTCAATCGCCAGACCTAAACCCTATAGAGAATTTATGGCATTACATTGACACCAAAATCAGGCACCTAACATGCTCTAATACAAATATTCTCTTTGAAATAGTGGAAAAGGCTTGGAAAGAAGTGAACAATGACTATATTATGAAATTAATTGAGTCCATGCCAAGACGATGTGCAGATGTTATAAAGGAGAAGGGGTACTACACGAAATATTGAATTGATTTTAATTTAGTTGGCTTATATTTTTTTTAGAATCAAAACTATTTTTTGTTGCTATATTTTTGAATAATAAATTTGCATAAAACAATTTGGTGTTTTATTTATTATGATACAAAAAATATGATAATATAAAAATATAAACAGGCTCTAACTATTCTTGTAAATAATAATTCTTGTAAACCTTACTTATAAAATAGATACTAAAAGATATATAACAAGTTGCGCTCATTCATCATATGGCCATTTAAAACTAATAATACCAATATTTTTCTGAAATATTAACGATAGCGTGCTTCGCAAATTATATTTTTAACCGTAGTTTGTGGCTACAATTACTTGTTGCAATTTTTCTGTAATAATTGACTAAGTTAAATTGAGTTTAAGAGAAAACAGTAAGATATTCAAAGTTTGCAGGAACGCCTTTAATAATTACATGCATTCCATTTGGGGTATTCAGGATCGGTAATCCCCTAGAAAATTCCCGGAACTAATATAAAACAAAAAAAACTTAAAAAAAAACTGTGACCTTAATAGCCTTATGCCATGGCGTATATGAAATGCAGCGGATAAATGATTCATCAGGCCCGATTGCATGCGCTTTAGCATTTTTACGAGGTGTGAAAGGTCCAGGGGCCGCAGGGTTATTAAAAGGCCATCCCACTATAAACCTGCTGCTTTTATGGGCAATGGCGTGCGAACGGGATATTTCTCAAATCTGATTAGCTAGTAAATTGCTGTTGCATAAGTGAAATGCGTTTATTAATGTAGGTCAGTTTTAGTAGGCCCTAGTTAGAGGCCTGTTATGCAAAAATGAGGAATGTCTAAAGTTGATAAATAAACGTTTCAGAGAAAAGTTTTTTTGTACAATGCAGCTGAATTTTTGGATGGCATGTGACTGTTATATTTCTTTAGTTGTAGTGGGTTATAAATAAAACGAATTCGTGTAAAAACAGCAATGCTGATTTGTTTATCTCTAGGTGATTTTATAGGCCCCGTTGACATTTTCATGAATATGATAAGACAGCTGACAGATATTATCGATACCAATAAAAAGCGTTCTCTTACTCTTGAAGCAGGAGGCATCTGATATTTCCCATTTTTTACAATAAAACTAAAACATTTTAGTTTTATATATTAAAATAAAAATGTATATGCAAGCTGCCTAATTTATCATTGCTGTTACCAGCCTAAATTTTATGTTCTAACGATCACCTAAATCCTAATATTTAACAATATTTAAGACGTAAGCTATGCAGTAATGACAGATTAGGATACAAGAGTTTTCTGTAGGAATTTAAAACTAGTATTTTTTTCTAACTTAACAATCTGTATTGCCGTCAAGGAATGTTTCACTATTTATTTTATTTTCACTATAATTTAGTGATTTATTGCTTTATAAATCAATAATATTTTGATTTAAGACATATTTATATGTTCTGAAATTAAAAAATTAATCACTTATTAATTAGTTTATCTAAAGTAAAGTTTAAATGCAAAATTTAATACCTTTACTGAATTTCGCAACTCGAATAACCTTCTAGAAGCTCCGGAGCCACAATGCACTTTTGCTCTTTTGCTTGCGCACGCGTGAAGAAGAACAGGCTGATTATATTACAGAATAAGCTATATAATTTATATAGTTTATTCTGTGTGTCTGCCGAGGAGAATTTTATTTATTTAATAATGTATTAAATTACTTTCCTTGGAAAATCATTTTAAATGTTATTAGCAAAGTTCGCGTAACTTATTTGGATAAGAACCAAATTTTTGGCCAATCTATTAAACAGAAGGAAAACGGTTATTTTTTTTACTATAGATAACATTTAAAACGTTTTCAAAATAAAAATTTGCTAAAATGAAATAAGTTTCATTTTAATATGGAGATGCCCCTAGTATAAGTATTTTATAGTTCGGTGCATTCGCTCCAAATGCATATTTGTATTGAGTCCAGCATTAAGCCGAAAACAGTAAGCCCAAGACTTCATATTACTGATATAATATGTTTTAAAATATATTCCGAATTTTATGGTACTTTCTGTAGATAATAATGATTGTACAAAAGATTCAAGCATTGTTTGGATTCAAGGGTCTGTGTATCCAGAGCCATTTACCAACATACTTTTAACATTTTTATGTTCTCCAGTGGCGTGTGTGCGTTTTTCGCTGAATACTTTTATAAAGAAAAATGGTACGCCACTAGTTTTTCTTGTATTAAAAAATATTTTTAAATTTCCCATTTTATTTGCAACATTTTTGATCCCTTGGACTTTGTTCGTAAGATGCACGGTTTTCGCACAAAAAATTAAAAAACATTTTTCTACTTTGAATGATCGCTATAATTTAATGTAAATTTATTTATTTATTTTTTTTTTGTTTAGGGCCTATGTTTATAGGAACTTTTTTTCTTATTTTTGTTCCTGAATTTTGTCGCAATATCTAAAAAACACCCTGTATACCAAACTAGTGATGTAAAATAATCAAATAACTACAAAGTAATCATTGCTAGTGAAGAATTTAAAAAATGAGTCCCGATTTATGAAATGCAATGTTAATTTGTGTTACTTCTTTACATCAGTAATAACTCAGAATGTAGGTAAAAATAGTAGTAGGTAAAAATAAAATAAACTTTAGTAAATTTGAACGATGAACCGCCTCGCCTGAAACTGACTTTCAAATAACATTAAATAGAAATAAAATTAACGAAACATTTCTACTTACCAGGATGAAATTTTTTTACATGAGCTTGCAAATTAGAACTTTTGGAATAATGTTTATTGCAAACATTGCAAAATGTTTTCTTATTCTCCATTCTAAACACGTTATTCGTCTTTAATACTTTAATCTTTGTATCACTTGCAAAAACGAATAATTAATGTACATAAACGAAACGTAAACAATTAATATTAAACAACCGCAATACACAAAAGACAAACTGAGGTTAGGTTCGTATACGTACTACGTATGCGCAAGCAAAAGAGCAAAAGTGCATTGTGGCTCCTGAGCTTCTTGTGAATAACCTGTAGTTACTGTCAGTGTACAACAAAGGAAATGTTTCGGGTTATTTCCGCCTGCTAAATTTAAAAATCATACATAAAAAATACCGATTGGCTTTTGTTTTGAAAATAAAGTTACGTGTCTATTTATTATTATATTTCACTATTATATTTTTCAGTTTTGGGGAAATTTACTTTTAAAGTTGGCACACCTGAAAATGGCTACTTAATCTGTTTATAGGTTATACAACATTTTCTAATTGCAGATGCTATTCTTAAGAAGTTAAGTTGTGATTCGTATATATATTCGATGTTTTTTTATGTTTTATGTTTCGGTGTTTTTTATTTTTAAAACTTGAAGAGTTGTTAAATTAATAAGCCACGAAAATGTGGTACCTCCATCGACAATTTACGTTTTTTTAGGGACTAAATTCATCAAATTTAATACAATATCCAATGTCACAGTCTCCTGCAACTGAAATGTATTGTATACAGGGTGTTCATTTGAAAACTTCCCACCGCGGATTTATCGAAAACCACTGTTTAAAAAAAAACGCCGAAATACGACAAAAGGTTTGTCAAGGGGGACAACTTTCTAACCTAAAAGTACTTCACCCCCTTTCACCCTCTACACCCCAGGGTCATCCTCTTAAACATTTTAAATGGCAAGGGGTATCAAGTAAAAGCTTGTTTAAAAAGACTTTCAAAGTCTTTTATTTTGACGTTTGATTTTTTTAAATCGGTCGATTCGTTTTTGAGAAAATTAGAAAAATCTTTGTTTATCTTAATTTGTTCAGATAGAAAACAAAAACATGAAAATATCAGTTTTTATTTTAATAAGTGTTCAAAATGTTGCCCGTTTTGGCCAAATAGTGATATAGGCGATGTTTAAATTCCTGACGGACATTTTGAAAAACATGTTGTGGGATATCATGGCAGCTGTCGATGATGCGTTGACGAAGTTCATCCAAACTTTCAGGTTGGGGATTTCAAATGACCCCATAGAAAAAAGTCTAATGGCGTTATATCAGGAGATCTAGCAGGCCATTCTATACGCCCGCTTCGCCCTATCCATTTATCTGGAAACTCGTCGGCTAGCTATTGCCGAACGGGAAGAATATAGTGAGGAAGAGCGCCGTCTTGCTGGAAATATATTTCAGCCTCATCAAATATAGGGTTTCCATCATCATCAATTGGTTTTCAATGGATTCAGTGATAAGCGGATTGATGGTATTTTCCAACATATCCAAATAAATGTCTCCATTTAAATTTCCGTTAATAAATAATGGCCCAATCACTTTATTTCCTAAAATGCCTGCCCATACATTAATTTTTTGAGAGTACTAGGTATGCCCTTCTACAAATGCATGAGGATTTTTATTGCTCCCATATCTACAGTTATACTTATTAACAAATCCATTTAGATAAAATGTGTATTTATCGCTGAAGCAGATATTCTTTACATGAATAGTATTGTCATTAATCGCTTCAGTCATTTTTTCACAAAACTCAACTCGCCTATTGAAATCGTCTTCGGTTACCTCGTGCAATATTTTAATTTTGAATAGGTAGATGAAATTTATGAAGTTTGGTAACTGTATGAATGGGGCCTAATGAAATACCAGTGATAAATATAGTGTAATTATATATAAATATGGTGCAATTCATATTTTCCGAATGTGAAACACTTAAATGAAAAAATTTTGCATTCTACCATTATAAAGAACTATATTTTTTTACTTACCTTAAAGAGTACACATAATGATTCAATGAAACGCACTCTTAAAACAAAGGGACGCGATCCACCCGACAGGATAAGAAATATTGAAGACGAAACTGTAATAATTTTACATAATAAAATATGCGAAAAATTTTGACATATTTCTAGTAAAAAGAGAAGTACATAATATAACCTGTAATTTTTAAAACATTATTTGTTATGTGAATTATTTATTCACATAGTTTATACGGGAAAATTCAACTTTAAGATGTAGTTTTCATATGTAAAATATAAAATATACAATAACAACTGTAAATCCGGAGATTCTTAAAATTTTACCTAATATATCAACAATATTATTACTTAAGATATTATGTAAAATATACATGACTTATTAGTTAATATTAATACCATTTTTATCAGTGTATGTAGCTAAATGGATGAATGTAATGTTCGTCCTAATAATAATAAATGCAATTTTCGTTTCGTTATTTTTACAAGTATGTTTCGCCTATCAGGTTTCCAGGAATAAAGAAAGGTCCTTCAAAATGATTTCGGAAAATGTCGGCACATACATTTATTTTTTCATATATTGCGAGTGTCCATTTGAAACAACACAAACAACTTTTAAAGTTTTTTTTTTTATTGAAGAGCGTGTTGTGAAACCTTGAGTGTTGTCAGGTGCTACGTGTCCCAAAACTGCTATTTCTTCGCCTTTGTTTCTAACTTATCTGGGCAGTAGCTCTTGCTGTGCCTCAATTTGGTAATGCAATTTTATTATTTCTACCCGTTCTTGAATTGAATAAATCATGGTACAATATGTCTCACGACTAGGTAGGTAATTTTACAATTTAAAATCAAAGACATAAGTTTTTCTTCAACTGACTGATGCTAAATGTTCTTGCTGTTATCCATGGTTATTAATTTGCGCAAATTTAACTAAGCCGAATTTCATTAACCCTAAAATCTTCACAACGATTAAACATAGAGATGTTTTTTTTTTCCGAAAATGTCTTTCGATGGGCCATCCTATATAAGTGAAAAACTAAAATCTAATAGTAACTACCAAAATGCAACAGTAAACCTCAACAGATATTTCATACCGCTCCATAAACGTTTCTTAGGGGAGTCCATAAATTTTCTATGATAATACAACTCAGCTTTTAATTCTTATTATTTTAATTATTCTTTCTCTTATTTTTTAATTTTTCTAGGTTCGGCTAAAAATATTAATTTTCACTGAATGCTTTTAAGAAGAGAATTTTTTTCCCTTTATTTACATTAAATTTGATACAACATTCATTGACATTAAAATTATTCTTCTCTTATTTAAGTGTTTTAAACTTATTTTACAGAATTTCTCATTTAACTATTCACCATATAAAATATTTAAAAGGTATCTGGTAGGTTATAAGGTAGGTGATTGAGGGTTGATGGTATCTTAGACGTTTTCGGAGAAGGGAAAATGGAATTTTTTTTGAAAATTTCGCTGGTGATCTAACGATTAAAAATATTTGAAGTGATACAGCGTTTCCGCTTATACCAAAAAATAGTAGCAACTTTGTTATTTTAAATGGAATACCCTGTATACTATTTTATTTTCCGATTTGCTATAAATTTATGATTGTTCTTTTATAAGTTGTTCCTATACCTATATTTAGTGGTTTTCGAGACATTAATTCTTTTCTTTATTTTTTGACCAAAACATAGCTCCAAATAAATTTTAAACTCACAGAAAATTGAAATTTTAATAGTAATTTACCTAGGTATTGTACATTAGTTTTAGTTTCAAATTGTTATTCATTACATCTGATCAATATTAAAACTGACTGAAAATATTTAAACTGACATATCTGTGATATATCGTATGTAATATACTAATATTACTTTGGAACACGATTAGTATATTCTCTGTATGTTTATACGGAATTGGAAACAAATATATCTGGATTATTAAGAGATCTATATGTCGCCATCTATATAAAACCTTACGTTATATAAACAGTCTGAGGTTTTATTTTGCCTAATAATTCCGAAAAAATGTATTGAGCTGCTTGCAACATCTCCTTCGCCTAAAGCCAATTACGAGGGTGGTCCCAGAAGTACCCAACCCAAGAAAAAAAACAAGAAAATTTTGGAAAAAAATTTATTTATTTTTTAACATAATCTCCTTTCAGCTCTATACACTTTTCCCAGCGATGTTTTATAAGTTCGATACCCATTTTATAATAAGAACTGTCTTGCACCTCGAAATAGCCATTAACTGCAGACATCACTTCTTCATCGTTGGAAAATCTTTAACCACTGAGCCAGTTTTTTAAGTTTGGAAACACAAAATAATCTGAGGGGGCTAAATCTGGCGAATAGGGTGCATGAGGTAGCAATTCAAAGTTTAATTCGTTAATTTTGGCAACGGATTTGTGAGCTGGTGCATTGTCTTGATGAAACAAAACTTTCTTCTTAGCCAAATGCGGCCGTTTTTGCTTGATTTCTTTGCTCAAACGTTGCAATAAATTCGCATATTACTCGCCGTTGATAGTTTTACCTTTTTCAAGATAGTCAATGAAAATTATCCCTCGCGCATCCCAAAAAACCGACGCCATGACCTTGCCTGCAGATGAAACGGTTTTCGCCTTCTTTGGAGCCGGTTCTCCCTTTTGAGTCCATTGTTTTGATTGTTCTTTTGTCTCAGGTGTGAAGCGATGGACCCATGTTTCATCCATGCTAATGAAACGACGCAAAATTCTGCTTTGTTTCTATTAAATTTCGCTAAACACTCAATTGAAACATCTTCACGACACTGTTTTTGGTCGAGTGTGAGCAAACGCGGCACTCATCTTGCACACAGCTTTCTCATGTCAAAATTTTCAGTTAATATGCGATGTACCGCACTTTTTGAAATGCCTACTATGTCCGCTAGCTCGCGAACTTTCAGTCGGCGATCATCCAGTACCACTTTGTGAATTTTCTTTAAAATTTCTGGAGTCGTCAGCTCATTTGGCCAACCACTGCGATGCTCGTCTTGGCAGCTCGTTTAAACTCTGCTACCCAATATTTTACTGTTGTTAATGAGCAGACTTACCCAGAGTAGAATCCAGTTCAGCTTTTATATTGGTTGGACTGAGGCCTTTTAAATAAAAGTATTGTATCACATAACGATGACCAATTTTCTCAATTTTCACAACTTCACTGAAAACGTTCACTATTGATGGCTGCCAAACAAATACTAAACAATGTGGCGTCTTTAAACTTGAAATATATGCTTTATAGATTGTATACTTTCTAATACACTGATATTTTTCAAACTACTACCGACATCTCTAGGTCAGGCCGGGTACTTCTGGGACCACCCTCGTATAAGAAACTCTTAAAGTCAACGTGTCCATTCTACTGTGGAAAAGCTGCTTTTAGTATAGTAGCTACTGCAGAAGTTAACTCGAATAAACTAGAAGTGCTATACATTTATTATTTATTATAGAGGCTTAATAACTTTTCTGATCGTAATTCTTAATTTTACTTTGAACTATCTGGATTTGATCCTTGTCGCTTTATTCACGTATTTATTTTTTTATTAATTTTTAAATCTTAGCACTCACAAATTGGATATTCGGAAAATATAAAATAACCTAACAAAAAAAATCTTACATTAATTTTTTTCCAGGTGTTAGGGAAGCGTGCTGTCCAACTCGTGACGGACACCGCAGGCTGACCTCAGTTTTCACGGTAAGTCTTTAATATTATTACTACATGCAGCTTAAATAAGTGACCTATTTCTTAAAATAATTACATGTCTTTCTTAAGCTGCCTGCCGTACCTCTACAGTTACTTACTAACTTTCTCTTTGTAACTATGTAAGGGATAGTTTCATCTTTTTAATAGTCCGACCAAAAAATGTTTAGGCTTAGATCTTGGTCTCTCGCCAATAATATCAGTATTGGTGCTTTCATTATTAATTCAAAGAAATAAGAACCAAAGCCTGGATTGTAACACGCTACATAAAACAGTCATTAATTTAATGGCTTGTAAATCTTTCATAGATTGCTATTTGATTTTATATGCTCAAAACATTCTCATTTTGCGATTTCATAAAACGGGGTCCGATAAATTATGATAAAGTTTCGTAAGTGATGATATGACTTTTCAATATTGTAGCGAAATTCAGGAATAAAATTTTATTGACAACATCAAAAACTCTACCCTGACTCGCGTTGACTGTCGTTTAATTGTTTTCAAGGTAAAAGACTGACTAAGCAATTAAAACTAGTCACGAAACGCATCTATTTTAAAAACTCATGGAACAATTTAGAAATGTGTACAATGTTCTTAAATGTTTTTGCCCAAAGAGACTAATAATTTCAAGAGAATACTGACAGTGAAAGCAAGGAGGTATACAAAATGTAGAAAATTTAAAGTACAGGAATTTGCAATAATATAACCTAAGTAACCTAAGTTGGGGCCAAAATAGGGCCCTCGAACAAGATGAACTCCCTAAAAACTAGATATTATATATGACAATATCAAACTAAACGTAAATAGAACTCTAAGTATGTTTCCTCATATACCTCGTATTATTATTTTGAAATTTTACAGAAATCGCGAAAAACTACATTTTCTTGCATATTGTGTTTAATTTCAAACGAGAACTTTCAAATATGGTTTATTAGCCTATTTTAATAATATAAATTTACTATATTTTTCTTTTCATAACCCACAGCTATTTGATACGAGGTATTGCATTAAAAAAGTAAACTGTACGAGGTACTGCACAGCTAAAATGGACACAATACATGAGAGTAGGATAAGAGACATAAAAAAAAATAAAGTACTTAACTGTAATAACCTATGTTATCAAAAAAGGTAACTGTTTAAAAAAAGCAAAATAAAATCTTATTTTTTAATATTGAATAATAAACTTATAAAAACCATAGAATATGCGTTTCATATTATGTATAAACTTCTCCTACGCGTATTGCAAGTTTTCGTAATACGCCCAACAATGTTTGAGAATAACCTGCTTTATTTCATTAAGTTGATCAAACTTTTTTTTTGCATTTCTTGCTTGTTCTGTTGTATATCTACGGAAAATTAATTCCAGCTAAACCGATCGCTTTTGGTCGTCGAAGAAGTACTTCAAATTCATCATCGAAATTGATCTTGAAATTGATTTCTTCATTTGGCAAGTATTCCAGTATTCTTAGGTTTGTCACTATTGGATCTTATGTTACATTTTTAGGTCTTTTGAAATCATATTTCATTAGTGGCTTGTAATTGGAATTGGTAAAAAAATCAAAGTCAGGTGTTAACGTTAAAGTCAGTTCCAAAGGGGAAATGGAGAAGAAAAGGAAATGCCTGATGGCGCCCTCACGACCAAAACTTTCCGGAGGTAAACTCGCCTCCCATTCGGATCTCCGGGCGGCGGCTGGTCAGGGGGGTCCATCAGGCGGATCAAAAAGCCTAAAAATCAATTTCTGCAACATCAGAGGCCTAAACACCAAATAAGCCACCAAATAAGCCTCACATTCTGGCATTGGCAGAAACAAAGGTGAAACCTTCAACAACAAATGTTCACCTCATTTATCCTGGATACGATCTACACACCCGATTTCGACTACACTTTGGATTGGCAGTATTTGTCAAGAACGACTTGAGTTGCCAGCGGGAGGAAACGCTTGAACCTGCGGACTTTGACGTCATGTGGTTCAAAATAATAGCCAGTGGTGCCACGAAATTTATCTGCTGTATCTACAAACCACCAAGCGACACCCAATATAGACGGCTCTTTTTGAACTTGGTTGATTGCATTAACCATCTGCAAATTGACTACCCAAGCGCAGAAATCATCGTCATGGGTGATTTTAACGTTCACAATATCAACTGGCTGCGCTTCTGCAACAAGAACGACGATGAAGGACGAGAAGCTGAGCTATTTGCCACCATATGCGGGCTTACGCAGCTTGTGGAGAATTCCCGATCGAGACGGCGAATTCGCAAGTCTCCTAGATCTGGTCTTGGCTTCAGACCCTGACTCGTACACAGTATCAGTACATGCCCCCCTAGGAACATCGGACAACAAATTGATAACAGTCTCTTGCCAGTTGGAGGTTAAAACGCAGGATCCTCCGATGCCGCGGAAGGTATGGCACTATAAATCAGCAGAGTGGAACCATCTTCGAGAATTTTGTCGCTCATTCCCTTGGAAAGAAGTCTGCTTTAGAACCAATAACATCTCAGAATGTGCAAACCAAATTACAGAGACGATCTTGGCAGGAATGGAAGCTTATATCCCTTTTTCTACTAAATGCGGATCAAACAACAAGCTATGGTTCAACCTGAATTGCAATAAGGCAGTAAACACTAAAAACGCAGCATATCGCAAATGGCGTCAACATCCTTCCATCAAAAATCGGAGGAACTAATTAGCCTCCAGAAATAGCTGCAAGCGAATTATTGATGAATGCAAAGAGAGTGACAACAACAGGATCAAAAACAAACTGCCCAAATGGAACAAGATCTTTCTGGTCGGTATCGAAAGCCGTTAGTCAAGGATTTGCTATGTCGGCCTTGCCACCCCTAACAGCAGATGATGGTTCTATCGCGGTAACGGCAAGGGAAAAAGCCAACTTACTGGGTAAACTCTTCGCGTCCAATTCTAATCTGCACTCGCAAGGCAAAACACCGCCATATTTGCCAAGGGTGAATTCATCGATGGGAGAAATTTCGTTTCCCCAACGAATTATAAATAAAATTCTTAAAAGCGTAGACACCAACAAAGCTTCTGGACCCGATGGAATTCCAGCCCTATTACTAAAACGTTGTGCAGACGAATTGACTCCTCCCTTATGTAGACTGTTCATTGTATAAGCAGGGCCAATTTCCAACAAGCTGGAAAACTGCTCGAGTGCAAGCTGTGCCCAAAAAGAGTAAGAAGACGATGCCCTCCAATTACCGCCCGATTGCACTAGTTCCAGTAATATCTAAGATTATGAAGAAAGCAGTCAACCAACAACTGTAAAGATATCTGGAATCATCTGGACTAATCAGCGATCATCAATACGGCATCCGAAAGCTTAGATCCACCGGCGATCTTCTGGCCTACGTCACACACTTGTGGACGGAGACCATGGAGAAGCACGGCGAGTCCCGCTCAGTCGCTCTTGACATTTCCAAGGCATTTGACAGAGTGTGGCATGAGGGACTATTAACCAAGCTCTCCTCAATCGGCATACAAAACTCATTATTGAATTGGATCAAAAGTTTTCTTGAACAACGAACAATCCAAGTAGCCGTCGATGGATACCTCTCCGACAAATTTAACATTAACGCTGGAGTCCCTCAAGGATGCATTCTATCCCTCACCCTTTTCTTGGTATATATCAACGATTTCAGTCTACAGCTTTGCGGACGATGGCACAGTTATTTCCACATCTAAGTCCGCCAAACCAACGATAACCGCAAGTTCTCAGAATCTTAGGCAGCAACAAGTAGCTTCAACCAACAACGATATTAGAGCAATCTTGGAGTGGGGCGATAACAATTTGGTCAATTTTAACGCTAAAAAAACGCAGGCTGCAGTATTTACGATGAAGACTAACCTTGGTGGCCCGGAGCTGGTTACGGCAGGGAAAACGTTGCCAATGAAATCATCTTTACATCTTCTAGGAGTCGAGGTCACCAAAAGTGTGTCCTGGCATGACCACGTTGCCGAGGTCGCCAGGGCGGCTTCCAAAAAACTCGGAGTGCTTTTCAAAACAAAAAAACTGTATACACCAGAACAGCTGCAGACTCTTTATAAGGCTCAAATACGCCCTTCCCTCGAGTATTGCTCGCATGTCTGGAGCTCTGCACCCAAGCATAGTTTAAACCTGCTGGATTCTATACAGAAGAGAGCTATTCGTCTTATCGACAAACCAGAACTGCCAAGAGTCTGGATAGTCTGAAGCACAGGAGAAAGGTGGTTGATCTCTGTTTATTCTACCGTTATTATCATGGTAAGTGCTCCTCTGAGCTGGCAGGCCTAATTCCACTCAGGGCCCCCGACGCATACAACCTACAGCGATTCAAGATAAATGCGCACAAATATCTTCGCGCAAGCACCACTCCAAGAGTGACATAGGACTTTCCTCTTGTGCTTGGTTTACCATAAAAAAAAAAAAACTATATAGAGATTTTTCTTTTTAGCATCCTTTGTGATTCAAGGGTAGTCGCTTGGAAGGTAAACGTCCTTATTTTTTAAAGAAGTTTTAATGCAGGCGTGCACACTATCGAACTCCATTTGGCCCTTATAGTTTTGTGTGATGTTTACAAGTTTTAGTGCTGGTATACACGATCCGGCTTCAACGGATGCGGTAAAAACAGAGCGGTCGAAACGAAGCTGTACCGCATTGTAATTAAATATCTTGTTTTAACACAGTTAACAATTCGACAAAAGATTTTTTAGATGTTCTGTAATAATTAAAAAACTTATTTTTTTACTGCCGAATATTTGTATAAAATTGGTCGATTTTTTTTTCTACACCACTTTGAAAATATGGATGCCTTCAATATTTACGTTATACTGGCTCTCGCAAAAAATCTTCTGCTTCCAAGATCACAAATAATTCTTAGCAATGAAGGCATTATTTCCCGATGAAAGTCTCGAAACATTTAAATTTTGGAATTTTTCTTAGTGCATATCCGTTTTCAAGGCAATGTGTATCGCGTAGATCCCATGCGGTAGAAACGGATGCGTTTCTACCGCATCCATTCAAACCGGATCGTGTATACCCGTACTTAGACAAATGGAGTAGCGCGTTAGATAATATAGAGTTACGATTTTGGGATGTGCAGCCATCTGAGAATATAATAACTTCTCTTTTGTTTGAAACTCTTGTTCTAAATACTGTTTTGAAGTTTCCCTGCGGCAGTAGTGTGAATGGCAAAAATTATTTTAGATATTCAAAAGCTTCCTTGTGATTATATTCAATTTTCTTTCTACTCTGCACAACACTTTCTTGCCTTTCAACAACGCCGTCACTACTTTTCAATAACCAGTTTCGTATCGACTACTCACCAAGACCTATTGTATCCAGATACATTTTTGACTGGTGATTTATCTTTAATTTGTATTTTAGCGTTGTTATCCCTCTGGATTCCGATGTTTTATTTCTTGACGTTTTTAAAATAACCGTATTACACACAAACATTTTCCTTTGCTCCATGTCATTTTGGACCAAAAATTCAAAAAAATTCCTGCACGGTAATTTTTGTTAATTATTAATTTACAAAAATTTTGACGGGTTCCCTTTTCATTACCACAATCGCATCGCGGTTTTGCGCGTCGTTTTGTTCTCATTTTATCATTATCTATTTTATTTTGATATCTTGGTTTCCTGAATCCTAAATAATGTTATTCTTCATTATCGCTTTCTTCTTCACACTTACGTATTCTTCATAATTTTCTTTATTTGACTGCGTATCCTCCTCAACTTCAATATCATCACTAGTGGCTTTCTCGTAGTCCGTATCTGACACGTATACTTCTTCCTTTTCAGTCTAAATAATAGTTTAATAGTGTTGCGGGCTTAAGTCACCAGTAGTAGGAGTTGGACTGGTGGCAATAGAGTTGGAAATGATGGTTCCAAATATTCAAATAGGTTTTCAACGTTTGACATTTTATTTTGGTTGTCTTTTAAATCTACAAGCATAAGAAATACAAGCGAAAGAAATAATGTTGTTGCAATACCTGCTAAATCATCAAAAACTTGACCTAAGTCGTTTACAGGCTGGCTTAAAATTTGATTTTTCATTTAATGCATGATTTAAGTCGTCTTCAAAAACAATTTTAGCATCTTCTAAATCTAATTTTAAGAGGCAATGAATTTGCCTGTAGGAACCAGTAACGAGGTTATCGGGAATTTTTTTAAAGTCTTTAATAGATGGCGCGAGCAAAACTCTAAATATTCCTGTAGTAAACCTAAAATCGAAAAAATGTCACAACTGCAGTTTAGCCGTCGATGTGTATATATGTTACGTTTATTAATTTTGTTATTAGACTTCGACACATTTAGGGAATTTAAAAGTTAGGAGAACTGCTTAATCTCAAATGTTACAAATTGCGAAGAACATTTTAGAAACAGTCAAAGACCACTTGAAAAATAAATACTAAAGCCGTAGCGTAAAGAAAGTGGAGTTGTATTTTGCCAATTAGAACTTTGCCAGAAATGAAGATTTTACGAAATTAATTTTGGGTACAGACGAGGCCACATTTATATAATGGAAAATGGAGTGCAAAATTTCCACGGCAATCATGTTTCAGCATTAGAAAATCCACTTGCCTTAAAAAGATCTAATTTTCAACATATATTTTTATTAAATATTTGTACTGGCGTTGCCATGGCAATGCTATGCGTATTAGACCATACTCTTTTTCACCTCGTCTGACCAAGAAATTTGTTTAGTTTTTCTTTGATACAATCTGCTATAATTATTACAAGATGTTTCTTTAACTCTATAGTTTCAACTATAATCATGTTAGCATTTTTCCATGCTATTGTTTGTGTAACCTTAAATGCATAACAAAAACGGATATGGCACACTAATTAGGATTTTATTCATAAGTTGCCAAAACAATTAACAAGTATACATGTATATTTAAAGCTACATAAAAGCTAAAATTTTTAAAAAAGGAAAACGTAATATTATGGACTATACGATGGTTGCTAGTAATATTTTGACATATTTCATACTGTATTACTAAATATTAATTAATAAAAATTGAAGCATTAATGTTTCATTTATTTTTGCACTACTCATTCTTTTTTATTTCTGTTTCTGAATTTTCTGCGTTGCAAAAAATAATGGACAATCGATCTCTTTTCCATAACTTTACTTCTCAAATATGGATGCATAGATCTATAAACTATATGCATTTTCCATCAACTCTGCACCTTCTTTTTCCCAGTAAAATAAATTTCATTGATAAAATCACGTTATAGGCGATAAAAAGAGCGGTTATATGCATCACAGCAGCGAACCGAGAACTGTCCCATAAATCCTCAATATTGATTTTCCAAGAGATCCTTACGTAAACTCGTGTACGGTCTGGATGTTGACGGTTCATATTTTCGTGTATATCCCCCGACCTTATGCTAAAAAGGTTTCAATTTCCTTCCTTTTTCTTCACTTTGATTGGCACTGGAGCAGCTTATAGCTTTATATATACCATATCGCATACGAGTCGAAAATAAAACGTGTTCATGGCGGTTTTTGTAGTTTTTCTCAAATCGCTTTATGTAAGAGGTCTATGGTAAATGTATTAATATTTTTTTATTATTAATATTATAAAATCATCAAGCATTTGCCGAAATAGGTAGGTACTTAAAAGTTTTACGAAGAAGGGATATAAAAAAAAGTTGCAATATTAAATTTTTTATTTTATTTTATTTATTTACTTACATCACTCAACAGAGAAACTTCAATAATAGAGTGGAAATGATGTATATAAGCATGAAACCATCTTATCAAAATAAAATTTATATTACAGATATGATAAATTATTAATAAATATATAAAAAGAATAAAACAAGATTATCTAAACTAAGCGAATTCTTTTAATTTCGGCTAGGCTACAGTTAAATATATCGCATTGATTCTGTATAGAGTTGTATGTATTGCAAGCTCTACGTATAGGCCAACATTTTGTAATGTTGGTTCGAGTTATTGAAAGGTAAAAAGTTTGAGAACTGCGAGCTGATAGCCGAGGAGTGTGTAAATTTAGAACTTGCAAGATCTCTGTCGAGTCAATTACGCCATTAATTAATTTATGTAAGAACTATAAATCTGCCGAATGCCTTCTTTCCTGTAAAGATTTTACCTGAAATCTTTCAAGCAAACGATCATGTGAGAAGCCGATTTCCGGGTACACTCTTTCGCATTTAAACCAAAGGAATTTAAGAAATTTTCGCTGTATATTTTCAAGCTCTTCAATATGGTTTTGATAATATGGCGACCCGACTTGGCAAGAATATTTTAAAATTGAACGAACATAGGTAAAGTACATGAGTTTAATGCTAGAGCTATTCTCAAAGAATGGAGAGTTCCTGATAACAAAACCCAGCATTTTATAACTTCTTTTTATAGTATCTTCGATATGAAAACTAAATGAAAGTGAGCTATCAAAAATTACTCCCAAGTCTTTGAAGTGGGTTGATCTTGGTAGTATCATTTTATCAATTTTGTATTGGTAAGTAACAGTTCTTTTTTAAGGATTAGGAGACTAGACAGCATTTAGAGGCAAGTTGTTATTCTTGCACCATTCATTCACTGAGTTAATGGCTGCTTGGAGTTTAATGCAGTCCTCAATAGTATCAATTCTACAATATAATTTTTTATCATCGCAGTATAATAAGCTGTTTACTTCTAGGTCCTTAGAAATGGTATTAACAAATGAGTTGAAAAGTAGAGGTTCCAAAATGGAGCCTTGTGGTACGCCTGAAGGAGCGACTATTTCAGGTGAGCTGTATCCAAAGCATTCAACATGTTGAGGACGTTTAGTGAGATAAAAAGAGATAGAAGAAGTGAAACGAGATGAAAACCCAAATTGGTTAGAAAGATTTGATATAAAAATGGAATAATCAAGACGGTCAAAAGCTTTTGAGAAATCTGTATAGGCTACATTAACTTGAGAATTATCATGTATAGATTCTGATATAAATTCCGTAATCGTCATAAGATTAGTGGTAGTGGATCTGCCCTTCATGAAGTCCCCTCCATGCTGTCTAGTGTCTATAAGATGTTTTATAGGAAAGTATAATGCTGAATGAAGGACCCGCTCAAAAACTTTAGAAAAATTGTTAATAAGTATAACCGACCGATAGTTATCGATAAGATTTTTATAATTTTTTTTATGGAACAGGAATAATTTTAGATTTTTTCTAGAACAGAGGAAATTCTCCAGTTCTAAGGGCAAGATTAAATAATATTGTTAGGGGTTTACAAAAAGCATATGTACAGTCAAATATAAGAAATGCAGGTATTTTATTGGGACCAACTATAGCTTCGGGCTTAACTGATTTTAAAGCACTTAGTACTTCATTTTCTGTGAAAGATGTGATATTAATAGTATCACAATGTGGGTACTTGATTTCAGTTATCTTCTGTTGGGATGTGCTTCTGTTGTATGAATTATAAAAAAATTAAGCAAATGAGTCTGCTATTTTTTGGGGATCAGTTAGGGGAGAACCAGTTTGATCATACATATTACATGGCATAGAACTGTTTTTTTGTGAACTTAAAATCAACTTCCAAAAGTTGTGTATGGCGGATATGTGCGCTTTCTCTTTGAGGTCTTACGAACGTATTTATCTAGATAAGAATAAATTTTCTGATAAAAAAGTTCGACAGCTGTATTGACATTATTAACAGAGTAGAGCATATCCCAATTTATTTCCAGGAAACTAGTATATAGTATTCGAAGATCAGCTCTTTTAAAATTATTGAAGACATTTTCTACTTTAAGATGATTGTAAAATTGTTTAATAGAAGTGGTCTTAAAGTGATGGATGAAAAATATCCTCTTTTAACAAAAAATCATGGCATCTTTCAACGGAACAAAATACAGGAGTTGGCGAAATAACGAAATCTAAAAACCGCTCTTGAAAATTATATATCGAATTCAGGTGCTGCCAGTCAAAAAATTCTAAAAAGTTATTAGCCTAATATCCTAATATCATAAGAGATATTATCAAATTTTACAAAAAGTTTAGAATTTTACGCATAATTAAATTCAAACTAACCTTAAATCATATAATCTAAAATTTGGACTCGATGCGCAATCCATCAAAGTGACAGGTATACTCACTTAATTTACCGAGATCCCTACATTTAGCAATATTTGGATGCATTTGCATTATATTTGCACTTACCACTGGATTTAATATGGATTTATTTATACAGGTACATACATGCTCCAAATCTAGGGATATTGAATTATATAAATTACAAAATGGTTTTAAATTTTTAAATAAAATACTTTTTGTAACCATTATAAGTGGAGATATCCGAATAACAAATTAATTATGATGTGATCTCAAAATACTGATTTTCGTGAGAAAAATTAAAATTTATTTACAATTGATGCAAAACAAAAAAAATTGTAATAAAAAATCTACAAAAAAATAGAAAAGAAAATTCATGTGGGATATGACTTCCTCGTGGATTCATTATGGATCTACAACGTCTTTATTTTTATCTTCCTGAATGCTGCAAGTGCTATCCAACACTTGAATGAGACTGATTCTAGCCGTGAAAAACTGTTTGCTGAAGCATATTCCAGACATACTCTATAGGACTGAGATCAGCTGATTGAGCTGGCCAGTCCAAAACACAAATATTTTACACTTTCAAAAAAAATTCGTGTGATTCTAGCTATGTGTGGCAATATCATAAAATAAAATTTAAATTAACATTTTGGGCGTATGGACCAATAATAGGTTTAAGAACATTTATAACGTAGCGGTCTGTTGACAAAAAACTATTCAGAAGAACGAGCTCAGTTCGAATCCAAAGAGAAATTGTCTTAAAACAGTCACAATATGGTGCTGTTACTGTGTCATCTATTCTAGCTTCTAACAAAACATTGTAGCGTTTTATTTTTCTATTCCTTATGTTCACTAACGCTCCATTGACATTTCATTAATTTCAATAATTACATTAAGAATTTCAGTCAACTTTTTTAATTCATATTTCTTTAAATTCACACTGTCAACGACACATTACTACTGTAACGCATCACTCTCTTGGTTTTACTATCCATGCTATCTATTAACGGTCCGTCACTTCTCTGATTGGTCATAATTAATATTTTCTCTGATTGGCTGATATTGACAGCTCAGGCGACAGGTGGGGTCGTTATCGATTTAGTCGGTACGGCGTCCATTTTTCGACGACTTGTTCCCGTGTTGCAGGTAGGAGCATACGTAAAAGGCCAGTTTTTTTATTTCCGAAGCTTGTGAAGCAGGAATTGGTCAATATGGTTTATAATTTATGGTCCTTAATCTTATTCCTTTAGGTAACCGTTTATTTCATAATTCTGGTGCAGGATGCCCAAGATTTTGATAGATAGATAATAAAACTTAGCAAGATGAGTGTGTCACATTTTTAACTCCATTCATTTTTTATCGACAGTGAATACAGTGGCAACCGTTGTTTTAGGGTTTTACTTTTCCGTTTTCCTCTTTATTTTTCTTCAATTGTTGATGGCTGCAGGCTTTTGATTTCCCCGGGAAATTGCTGAAAGCGGTGGAGCTGGAGCCAGAGTTAGAGCTAGTATTAGAGATTCCCAGTCCGGATAACTGAGCTACAAATGGCATACATTCACAATTCAGATTATTTAATAGCCAGTCATAAATGAACCTTCGAACAATCTCAAGCCTCCAATAATTCTGAGCTACCGTCTGCAAACTCTTGGCAAAATAGTAACACTGTAAAGTTAACGCCACAACATATCGAGCCATATGAGTAGTCACACTTGGTTGGTCATCAAATTCTGACGCACCCTTGACGCTCTAAGTAGTGCCTATATATAATTGGCTATATCAATTTGACGTATTCCAACCTCAATCATCCTCACAGCCCTTAACATCTCATTATCTGCCAAATGACGTATATTTAAACAATTTAAAAAACACTTTTGCAGTACTAGACTAATCGTATTGTACATTGTCGCTATTGTGTATTTTAGGGATCTTTAGAAAAACATTTTTTTTGTGAGTAAATATTTGCAGATAAATTTAAGTCAAATTTATACTCTATTTCAGAAGTGTGTAGAGCAATAAAACCTCATTAGGTATGCAAAAGTGGTATCTGGTGATCCACCAATATTTTATGCCACTACCTTAGTTGAGTATTAGTTTCAATGTAAAATTCTTTCTTTTCGTTGATTGCAGGTAGTGCCACCCGGTTTTGGGTCAATTTATGAGTTTTGCCCATTGTTACCCACTGATAAACATTGAAAACGGTTCGCCAAAGGCGTGCAACTGGGACTTGTTTTTTACCTTATAATTAATGTACTTAAATGCTATTTTATTTTAGAAAGTTACTTTTGTTTAAATGGAATAATATATTTTTTTCACAAATTTATTGAACATAATATGTAGAGTAAAACAGTTGAAAATGTCACTTTTGCATCTGGCACTTTTTGAACAGTGTATAACAATTTTAAATTATAATAGATTGTAGTCTTCTTCGTCATCTGACGAACTGTCATCACCTCTTGACATTATAATTAAAGGATTGATTGTCTGATCGATGAGGTTCTCAAGATCCCACATTTTGTCCTCTTGCTTAATTACATGCTGGACTGCTTTTCGCCAATTCTCTGGTGTCGCTTCCGTAATGGCTTGATCAAACAGTAGCTTAACATCTTTCATTTTAAAAGTCGTGTTTTGTCTTGCTACAAATCCTTTTACCTGCGCCCATATCAGTTCTATAGGATTTAGTTCGCAATGATATGGCGGTAAGCGCAGTACAGTTATATTATATTTTTCGGCTATATCTTCCACGGCGTATTTCATGAAACGAGTTTTGTGTAAGTTTGCTATTGCCAGCAGTTCTTTTTTTATCAAATTTGCTTCAAACGCAATACCTTTTGCAGTCAGCCAATCGATAATTTCTTGCTTTGCTTGAAAGTTGAAGACTTGAAGTTGGCGTCTTCTCTATTCGCCGTGAATGATAGCTTGCGTTATCCATAACCACCACCGAATTAGCCGGAAGAAATTTTATCATTTCACCAAAATAGTCCTCGAAAACGTCTGAGTTCATGTCTTCATGGTAATCTCCTGTGCGAGTCGACTCAAAGGTTAGCAGACCTTCTTTTAAAAATCCCTCTTCGCTTCCAATATGTGTGATTATAAGTCTTTTTCCTTTTCCCGAAGGTACTTTAATACCCGTAGACAGGCCTTCTATGAAAGCTTGACGAGCACTGGTTATATTTTTGTCTTGCCACATTTTTTGGACTATATAACCTTCGTTAATCCACGTCTCATCAAGATAAAAAACTTTCTTTTGCTCCCTGCGGTACTGCTTGATACTTCTCAAGTATTGTCGTCTCCAACAAACAATTTCGTCGCTCTCCAGTAAAAGTGCTTTGCGGTTATGCTTTTCCCAGGCAAAATCCATATTTTTTAAAGTTTTCCATAAAAGTTTTCTACTTATCAACGGAATACTGTCATCTCGGCCAAGCTCCATTAAAATTTTGTCTAGGGTGGGTATTTCCTTTTTAAAATAAAAAGAGTGAACTTTTCTTCGAATTATACATTTAGCATTTTCATCAACGACTTTTGTAGGTCGTCCTGGCTTTTGCTTGGGAGATTTCACTTGACCTGCTACTTTTCTTTCCCGCAACAATTTGAAAATGGTGGACTTTCCAATTCCACTCATTCGAGAACATTTTTCAACAATTTGTTGCACAGTAAAACTAGGGTAATCGTGTTTTATGCAATCATGTACATTTAAAATAATAACTTTTTCACTCAGCGATAGTGGAGAATTTTTAGTACATCTTTTCGTTGGACTGAATACCTCAATTTTTTAAATATTGGGATAATAACATTGTGATTACACTACAGCGTAGCTGTGACTACTAACGTTTAAAATATGATTTAAAAGTATTTATAGTCTGTATATATTACCTGACCCCATTTTTGCATGTTACAAAGCGTTAAAAGATAGGTACCTATACAAAAGGATTAAAAGTATTTATTTAGTATTTAATCTCTTTCAAAATAAAGGCATTTAATCCGTGAAAATTAAATTCATAAATATTATAAGTACCTGCGCCTATGAACTACCACGAAATGTAGCCAAACAGAACGGAATTCCCCAGTTTATTGCTCTATACACTTCTGAAATAGAGTATAAGTATATTTACAACCAGAAATATTGCTAAAACCGTGTTGCACTGTTCAACGTAGTTTAAGAAAAAAAAAATGGGTTTTTAAAAAATTAATAGTTAAAGTTTTAAATATCCCTAGATTTTAAGCATGGGTGTATTTATAAATGCTATTAAGTATATCTTATATATTATAATATTCAGGACATAGTTATAATAGTTAAAAGTTGACCTATTAAATAATTTAGACAGCTCAGTGAACACTAATTCGATATATTATAAGACTTTGTTATAAAAGTTGTAATACAGTTGCTAAGAAACAAATGGTAAATTAGTATTGAGAGCGTGAAAATGTGAAAAACTACAGTTTACGATCTCTTAAAATATTCTCCATAAAAATCGATACATTTCTATTATTTCAGTTAATCGTGTTATATTCCATTTTATTAGGCAAGGCAAGAAATGACAAAAAAATGCTAATGTAATATTGCAGAATTGGTAAAACCACATACAACAGCTATACTCATCAATCAATCGCCCGCGTCATGTCAGGTTCATTTGCTGAAAGTCCTGAAGTAGATCCAGGATTTACTTTTCTTAGGGAACAAAAAATACCAGGATTCCTTCTCAAATACAGTCCACTTACCTCATAAGATCATAATATTAATACAGTTATCAAAAAAATAAAAATCGTAATAGCCGAAATCCAAAGAAGTCGTAGAAATAGTGAAAAAATATAAACTAAAAAATCCTTGTGTTTGTTAAAAAAAAGAAAAGCTGCTAAAAAAGAAATTTGACGACTTTATATTTTCTACGTAAGATATCCAGTTGATACCAGAATATTTTAAATCCTACTATTCTAAAATCATCGTACCTTTCTTTGAATAGATATTGAATATGCTTATGGCAAAAGATGGTATTTTTACTTCCAATATCCTGCTTTTAAACGTGAAAAATATTTAAAAAACTTAAGACTTACAAAAATTATAAGGATACTAAACTTGAACTAATCTTAAAAATATAGCAGTATCAAAAATCATTATAATAAAACATGTAGTCCTATGGTTAGAACCTTTGATGTGACACTCAAATTACGAGACAGTTTTACCACTAATCAAAATTCTTTATTTTTACTCTCGACACGTGTTTCGCTAAGGATGTTAGCATCTTCGGGAGAAGATTAAAACTAGTCAGTCTATCAGTTTCAATCTTAGCATACGTTAAAAGACAAATATGGCCAGACAATGAGAGCATTCCGGCACCACGGAGGTGTGGCTTGCGTACCGCCAAAATTCAAAATACGAATTTTTCAATGCATATAGTTGAACAGCAAGATTTGGCATCTCTTACCTATATAATTGCTAATATAGATATTTGTTTTGTTAGGCATTTATATTTTAGATGGAAAAAGAAATTCCATATGAATATAAAAGACGCTCAATAAAGAAATATTTGTAGCTGTTATAAATTAGTAAATTAATGATTTTCTTATATATATTTACTGCGTGATCAAGATTTTTAAGAATATGAAATTGGGTAATTTATAAATAGTTGCCAAACTTGATTTTTATAGATATCTATGTAGTACCTTATTTTGTTTCATATCTCTATTCCTATCATAATGAAATCATTTTATTATGATAGCGATAGAGATATGAAAGCAATATCCATTATTACTGGAGATAGTTGTTGGATGGGGTCAGAAATAAACAAAAAACAAAAACCAGTCATCGTCAGAACACTAAGTACTTCTAGGGTTCTTTTTCTTTAGTTGAAGTTTAAACGTGGGTAATAGAGAACGGAGTACGATAGAGTTGCTGCATTACTTAGTAAATAAGTACAAGTGCATGAGTGAGTACGGTATATACAAAACACATTAAACAATCCAAAAATTATGACATTATTATTAATGATATATTAATAATAATTCAAAGTTTGTATTTTTTGTTTGGTATTTTAGCTTGTTTTAAAGATGCTTTTATGATATTATATTAGAATTTAGTGTGAAAAAAACTCTTATATGTCATATTCCTATGATAGGTACCTATAATTTCATAATACAATAATTATTGTCAATGAACGTTTGAAGTTTATTTAAATAGCCAATAATTATAAATTACTTAGGAAATTAAAATATGTGGATCAGAGAATATCAAGTGGATATATAATAAAGATTTCTAGGCGATGAATGTATGTGAATTTTCAAAAAAAACCATATGAATAACATATAAACTTTCATTTAACAACAATTAAAATCAAAATATATATTACAAATAATCCTAAAAAATATGTGTGTTTATTTTAATTTTTGTATAACTGTTTAGGCATTGTTTTGATAAAACCCCATAGCATCATCATAGTCGCCATAAGAAGTAAATATTCCATAAATATATTGAGGCAGCTTACTTGCTGAGTAGTTTTCAAAGACAATTTGAAAATTATCTAAATCATTGTGATGACAGTGATATTACTTTAAAATGAAAAAATTCCCATCATATTTATCAAATATCTTAATGCCGACTAGCTTAGTGAAATGTTTTAAATTTTAGCAAATATACTTTATATTTTATAATAACATGTTTTATATTAATAGTTTTTAAAATAAACTATACTATGGACTCTATATTATATTAAGGTTAATATTAAGAACAACTTAAAACTAAAATGGTAGAGAAGAAACTAAATCCATCATGCTTGGTCTGTAGACTAGCACTTCTTTAGGCATTGTCATCTCTGCTGGTCACGAACAGCCCAACCTTCCATTCAACAGATTTTTTTGTAGTACCATGAAAGAAAAAAAAACTTTTCTTTACACATTTTCATAAATAAATATATTCACAGAGGGTCTGTCCCTCATCATTCCATCTCCGTTTTGAAGCAATTCAGTTAGGTTTTCGGCGCTCTAAAAGTATTATACTTATATAGCAATCCAAATTTAAGTACATTTGAAAATTTAAATAGAAAATAAGTAAAATACCAATAAGCTAAAATAGTCTCAAGATAAAATATAGGTACACCTATATAGATAGAAACCAAACACCTAGGCTCCTTAAATTGATATTTACAATCTTTTGATTTCTTCTCCATAATTCAATATATGTAGCAAAATTGTTATCATTCAGTCCCAGATAAGAATACCCTAAAAATTAAAGCTTAATGAACAAGGAGTTCAATCGATGTTGGTACAGGCTGATTAGTTTGACTTATTGCTATATTTATTGCAAAAAAAATCACTTTAAAAACTGTGACATTAATTTGTAAATGGAATTTTTAAAAAGACAACCTAGGACATGAAAATAATTTTTCATGCAATTATTTTTATGTAGTAATTTTTCAATTATGAAAAACTAAAGTAAAATTATGAAATTGGTTAGAAAATCAGATATGTCTTTCATTGATGGATCAACCTCCATATACATGAGCACTTTCATTATTTACATCATTATTAAAACACCCAAAACTCTCTAATTTATTATGAGTATTAATTGTAATCTTTATGCACATACACATACTAATTCATTTGAAAACAAAGCATAATTCCCTTGGCCATTTTTTCCTTTCCCATTAATTCTTAAAGCAGTGGCTACCATATCATAATGGTCTTGTCTTTTCTTGTCAACATTATATTTCCTTATCAAATATGCCACGTTACCTCTTGTTACCAAGTTTGGCTTTTCTATTATGTCATCTCTTTTTACATGAGATATTGAATCCTAAAAGTAAACAGCAAAATATACAATTTTGTCTGATGACTAAGAGTTTATACTACTTTTATGTCGCTCCTGTTATAATTGTATAATATATGTTCTTCTCCATTCTTAAATTTATTTCGGATGTGACAATCAGTATCAATCTCCCTATTACTTTGTGCCCTCCAAGAGGTATATTATTCAAAATTCCTAAAATGTAAAAATGATTGTTTAATCATTCTTTGTGAATACCAAGCAAATGTTTGTTTAAACTATTAATATAAGAAATTACCTGGGTACTGTTGGTATACATTAGACATGTAATGTGTTTCTTGTATTCCTGGCTAACAAATTCTTGGTGAAACTTCTTAAGATGTCTGTTTCTCATCGATATGCTTGAAAAATCCTTCTCACATACTTTGCAGATTGCATACACGTTGACTAGAAAATACATAATTCAGATTATAACTAAAAAAATTATATCTTACTTTAGTGCCATAATTATCGTAAACAGGTACTGCAGCAGCTAAAAAAGAAATTATACAGTAAAAAAATCACTGTAAAATTTATCAGAAATTGAAAGTCATATACTAAAATGTTTGTTTTTAACTCAAAATTAGCGTAGAACCGAATATTATAGATAAGAGAGTCAACACCAAACACTATGATTGTTCAAAATAGTCGCAAAATCGATATAATAATAATTATCGATCATAATTAAATCATTTAGGAAGCAAAACAAACAAAATTTGCAATCTAGGTTAGAGAAAACAAAACAAAAGTAATATGTGATTCGCACGCGAATTTTTACGGACGTAAACGAAGGGATCAATCGGTTTTTGGTCCCGCCTTCGATTCTTATTGGCTGGGCATATTTGTCTTTTAACGTATGCTTTCAATCTTCTCTCGAAGATGCTAACATCGTTAGCGAAACACGTGTCGAGATTAAAATAAAGAGTTTTGGTTAGTGGTAAAACTGTTTCGTAATTTTAACAAAGCATCTGTCGACATTGTTATAATTATATGTAATAAAAAAAACTGATTTAAACATTTTAAAAATATCTTTTAATTCTTCTTTAATTAAGAATTTAAAAAATCCACAGGCACTAACATTAAAATTTACTAATGAGTTTTAATAATAGTCAATTATTAAATTATTAAGAATCTCCTAACCCTTTTAGGGGTTCTAGCATACTTTTGCTTAGCTCCTTTCTACCTTTTTGAATCTTTTCCAAAAGTTTTACTTGTTCTCGTTGCGGTACACAAGGTTTTTTGTCAGTTTCCTTTACTTTCTTTTGCACGCATTCCTTAAGCTTAGTGTGCTCTGCCGTCAATGAATTTATAATTTTATTTTGCTCCGCAACTTGTTTTTTATATTTATTTTGTATTTCCTCGTACTGGTTAATAACGACCTTAGCTTTATTATATTTTTCCATCAAATCAGTGCAGAATATTTGCATTTCTTGAAGTTTAAACTCCAGCTCTTTCTTCTGGTTTATTATTTCTTGACTTTCGCTTATAACTTTGTAGTAAAACTTCTCATATTCCCGGATTGTATTTCTAGCGGCGTATGAATTTTTTTCAACTTTATTTAATTCAGGCTTCTTATTTAAAATTTCTCTGGGGATGGGCTCTTGCATCCGAAAAATCTAAAACTTAGCTTTTATTACTTATTTTTAATAGTTACTAAATCTTGCATACCTTTAGTACGTCCATTATATGAAAACTTGAAGATACCGCAAAGAAACTTATACGAATACTAAAAAATTTCGATATTTTTTCTGCCAAATATTCTGACAGTGATTTCATTTTTACTTTTTCGCTGTTTTTTTATTAAGGATCGCGTTCGAGTTTTAAGTATGTGCAGGTAATAAAATAAAAATTCAGTACGTGTTTTACGATAATAGACCAAGTTATACGTGATTTATGTAATTTTAAGTTCACTAACAAGGACAGAAGAGTCTTAATTTATCTTTTCTGCTTAATCATATGGAAGATTATTAAAAAATACTTATGATTAAATATTTACGAGGAATAGATTCAGAAAATATGTGTAGTCCTTTTATTCTTACTTGAAGGAGCCGAATATTAAGCGGCCGCAAAAAAATATATTGAACTCTGCCGCCGTCAGTGCCGTGCCGTTGTAAAGGGGCTGGATAAGATAATAAAAAAAACCTGAATATTTTCAATTCAGTTTTTTTTGTATAATAGTTTTACTAACAAACTTAACTTTGAATGCTTTGATCTGAAATTTTTATCAGTTCTATAACTGTTTTTGGTTTAACAGTTTTATAATTGATACTATAAAAATGTATTGTTGTAAAGCTTACATGGCTTATGGTTTTGACGTTATACAATATTTTAGGTTAGGAATCCGAATAATCAGGTATTTTTAAGATAGAGATCATTTTCCAGATATGAAGGAATTAAAATACAATGTGGTTTAAAAAATCATCTATTATATTATTATAAAACACTTACATATATTTTTATCAGTATTAAATATTCTAAAAGACTCTCTTCAGAATTTGAATGGTTATCGTCAGGCGGAATTATTGCTTTGGGATGTAGATGGTAAAACCATATATTCATTTTCTGTTTTAATTAAGTGTTCTACCGAATTTTTCAATCACTTTCGAATTCTACAATAGCTTGGCATGTGTTGTCAATAGCTACCGCACTTAATGTTGCTGAAGTGTTGCATTTTCGAAGCTGTTTCATCAATTTACCACAAACTAATTCAATCATATTAAAGACACAATAATATGGAGCATTACTTTTGGAGATATTGTCAATAAGATGCTCATTTCTTAAGTTATAATCTTTAATTTTATTTAACAACTTCTTTTTAATGGGATTTTGTCAGTAACAAGAATTTTCTTAATTTTCATAAAAGTTATGAGATCTTGTTTTTATTTTATTTAAAATGTTTGAGAGGCAAAGTGCATTATCCATAACATTTTACTGAGTTTGGAGAAATGTTTGGTATGAGCTGATTAAAGAACTATTTTTCAAATAATGTCGTCATATATTATTGGTAATCAGCCGAAGATTGAGAAATATTTTTAGCAGACAAAACTAACGCATTTTTAACATCCTTCTGCTGGCATCAAGTATATAATGATTTGTTTGCCTCTTGAGCATGGCACATTCAAAACACAATTCGTAGAGTTATTAACCCAAGCCTATTTATCTACGTCATGCGTATCAAACCATGTTTTTCTAAATAAGCTGCTCCACAAGAGTTAAGGATATTGCTGAAATTTGTAAATAAATTCCAATAAAATAAATTTTTGGTGACCAGTTTAACGAAAAATAGATCCATACATTTACTTACTTTGGTGTTCTGGAAAACAATTGTTTTTTGTGCATTTTTTGTTTATTTACAACATTTTTGCTATTTTAATAAAATGAAACAAGCTGAAAAATGTATGATTTACAGTTTGACCATCGGATCTGTGTCTACGAAAAGAATGCGGGCGAAATTTTGAAGCGTTGTCACGTCTTACTGCAAAAATGAAATAGTATTGAATAAAAAGTAAATATAATGGTAAAATTAAGCTATTTAATCATAAAAAAGATAATAAATAATGTAATGCAGTTTAAACCATATTTTTTAGTTCTATTTGCTAATGTTTTGCGTATTATAAAATCCAATATTGACTAACATTTATCCGAAATTCCTACTAAAACTTACAAAGCCGGCAACGTCGTGCTTTCGCGGAAGCATCTCGCTGTTTGGGGACAGGTGATTGGTTGATGACATCGCGGCCATTAATTTATTATTTTTATGCAGCTCTCTGTCTTTCTCTATCTTATTGGATCGCATCCTACCAGGTTTTGTGTAATTTTCGGAATAATATCGATTTCTTGCGGATTCAGTGGCGGCGGCGTATGTTAATACTTTTGAGCTATTAAACTGTTTTTATTGTTGTATTTTTAGGTACCTACTTAATTTATGACCTATGACTTTTGAGTAGTGTAGCATAGTTTAGTTTATTTGCTATTATTGTTGTTGCTGTTTTGTTGTTGTTTTGTGTTATTTGTTTCTTTGTTGTTAAAGTTCATAATTTTTAACAGTTTTTGTGTTATTTACGTTAAAATGAATAACTTTATTCATAGCCAGGCAAGGGAAGTGATTGCGAATGTTTATAGGTAAGTAAAATGATAATAAGAGAATTATAAAGCCTAAGCACAGTTATGAAAAAAAAACATTAAAATAAAATCATAATTTATGCGACACTAAATTTCAAAAATTATGTACCTAATGTTGTAATAAATAAAAATCATATTCAATGAAATAAAACCAAGCTCGATTGCTTTACAAACAAAAAAGATTTAAAGTTAATGTTGGTTATTTTGAATATAAAATGTCTATAAATATAAGAAATATGAATTGGAACGACGACTAAAAAAAATCGAATATCAGGATTATATACTTCTTGTACAAATTCTTAGGGTTTGCAATGAAGAAGCTACTAATAACTTCGTGAATCTACCAGTAAAGCGCAAACTTGAAAGAGTATCTCAATATACTGGCGTAAGCATTTCAATGGTAAAAAAAATTCACAAAGAAGATGAAGAAAGAATGCGGACGGACCCCAACAAAATGCTTTCTAGTCCCAGCAAAAAAAGACCGCGAATGACGAAGGTGGAACAAGACGACACCTTTCATTTTCAAATAGTTAAACACCTAATAAATCGAATTTATATGGGTTTAAAGTTGTGCCTACTAGCAGAAAGCTGTTGCAAAAATTGCCAGAAGAAGAAAATTTTCCAAAAATAACATCTTTAAGGTATAAATACCTAAGAGAAATAAAAAAACACCGAGCCGAAGGTCGCAATATTGTCTATTTAGATGAAACTTGGATAGACAATGACCTAACGTTTAAAAAATGCTGGCAGAGTGAGACTGTTACTGGAGTGGTTAGCAATATATCTCCAACAGGTACAAATTGATTATACTTATTTAAATAATAATTTAAATTATACATATTATGTAGTAAATTCAATGTTTAAACAGCATAATTCGGATTATCTGCCGTGCTCTTTCCCTCGCGATATCCAGGCATCGAGTACGGCACTCTTATTTTAAGTGAATAAACTAAGTAGGTGTATTACAAATTTTGTGTTTTCTTTACTTTACTTTTATCTCAAACTTCCCTAATCTTGTCTGTCATTTTTTTATTACATATTTACAAATAAAATATTTTAGAAGACCTTAATTTCCAAATTAATATCTTACCTACAAATACCTATTTTAAAATTAAAACCAAACCATATTTTTTAATATTTAATACATTCAAATCTGTGTAATCGGTTTATAAAATTTCGCACGTCACTGGCTATTTCATGAATGAAATGAGGCGGGTCTAGTCTACAACCACGTTCCCCGCACCGATACCGCTTAGCTACAGATTGGTTGGGCAGACTTTATTATGCCTTTGTTCATATTATAGTGTGCATATCTCTTCAATATAATGATGCGATCTAAATTAACAATTGAAAAGCAAATCGGGCTATTAGCATGCTTAAAAGTCGTCGTGTTTAAACAGAAGTTGCCAATTTATTTAATGTATCGCAAAGTGTCATAAGTAGATTAAATAATCGATTTAATTAAACTGGTTCTGTTAGAAAGGCCAAAGATTAGTGGCCCCAGGAAAACCACCACAGTTTCACAAGACAGATTTCTTATACTAAGTGCGCGGAGAGAGCTATTATCCACGTATAGACAACTTTCACGGCGCCTTTTTAATGCTACAGGTATTAGTAAAAGTATTGCAATTCAAACAATAAGACGGCGATTAAATGGTGTAAATTTAAGATCCCGACGTCTATTAAGGCGGGTTCCACTAACCCATGAATACATGCGGCAAAGGTTGCAGTGGGAAAGAGATCACATAAATTGGGTCAATTAATGGAGGTCTGTGCTTTTCAGAGAGGAATCCAGATATGCCGGACTTTCGAAAAGTCGATGAGTATGGGTCCTACTTAGAACACCTAGAAATCGATGAACTGTTCAACGTGTTAGATTTCACAGAGCTAAAGCTCTTATTGATGCGATAGAAATGAATGGAATTCCCTTCTCTAATTTCCTCCATTATCTTCAGACGTTAACTGCATCGAACACGCTTGGGACATGTTGTAGCGAATGCTAGATGAACACAGACCCGCTGTCAAAATCTTGGCTGAGCTTAGGACCGTTTTACCTTAACTTTGGAATAAAATTCTTCCAGAAGTGCTTAACAACTTGATTGACAGCATGCAGAGACGTTGCCAAGCTGTTATTGATGCACATGAAGGCTCTACTATAAATCAAAAGAGAACAAAACAAAGTCTCTACTATATATTAAAGCAATATTTAAAAAAAAATCAAGATTTCTGGTTAAAAGGTATTTTTAATTATTTTTTTTCTCGTTATAAGAAATTAAGTTTGTATTTATATGAAAAATAGTTCTTTTTATATATTTCAAAACCGTTGGATTTTTCCAGATAGTGCCCATAGAAGCCGAGATATCGACCTCCAAAGTTTGGGATTTTTCATTTTTCGGGTATACTCCCCCGTATCGAATTTTTCACCAAAAATTGAATTTTTTCGAATTCGAACTAACTATACCATCGACTTATTTACATCACCTAGATTACAAAAATACCGGGTTATAACAGGATTCGATCAGAAATAAGGGAATGTGAGCACTTTGAAAATTCGAAAATTGTCACGTTCTGACCTCGTTTTTGAGCCTAAAAATGGGCATCAAAAATGCGAGATCTCAGCTAATATGAGACCTACGACCTTGTGAATGGTCTCGTTGGATTCAGAAAGACGAAACTAAGACAAAACCGTTGGATTTTTCCAGATAGTGCCCATAGAAGCCGAGATATCGACCTCCAAAGTTTGGGATTTTTCATTTTTCAGGTATACCCCCCCGTATCGAATTTTTCCCCAAAAATTGAATTTTTTCGAATTCGAACTAACTATACCAACGTCTTCATCGTGTCACCTAGATTACGAAAATACCAGGTTATAACAGGATTCGATCAGAAATAAGGGAATGAGAGCACTTTGAAAATTCGAAAATTGTCACTTTCTGACCTCGTTTTTGAGCCTAAAAATGGGCATCAAAAATGCGAGATCTCAGCTAATATGAGACCTACGACCTTGTGGATGGTCTCGTTGGATTCAGAAAGACGAAACTAAGACAAAACCGTTGGATTTTTTCAGATAGTGCCCATAGAAGCCGAGATATCGACCTCCAAAATTTTGGTTTTTTCATTTTTCGGGTATACTCCCCCGTATCGAATTTTTCACCAAAAAGTGAATTTTTTCGAATTCGAACTAACTATACCATCGACTTGTTTACATCACCTAGATTACGAAAATACCGGGTTATAACAGGATTCGATCAGAAATAAGGGAATGAGAGCACTTTGAAAATTCGAAAATTGTCACTTTTTGACCTCGTTTTTGAGCCCAAAAATGGGCATCAAAGATGCAAGATCTCAGCTAATATGAGACCTACGACCTTGTGGATGGTTTCGTTGGATTCAGAAAGACGAAACTAAGACAAAACCGTTGGATTTTTCCAGATAGTGCCCATAGAAGCCGAGATATCGACCTCCAAAGTTTGGGATTTTTCATTTCAAAATTGTCACTTTCTGACCTCGTTTTTGAGCCTAAAAATGGGCATAAAAAATGCGAGATCTCAGCTAATATGAAACCTACGACCTTGTGGATGGTCTCGTTGGATTCAGAAAGACGAAACTAAGACAAAACCGTTGGATTTTTCCAGATAGTGCCCATAGAAGCCAAGATATCGACCTCCAAAGTTTGGGATTTTTCATTTTTCGGGTATACCCCCCCGTATCGAATTTTTCACCAAAAATTGAATTTTTTCGAATTCGAACTAACTATACCAACGTCTTCATCGTGTCACCTAGATTACGAAAATACCGGGTTATAACAGGATTCGATCAGAAATAAGGGAATGAGAGCACTTTGAAAATTCGAAAATTGTCACTTTCTGACCTCGTTTTTGAGCCTAAAAATGGGCATAAAAAATGCGAGATCTCAGCTAATATGAAACCTACGACCTTGTGGATGGTCTCGTTGGATTCAGAAAGACGAAACTAAGACAAAACCGTTGGATTTTTCCAGATAGTGCCCATAGAAGCCAAGATATCGACCTCCAAAGTTTGGGATTTTTCATTTTTCGGGTATACCCCCCCGTATCGAATTTTTCACCAAAAATTGAATTTTTTCGAATTCGAACTAACTATACCAACGTCTTCATCGTGTCACCTAGATTACGAAAATACCGGGTTATAACAGGATTCGATCAGAAATAAGGGAATGAGAGCACTTTGAAAATTCGAAAATTGTCACTTTCTGACCTCGTTTTTGAGCCTAAAAATGGGCATCAAAAATGCGAGATCTCAGCTAATATGAGACGTACGACCTTGTGGATGGTCTCGTTGGATTCAGAAAGACGAAACTAAGACAAAACCGTTGGATTTTTCCAGATAGTGCCCATAGAAGCCGAGATATCGACCTCCAAAGTTTGGGATTTTTCATTTTTCCGGTATACTCCCCCGTATCGAATTTTTCACCAAAAAGTGAATTTTTTCGAATTCGAACTAACTATACCATCGACTTGTTTACATCACCTAGATTACGAAAACACCGGGTTATAACAGGATTCGATCAGAAATAAGGGAATGAGAGCACTTTGAAAATTCGAAAATTGTCACGTTCTGACCTCGTTTTTGAGCCTAAAAATGGGCATTAAAAATGCGAGATCTCAGCTAATATGATACCTACGACCTTGTGAATGGTCTCGTTGGATTCAGAAAGACGAAACTAAGACAAAACCGTTGGATTTTTCCAGATAGTGCCCATAGAAGCCGAGATATCGACCTCCAAAGTTTGGGATTTTTCATTTTTCAGGTATACCCCCCCGTATCGAATTTTTCACCAAAAATTGAATTTTTTCGAATTCGAACTAACTATACCATCGACTTGTTTACATCACCTAGATTACAAAAATACCGGGTTATAACAGGATTCGATCAGAAATAAGGGAATGTGAGCACTTTGAAAATTCGAAAATTGTCACTTTCTGGCCTCGTTTTTGAGCCTAAAAATGGGCATCAAAAATGCGAGATCTTAGCTATTATTAGACCTACGACCTTGTGGATGGTCTCGTTGGATTCAGAAAGACGAAACTAAGACAAAACCGTTGGATTTTTCCAGATAGTGCCCATAGAAGCCGAGATATCGACCTCCAAAGTTTGGGATTTTTCATTTTTCAGGTATACCCCCCCGTATCGAAATTTTCACCAAAAATTGAATTTTTTCGAATTCGAACTAACTATACCAACGTCTTCATCGTGTCACCTAGATTACGAAAATACCAGGTTATAACAGGATTCGATCAGAAATAAGGGAATGAGAGCACTTTGAAAATTCGAAAATTGTCACTTTCTGACCTCGTTTTTGAGCCTAAAAATGGGCATCAAAAATGCGAGATCTCAGCTAATATGAGACCTACGACCTTGTGGATGGTCTCGTTGGATTCAGAAAGACGAAACTAAGACAAAACCGTTGGATTTTTTCAGATAGTGCCCATAGAAGCCGAAATATCGACCTCCAAAGTTTGGGATTTTTCATTTTTCAGGTATACTCCCCCGTATCGAATTTTTCACCAAAAAGTGAATTTTTTCGAATTCGAACTAACCATACCATCGACTTGTTTACATCACCTAGATTACGAAAACACCGGGTTATAACAGGATTCGATCAGAAATAAGGGAATGAGAGCACTTTGAAAATTCGAAAATTGTCACTTTCTGACCTCGTTTTTGAGCCTAAAAATGGGCATCAAAAATGCGAGATCTCAGCTAATATGAGACCTACGACCTTGTGGATGGTCTCGTTGGATTCAGAAAGACGAAACTAAGACAAAACCGTTGGATTTTTCCAGATAGTGCCCATAGAAGTCGAGATATCGACCTCCAAAATTTGGGATTTTTCATTTTTCGGGTATACCCCCCCGTATCGAAATTTTCACCAAAAATTGAATTTTTTCGAATTCGAACTAACTATACCAACGTCTTCATCGTGTCACCTAGATTACGAAAATACCAGGTTATAACAAGATTCGATCAGAAATAAGGGAATGAGAGCACTTTGAAAATTCGAAAATTGTCACTTTCTTACCTCGTTTTTGAGCCTAAAAATGGGCATCAAAAATGCGAGATCTCAGCTAATATGAGACCTACGACCTTGTGGATGGTCTCGTTGGATTCAGAAAGACGAAACTAAGACAAAACCGTTGGATTTTTTCAGATAGTGCCCATAGAAGCCGAAATATCGACCTCCAAAGTTTGGGATTTTTCATTTTTCAGGTATACTCCCCCGTATCGAATTTTTCACCAAAAAGTGAATTTTTTCGAATTCGAACTAACTATACCATCGACTTGTTTACATCACCTAGATTACGAAAACACCGGGTTATAACAGGATTCGATCAGAAATAAGGGAATGAGAGCACTTTGAAAATTCGAAAATTGTCACTTTCTGACCTCGTTTTTGAGCCCAAAAATGGGCATCAAAATGCGAGATCTCAAGCTAATATGAGACCTACGACCTTGTGGATGGTCTCGTTGGATTCAGAAAGACGAAACTAAGACAAATTTTTTTTTAAAATCTATAAAGACCTATGGGCTTGACATGTTTAGAAATCATTATTAATTAATAGAAAAATTCAAATGTGTTTTCATTTATTGCTTTCTTCGGTAAGCAGAGAAGAATTTTCTGAAATGTGGCTTTCTATGGTATCGTTGCATTTTTGAAGAGTTTCAAGATGTTGTATCTCTTGACCCTTCTTTCTATTTAAGATTTTAAGGGTATATCTCACTCTCTTCAAAGGGTTGCAGATAAAATTGAGATGATATTATGTTTGTTCTTGTTCTTCCTTCTGTTTCTGACTGGAATTGTTTTTAGCGTTTTTTTATTTAGTTTTTGGTTTTTAATATATGGCCGTTTTAAGTTTTTAAATTGTCAGCCTGTATAAGTCTTTTACTTTGAAAATTCTCGAGGTTCAGAAATAATTTTACTCTCACAATTCAATTTACGGAGTTAAACTAAGTTCGATTTACTCCACCTCTAAAATGTATGGGGAAAAGATTAAATTCTTGCTGGTCCGATCACAATAGATCCTATATAGCGACCCGGTTAACCGAGCGGCGTCAATAAGGTCCTGTAATTTATGTATTTTCACACCGCGTTCCAAATAACTTTGATATTCGCCTATACTTTTCCCCAAAAAAAAGAAACTTGTTTTCATGTAAGTAACGAAAAATCGGGTGAAATATTTTCCTGGGTATGCATCACTAGCTCGATCGTTTGCTCTAAAAATATTATTTAGTGCTTCGAGTAAATAGAATCGGCGAATAAATCATGGCTTAAGTAGGGTGGAACATGTTATAGGCTCTAACATGCTTAGAACTGCCGTAAATTTACGCTCGTATATGCAAATAGAGGGAGTGATATATTAACAAATGTTGGCGTTAAAGAAATAAACTGCTCAACAATCGAACTGGATATTTAATAAATTACCGAAATTTGCCTAAAAAAATTAAATTCATCAAGTTGCGTTTTATGCTATGAGTAAATCTTGTTAATAGCAAATATTTTTTGTCGTTTTTTCCCTTTTTTTATACATTCTTATCTCTTTTAAAGAATTCGGTTTCGAAATCCTAACAATTTAGTCACATAAAAGTGCTTGTAGAGATTTTATTATTCTCATTATTACCAATAAATCTCTTTACTTTCTTAAAAATAATGGTTCTACGACGGTTAGAAACAATGCAACTCGAGCAATTAGTACGTTGGCTACAGGAGGGCCTAACTCAAGAAGAAATTGCTAACCGGCAAAATGTGTCCCAAAGTGTCGTGAGTCGTGCATGGACCGCTATATAACAGTAACCGCAAGAAGAAACCAAACATTTACGGCTTCGAGAATTAACAGCTACTTAAGGCATGCTACTGGGAGGATAATTTCTAATCAGACTGTTAGAAGAAGATTACATGCGTCCAATTTAAGAGGCAGACGACGTGCCACACATCCACAATTGACGGGGGAACATCGTGCATGCAGAAATCGGTGGGCAATAGAACACAGTAATTGGAATTTGCAAAACTGGAGGTCTTGTATGTTTACGGATGAGTCCAGATTTCGGCTACATATGTGTGATGGTCGAATTTTGGTGTGGAGGGAAAGGGGACAGCGATACCACGAAAATTTGATGGCGCCCACTACCCTTTTTGGTGGCGGTTCAGTTTGCGTTTGGGGAGGCATATGTTTCGATGGCCGCACCGATTTAATGGTGTTAAGAAATGAAACAATGAACGCTATACGATATAGAGAACATAATTGTACCATTTTTTGGTGCAATAGGCGAAGAATTTGTTTTAATCGATGATAATGGGCGCCCGCACCGTGCGAGAATTGTCAATGATCGCATTGAATTTCATGGCATTACCAGAATGGACTGGCCGCCACATTCACCGGACATGAATTGCATTGAACATGTATGGGCCGAAATGTCTCGAAGATTAAACTAGCTCGAACAGCCACCTCTAACCTTAGAACAACTAGCCAATCAATTACCGGAAATATGGCAAAACATTCCTCAACACTACATTAACAACTTAGTAAGAACTATGCCAAACAGGGTGACAGCACTAAGACGAGCCAGGGGTGGACGTATTAATTTTCATGACAGGACTTTGGGGCACGCTTTACAGGGTGTAATTTTATTTTAATTTTTCCTGTTGTATGTTAAAAATTAAAAATTTTTAGGAGATATCTGTTTATTTCATTTTTTTTGGGGCTATTGTGAGTTAACTTAATAGAGATTTATTTATTACATTTAATTTTGTTTTATTGTAAGTCATTGACAAACTAAAATTGCAGATTTTTAGAATATCCACTTCGATTGTTGAGCAGTGTATTTAATAGGAGTGTTTTAGCTTAGGATTTTAACGTTATTTTTTTAGTTACGTTATAAAATAATACCTTCATAAAGAAAATGGTTATCGGGTAACTTTTATAGCCTGGAGCCCTTAAGTCACACGTACAAATGATGAGCTGCGCATGACGCGTCTGCGACCATGGCGCGCTGCGAAGTAGCCTGAGAGAGATAAGCGATAAGCACATGCCACTGACAAATAACTTTAATTAAATGTGGGTTAAACGTATTGTTTAATACGTCTGACAACGAACAAGTTACAAGTAATTGCTGAGGATTTATTTAAAAAATATTAAATACCTGGCACTTTTGGATACAAAACTTTCTTCTTGTTTAGCAGACTTCTTTTATAGAGACCAGAATTCGTTTGTAAAGAGAATATAACAGACTATTGCGTTTATCTCTATCAAATAGTAACACTACAGTGTCTTTACAGTGTTACTATTTTGCCAATAGTTTGCAAACGGTAGATCAGAATTATTGGAGACTTGGGATTGTTCAAAGGTTCACTTATGACTGGCTATTAAAGAATCTAAACTTGATTATAACTATTAAATAAGAGGGCACCACTTAGTTTTTTTTTATAAATGAACTTGGTTAATAGGTTTCAATTAACAATTAAATGATCCTGGATAAGGTAAATTTAAAGAGGCAAAAAAAATCTCAACAATACAACCAAATTATATTTACATCAAAGATATGTACACACCTCATGTTCTAATCTGATAAATGTTAATAATTTGCTATGAATCAAAATGTGAATAATGTTGATATGATTAAAATAAGTTTGACAAAAGTAACAATTAAATTATGATTTCGCTACTAGGTAGATTTCAGCACTTGAAACATAAATTGCAATTATTAAAGTTTTTATATATATTTGTATTACGCAGGGAAAGTTCATGAACCTTTCTACCTAAGGCATATCAGCCTTAACCGTGTTATATCTATTTAACTACCAAAAAGGGTACTGAAAAATACTGAACAAAAAATAATTAATATTATAGATAAGAAATTGACGTGTTAAATTATGACATTGATTGAATATTTGTAAGGTTAAATTGAAATAAAAGGTATATTAATAAAAATTTAAATAAGTGAGACAAATCTATGGTTAGTAATATTGAAATAAATGGAATAAACTGGCCTGTATATTCCTCCAAGAAATGAATAGCTAGCCTTCAAAACCGAGGCTGTGAATGTATGCCATTTGTAGCTTAGCTATCTGGACTGGGAATCTCTAATATTAGCTCTAACTCTAGCTCCAGCTCCACCGCTTTCAGCAATTTCCCGGAGAAATCAAAAGCCTGCAGCCATCAACAATTGAAGAAGAATAAAGAGGAAAACGGAAAAGTAAAACCCTAAAACAACGGTTGCCATTGTATTCACTGTCGATAAAAAATGAATGGCGTTAAAAATGTGACACACTCACCTTGCTAAGTTTCATTATCTATCCATCAAAATCTTGGGCATCCTGCACCAGAATTACGAACTTAACGGTTGCCTAAAGGAACAAGATTAAGGACTATAAATTATAAACCATATTGGCCACTTCCTGCTTCACAAACTTTGGAAATAAAAAAAACTGGCCTTTTACGTGCGCTCCTACTTGCAACACGCGAACAAGTCGTCGAAAGATAGATGCAGTACCGACTAAATCGATAACGGCCCCACCTGCCTCCTGAGCTATCAATATCAGCAATCAGAGAAAATATTAATTATGACCAATCAGAGAAGTGACGGACCGTCAACAGATAGCATGGATAATTAAACCAGGAGAGTGATGCGTTACAGTAGTAATGTGTCATTGACAGTGTGAATTTAAAGAAATATGAATAAAAGAAGTTGACTGAAATTATTTATGTAATTATTGAAATTAATGAAATGTCAATGGAGCGCTAGTGAACATAAGGAATAGAAAAATAAAACGCTACAAGACAAAAGAAATATTTCTTAAATGGAACAGGTTGTATGTTAATTTTTTAAATAATAAGTCTTTTTATTCTTATTTTAAAAGTTTATGCATTTTTAACATTTGGTTCAGCCGTTTTCGAATATTTTTGTTTAAAGCTTATGATCTGGTTGCCTGGCTTTCACTATAGGTGAGTAAGGGATAGCCAAGTCTGCATAGTGTTTTAGTTGCTTTGTTGCCGAGAAACTTAAACATATCTAGAGTTACATTGACAAAGAGCAATAATATGCAATTAATTTCAGCAATTATTCTCTTAATTTCTTTTTGTGAGTTTTTGTTATATCCGTGTAAAAATGCGTAAGGCGTAAAAATGTGACGGGAAATGCAAAATATTGCGTTTACATTTGCAATATCATAACAATGCTTCTTCAGCTGAGGAAGAAATTTTGATGAGACTGGATTACTAAAAATTTGAAAGATAAGTATATTTTATTTTTAATTTAATTTAATTTTACTTTAATTACCTTAATAACGGTAGTAGATATAACTACCGAAACGTTGGTTCAAATTAGGTATTTTTAAAAAAAAGTAGGTCTTCTTGTTGTATTTTATCGTTTTTTAATTATAATATTCATAACAAAGTTAGGTAGGATATTGAAAAGAAGAAACGAGCTCAGAGATTAATAGATTGAACCTCAGCTCCTAGATATATAAAAAAAAAATCTATTATACCTCAAGTAAATTATTGTATTTAAAACTTATTGAACTTAAATTAAATTAAATATATCGAACGGTATCGTTACAGATTTAAGTTCATATTTCTTTTAAATACGTGAATAAGTCTATTTTCTTCTTCTTTTCAATAATTGTTGAGCGTGTGAGATAAAAAATTTCTAAATTGATTTTTGCTATAAGTGACGTAATACCCAATATAATAAGTAACTCATTATGAATTCGTCACAACAATACAGATTTTACTTATATTTATTTATACAAACGCCAGTGATATCTATCGCTAAAGCATCAACTCATTCTTAAAAAAATTGTTTATATCTTCGGTATTCTTAAATGATTTAGTATTGTTATATTGTGTTTTTGTTTCCCATAAATACTAAGATCATCTAGAGCCTTTCATGTAACGTAATCATACTGATTCACTGAATGAAATTTTTTTAAATAATTTTCGATCTGTTGTGTTGGAAACTAATAATAAATGTTATCTCGTAGTAGTAACCGAGAATTGCCATGATAACTTTATTCCAAGTGTGCAAGATGTTCGCAGAAGTATTCACGTCGACTGATGCAATTGCCGCGACAATATTTAGAAGTGTTTTGCGACATTTTTATACGTTATAATATGTTTGAGGCAATGGCAGTCGCAAACGCATCCTCAAATAAAAAAAATACGTAGTTCTCACAATCATGTTTGGACCTTACAGAACCCATGAGCTCCGAATTGTGGTAAGACATTGCGACAATATAGAATTTTATAGTATAAAATCGACCAAAAACGACATTATTGACATTAAAGGGTTTTGCATGGAGAGTTTTTTGAACTCGTCGGTTTTCTATGTCAGCAGATTTCAGTGGCAATCATAGCCGTAAAGGAAAATAGCTTATAGCCTTTTCCTTCTTTTAATTAATTTATATATTGCGAATTTATGTAATGAAATTACGATCGCGCAAACAAAAATTTAGTGCAACAGTCAGCGAATTGACGAGGCAGAAAAGACACATAATTATAAAAAATGTACGTGACCTTCAAGGCGAAATTGTTGATTTTTTAAAACAAACTTGGACATTACTGTATCTAAAATTGAAATTAGTTCTTGTTATCGTTTCGGAAATAGTGCATCGGTCAGTAAAACCACTAAAAATCGGTCTTCTAAAGTGGTTCCTGTTGTTGTAGAATTCGTGTCTCAGTGGAAACGCGATGAGCTTTGCTAAAAAAGATTACGTAGAACCAAGTTTCTTATCTGTGAAGAATTGCTAAGTGCTCTCATTATATATATACAGGGTGTTCATTTGAAAACTTCCCACCACGGATTTATCGAAAACCACTGTTTAAAGAAAAAAACGCTGAAATACGTCAAAAGGTTTGTCAAGGGGGACAACTTTCTAACCTAAAATTACTTCACCCTCTGCCTTCCAGGGTCATCCCCTTGAAAATTTTAAATGGCAAGGGGTATCGAGTAATAGCTTGTTTAAAAGGTGTTTCAAAGTCTTATTTTGACGTTTGATTTTTTAAATCGGTCGATTCGTTTTCGAGAAAATTAGAAAAATCTTTGTTTATCTTAATTTGTTCAGATGTTGCCCGTTTTTGGTCAAACAATGATATAGGCGATGTTCAAATCACTGACGGACATTTTCAAAAACATGTTGTGGGATATCATGGCAGCTGTCGATGATGCGTTGACGAAGTTCATCCAAACTTTCAGGTTGGGGAATAAACACAATATATTTCAAATGACCCCCATAGAAAAAAGTCTAACGGCGTTATATCACCGTCTTGCTGGAAATATATTTCAGCCTCATCAAGTATAGGGTTTCCATCATCATCGATTTGGTTTTCAATGGATTCAGTGATAAGCGGATTGATGGTATTTTCCAACATATCCAAATAAATGTCTCCATTTAAATTTCCGTTAATAAATAATGGCCAATCACTTTATTTCCTAAAATGCCTGCCCATACATTAATTTTTTGTGGGTACTGGGTATGCCCTTCTACAAATGCTTGAGGATTTTCAATATCTACAGTTATGCTTATTAACAAATCCATTTAGATAAAATGTGCATTCATCGCTGAATTCTTTACATGAATAGTATTATCATTAATCGCTTCAGTCATTTTTTCACAAAACTTAACTCGCCTATCGAAATCGTCTTCGATTAACTCTTGCAATATTTTAATTTTGAATGGATGAAATTTATGAAGTTTGGTAACTGTGTGAACAGAGCCTAATGAAATACCAGTGGCAGCAACAATTTTGCGTAATGAAGTCTTAATGAAGTATTAATGAAGATTTATTCCAAAATGACCCAAAACTTCAACTTGAGCGGCTTCATCCAAAATTCGCCGATGATCACGTTTTTTATTTGCAACAGATCCAGTTTCAGTAAACTTAGTAACAAGGTCCAAAACATACCTATGCGAAGTTATCTTCTCCGAATGTCTGGCGTTAAACGTGACGGCATTTTGCCGAGCACGTTGATTTTGGGCACCATAATTTAGAATAATTTCCACTCTTTCGGCTAGTGTGTAAACCATTTTGGAAGTTAAATCTTCAATTCAACAAATACATTTTCACTATTCCAAGATTGTTACAAATGTAACTGACGGCAAAATAAATTCTTTATTTTCCTTAGCAACTATAAATAATTAAGCAGGTATAACAATAAATACAGTTCGTCCAGGATATCTGTGTTGATGAAAAGAATGCGGAAAAAAATTCAGGTTGTTATTTAGTTTTTTCCACGTCTAATCTTCGGAATTGCTGTTTATGTTGGTAGTTTCCGTTTTAGATTATAAACGAATTGTAGATTTGGCAAACCTTAACGGGTAACATTTTGAACACTTATTAAAATAAAAACTGATATTTTCATGTTTTTGTTTTCTATCTGAATAAATTAAGATAAAGATTTTTCTTATTTTCTCGAAAACGAATCGACTGATTTAAAAAAATCAAACGTCAAAATAAAAGACTTCGAAAGACCTTTTAAACAAGCTATTACTCTGTTATGAATTTAAAAAAATGAATTATGAATGTTTTGTTAATTAATTAGCATGAATATATTGAATTTAAGATTTGGGTATATAAACGTTTTAAGTATGGCTGAGCTAAATGCATTTTTGCCTGCCTCAAGTTTTGACATAATGGAGTATCTGACACATGGCTGAGTCCACAGATGATTTCTCAAGTGGTTAAAATTTCGGGTTATAACTTCATAAAGCAAGATAGAGTGGATCGAGGAGGAGTGGGTTTGTATGTGAGGGATTATTTTGATTATGTTTTGGTAAAAAATTAATATACTCAAAGCATTTATATTGAAGAAATATGTATTAAATTAAAAATTAACAAACAAACTTATCTTTTTGGTTACTACTGTAGGCCGCCCTCCTAAAAAACGGTGAAATTTTTATCTCTGTTTGACAATGTGCTTACCTCGCTTACCCCAATATGTGATAATATCTGTTGTACAGGAGATTTTAATTTGGATTATAGTGATCTATTTGCTAAAGATGTTATAGAGTTTAACTTGTTACTGGATTATATTGGTCTTATGCAAGTAATCTTGAATCCAACACGAATTTCACAAACCACAAGTTCTATTATAGACTTAATGTTAATTCCTAGGGATATAAATGTTATAAATAGTGGTACGTTGCCAGATCCAAAAGTTTCTGATCATGAATTCATATTTTGTGATTTATCAATACCCCATTATAAAAATTAAATTAAGTTTATTGAATACAGAGATATTAAAAGCATCGATATTATCCAGTTTCAGTATGATTTACAGTTTATACCGTGGTAAAATATCTACGATATTTAAGGCATTGACGATAAAGTAAGCTTTTTTACAAATAACATCCGGGCGCTAATGGACTTACAGTCCATTAAAAAACGTTCGTATAACAAAAAAATATGAACCATGGCTTCATAATGTAAAAGATCTAATGTTACTACGTCACAAAGCTCTTCAAAGGTATAAAAGAAGTAAAACTGGGGCAAATAGGGAATACTATACAAGGTTGCGTAACTTGACAATTGTAACTCTAAAACAAGAAAAAAGATTATTTCTAAATAATCAACTATCAAAATTGAAAAATTATTGGCAGGACTTACAAAAACATTGTCATGAAATTAAACAAAATAACACTGAAATACCTGATTTTTAATGTCTGTGATTCCACAAAACCAAGTCAATAATAAAGATGTCATGAATTTTTACAAAAGTAATTTTAAGGAAAACAGTCTTTTTTGAAATTTACCCCAGTCTCAGAAATAGAAATTCTTAAATTAATCTCAGAGATTAAGTCCAAAGCGATAGGATCCGATGAGTTGGATATAAGGATTATTTATTTGTGTTGTCCTTTTCTTTTACCTTATATAGCACATCTCATTAATTATTGTTTAATAAGTTTAACTTTTCTAAATCAATCGAAATGTAGTATAATAACACCCCTGCCCAAATGTAGTGACCCAAAAGATTAGAAAGATCTAAGATCAATTAGAGTTCTACCTTGCTTGGCTAAGGTGCTTTTAAAATATTTGCACACTTTTTTGTAACACCCTGTATATTGATATATATCGATATATGATTTCACTTCGTTTTGACGTGATGTAAATCAATGAATTTGCGGCGATAGTGGTTACGAGATTGGTTTCCTTTACAAATTGTTTTAGATTTTATATAATATAAATTCAATGAACATTAATTAAGGAATCCACTTATAGTTTTATTTTTAATTATAGCGTTTAATAGTTATAGTCTATGCAGTCATCATGCCCTGCTATGTAAATTATAATTATCGAGTTTTGGGGATAGCGGAAATCTAAATAGTCTTTCTTATATTCAGAATAAATTACGCACTATTAGATAATTTTTAGTAAATTAAGGGGAAGGGAATATTTTTGAATAAGACAGCTTTCATTTGATGAAAAATAAATTCCCAGATTTTTATCCGGCCGCGTCGCAACATAAATCGACCAACATTTCACCATCGATTTTCCGCTTAAACCGAGTCGGGTCGCCCGAAACTTATGTGGGTAAATGCCATTTGGTACATAAAAATTGAAATTTTACGACGCGCAAAACTTTTTAAACTTTTTAAAAGCGTTTCGGTGACGTTTTCCTGTTGCTTTACAAAGTGTCACCTGTAATATAAAATTAGCAGGGGAGTTATAAACTTTAAGGTTTGCACATGTTCCGATAAAGTGTTGGTACTAATCAGTTCTAATTTATTTTGTTCATTTTTATTCCCATGGTTTCGTGTTGGCGTAAATTCCGACTAAAGTCAAGAATAATTCTTCCATGTCTGGTTGTATCAAAAAGGGATAAAATAAAGCAAGCGTTTCAATTGTTTAAAATGACAAACGATCGTAATCGGATCGGGTTGACATAGAATGATGCGAATAGACGACGCAAACAAAAGCTGAGGTCGTCCACATTCCGGTAACATGTTCTGACATTGATGTTGCGATCGCGTTATCACTGGCAAAGACCGATATAGATTTTTCATGATGATACTTTATTTAAAGGGATATTAAATATTTTTTTAAATTGTTTAGTAAGAACTTACCCTAGACATTTTACCCTAATAAAAATTATTTTTTTATTGTTTTTTTTTGATGCTTATCTTAAGTTTAGACTAAATCATCAAGTAAAGGTGTAGCATGCCCAAAAATAATCTCAACATACATATAAGTATAGTGAATCAGGCATCAAAAGAGATATGCAAGCTTAAAAAATCAAAGAAAATAAATTTATAAAGGGTTGTTTTTTCTTGCGTAATTGAAAAATAAAACATTAAGGTAAAACTCTCAGGAAAATAAATAATTTTAATTAGAAATCGCATTAGTTAAACGTTCAAAAGGTTTGCTATATAAATCTAGCCTTTATAGCCATTAGTTATTCATAGCAGGCTCCAATTAAAGAATTCATGGAATTTTAACAGTCTTCAGAATCTTAACATCATATAATGAAATACTGAATAAATCGCAGCAAAAAAATTAAAAAGATTTTTTAAAGTTTTCCATTTTCTGAATATCTCTAAAGATAACTGGACTTTTCTAAGATGTATTTATACTATATTAAACTAATTTATAAAAAATATTCATGGAAAATAATACATGAATAGATATGTATATAAAGAAGAGATCAAAGTTTCCTAAAAAATTACTCGCTATCTGAATCTGATAAGTCTTCATGTACATTACTTATAATAAGTGGCTCTACTTGGACTTCCATCATGGCATCCATAGTCCACATTCGCTTCTCTTCCTTGAGGACATGGCCAACAGCTTTCTTCCAATCTTCAGCAGTTACATTTTTTATTGCTTCGTCAAAAAGTGGTTTAAGTTTAGAAAATGTAAATGTAGTATTTTTTTGCCTACTTCACCCTTAATTTGAGCCCAAATGAGCTCAATGGGATTAAGCTCACAGTGATATGGGGGTAGTCTTAAAACAATCCTACCCGTAGATTTTGCAAGCTCGTCGATTACAAACTTGTCTTGACCTCGATTAGCCTTTACCAAATCCAAAAGTTCCGCTTTTACCATATCACCTTCATAAAAAATTGCCTTACTGCCTAACCAGGCTTGAATGTCAAACTTCTTCGTTGCAGACGTTGGGATCTTCTCAAGCTTTCTGGTATGATAGGATGCGTTATCGAGCACAATAACGCAATCTTCTGCAAGACGAGGTAAAATTTTTTTGAACCACGCTTCAAAAACTTCAGAATTTATTTCTTCGTGAGAGTCCGTGGTCTTTTTGGATTCAAAAGCGAGTAAGCCTTCCGGAACAAAACCTTCATCTGAACCGATATGGAGAACTATTAACCTTTTTCCTTTACCAGATGGTGACGTCAGTCCAGTCCACAGTCCTTTGACAAAAGCTTCTCTAGCAGTGGTTATGGTCTCGTCTTTCCCTACTTTTTAAACCACATGACCGGCGTTGACCCAGGTTTCATCTAAAAAATGAATGGTTTTATTTTGCTCTCTATATTTCTTAATAGACCGCAAGTAACGTCGTCTCCAGCAAATTATCTCATTTTTTTCTTTAAGCATACAATTTCTACTCCTTTTTGTATAACTGCAATTAAAAAAAAAGCGAAAATTAATAATATGATCAAAAGGGTTTTATCGAGGGTTTTATTTATCTTAAAAGCCATTTAAACTTACCTAAAACCGATTTCTTGTAGTAAGCGTCGAAAGGTGCTTTTTTTTAAAGAAATAGAAATTGCGTCGTTTTCTTCAATTGCGGCTAAAATCTTTTGAATCGTTGGCGGTTCATTTCTAAAAAAAAATTAATGGATTGTCCTGCGAATCGCACATTTTATGTCATCATCTACATGATCCAAAATGGCTCGGGGTCTATTGTACTGTTTTGGCGCCTGAAATTGAGGAGAAACGTCATGTTCCCGAAGAATGTTATAAACACTACTCAATCTCTAATAATTAAATATGAATAAAAAAATGCATTGGTACACAAAACGTAATAATCAAAGTAGGTCTATGGTTATGAAATGCGGTATTCGGGAATAATTTTGCATTCTAAACAACCTTTTCCTATAAACTTTTTTTATATCTTGCCTAGAATTACTTCTTAACCCTCCACTTTACCTACTTATAAAATTAAAAAAAAAGTTCGTATCAAGGCAAGCTTGATTTTAAAAAAATAATAATATGCAAAATTTTATTTTTTAATCAAGCAGGGCTGGATGTCAAACGGTCAAATTTTAACCACAACATTTTTTGTCATTTTCACGTATAAATTCGCTCATCCTGGGACACACTGTATATTAAAAATATTTATTATCTGCTGCTTCTGCTGTAAACTGGACTCTTTGCACTTTGTTGTATGTGGGGGGGGTGACAATGGGGGTGTACGTGGCGCATCAGCCATTATTTGTTAAAAAACAAATTAACAAAAAAATAGCACAATTTCAACTTTTCAATATTGCGAAGATTCAAATATTCGAATAGCACCAAAATGATCTAAACCGCTCGACTAATAAAATTAAATAAAACCCCAAATCATGAACCCTATCGAGGCTCTAGGCCACACCTCCGGCGCAGAACGATCACGTGACCACTCCATCTGTTCGGTAACCCAAGTATAGAACCTATACCAGTTGGTTTGATCAAAGAATAAATCTTTATTTTCAACACGATGGCTGTCCAGCGCACTCCACTGTTTGAGTAGCAGAATGGTTGAATAGAACTTTTCCGAATCAATGGATTGGAAGACGCGGCCCAATTGAGTGGCCGTCAAGATCACCGGATTTAACCATTTCTGATTCCTATTTATAAGGACGGCTCAAGCAAATTGTTTATTCCGTGCCATTACCAAATGACAGGGAATTACTAAAACAAAGAATTAGAGATGCTTGTAATTCAATTTCCATTGAAGAAATTAGAAATTCTTTTAAAATGTTTAGTAAAGATATTAAAAAATGTTTCGGTAATGGAGGTCATTGAATAAATTTAAACTAAGTAAATAAAATAAATTTACTTGTTAAATTAGACGTACTATGTACATTTTATTACAAACATATTTTTGAGGGTGGTTTGTAACTCTTAGATCAGTGATTTAACTATTAGATGAATAAATATGTGAGTTTTTTTCTAATAATTAAATATGAATAAAAAAATTAATTGGCATACGAAACGTAGAAATCAATGTAGGCCTATGATTATGAAACTCGGTATTCAGGCATAATTTTGCATTCTAAACAACTTTTTCTTATAAACTCTTTTTTTATATCTTGCCTAGAAATACTACTTTACCTACTCATAACATTTTAAAAATACTCCCATCAAGGCATGCTTGATTAAAAAAAAATAAGAATATGCTAAATTTTATTTTTTGATCAAGCAGGGCTGGATGCTAAACGGTTAAATTTCAACTACAAATTTTTTTAACATTTTTACGTATAAGTTCGCTCATCCTGGGACACACTGTATAAATAAGATTATGTTATAATAAATATTAAATTGCGCAACTTTGACAAAATCTAACCATTGTTGGATCAAGAAAAGAGTCCCTAAGAGCTAGAAACATTATAAAATATTTAAAACATAGAAAGTTGCTATCGTAGCCATTTAAGTTATGCTTTAAATCTTCAAAAAATAACACAAATAACTCAGATGAACCTCCTATCTAATGATATTCCTCCCATTCAAATGTCAAAACCTAGATGAAAGTAAAGATATGGTGCGCTTAAGGAGCATGGGTGGAATATATGGTAACAACAAATTATAGTCTTTATTCCAGGTAACCAACTGGCTACAGTATCAGTAATAAGCAGAATTTTAAATTTGTATTGCAGGTTGTCTAAAGTCATCAGAAAATCTCATGCCAAAAGTTTTCTTTTTTGATTTATTTATGTTATCAATTATAGTTTTTTAACCATTGATGAGACAACCTTTGCAAAGCTTAGGAAGCCAAGCAGTGCATGTCAATTCTACGGCAGACATTTAATTATATTGTAATTTTTAAATCAAATAGTGACAGTTTTGTTATATGATTTTTTTACTATTGTGAAGGCTTTTTATTTAAAAAGAAAAAAATATCTGAAAGACAATTGCGAATTTAAATCGCTGCAAACCATATAACTTAAATTCTGAATAAGGGAAATTTAAATGTATAACTAAAGTAATTACCTTTTTTTAATTTCACTAGTGATACAAATATTCTGCTAAATTGTAAATTCTTGTATTGAACATTTAAAGTCTCAGATCATCCCTATGTGGGATCATTTAACATTTCCAATAGAGTATGTAGGAGTGAGGGATTGCGTAGCTGTTAATTGCTTTCATTAGTCGCGTTCAATTTTATTGTGAGTAATGGATCGTGAATTGAATTTCTTGGTCAGTTTCTCCTTGATTGCTTTGTGCTTAAAAAAATCTTAAAAAAAAATTGGGATTCCAAAGGACAAAATGCTCATATTTCTGAAAGGAACATAGTTAGATATATGAAATTTGAAACACAGCTTCTTAAAAAAAAATCATTGGCCACTTATTTTAGAGTTTTTCCCAAATATATTTAGTAATAGAAATATTAGTCTAGGAAGTTGTAATCTAATTGTTTTAAGATTATTGTGAAAAATTGTTGTAATTAATACTGTTGATATTTTAAAGAAACTTTATTTCTTTAAGTTAAGTTAAATTAAAATCATATTTTGAAATAAATTCAATGTTATTTAATCCAAAGGACATATTAGAAACTTAAACCAAAAATTAGAAACGTTTTTGCGCTTATTTAGGATAATTGTAGAAATAATGTGTGTTACATTGTTCTATGCAAAACTTAAATAAATTGTATTCCCTTGATATGTATATAAATGTATTTGTACTAACTCTCAAATAGAAGCACCTTCATATTTCTACATTCAAATTTAAACTGTTTATTAATGCACTGCACAGGCAAATATATAAATTTAAAAAAATGGTTTCATATTTAGTATTTATTTATTTATTTATTTACAGTCAAGCCTTTCTAACAGACAGGCACAGCTGTCCAATAATAAGAAAGCACGTTATATCACAAATACAAATTAGTAAACAAGTTCTATATAATAATAATTACAACTACAGAGAATTAATTCTTAAAATTACATCACAATCTAGAAAGAATTACTTATGTAGTTTAATCAGGAAGCCGTCTTAGGTGTCGTTTAAAGGCATCAAAGCTCAAAATTGTTGCGTATTCCAGTACAGGTCTTACTATACTATTGAATAAAATTGTTAAGGAATTTATGTTGCTAAATCCTTTTGTTGCTCGAAAAACAAATCCAAGATTTTTAAGAGCCTTTTGTACAATATTTTCAAGATGCTTTTCAAACAAAAGCCTAGGATCCAATGTCACCCCAAGATCCTTAATATAATCCAAATATTTAAGCTTAACATTATTTAGGTAAAGATCACATTTAACTTGCAGAGGAACAGGCCTTTTAGAGAACAAAATACAATTACATTTATCCAAATTGACAAAAAGTCTATTCAAAGTACAGTAATTCATAAAATTAGATAAATCGTACTGTAAAGTAAAGTAATCAGCAGCCGAATTAATAGTTTTTGAGATTTTAAGATCATCTGCATATAAAGCATAGCTACTATGTGAAAAACATTGCTCTATATCATATAGGAAAATGATAAACAGCAGAGGACCCAAGTGTGACCCCTGAGGCACACCTGTCACAGCTGTACTCTTCGAGATCTTTCACTTAAGTAACTTTTAAAAATTTCAAACAAAGCCCCATGCCCGAAATTCTCAAGCTTTATTAAAAGAGTTGGGTGGTGGACCTTATCGAAAGCTTTAGAGAAATCGGTGTACACTGTACAAGTCTCAGAACCTCGCTCCATATTCTCAGATATGAGTTGAACGTAAGGCACAAGGTTAGTCAGTGCCGATCTTTTTTTAAAAAAGCCGTGTTGGTTTAAGTCAATCGATCCCCTAACAATAAAAAATAATTGATCCAAAATAAGAGACTCAAACAGTTTCCCAACATGGCTCAAGAGAGAAATCGGTCTATAGTTATTGATAGCGCTTTTATCTCCTGATTTAAAGGCACAATTTGAGCCACTTTCCAAAGCTTAGGGTATTTACCAGTTGAAATACATTGATTATACAATAAATATAGAGGCTCACAAAGATTAGGACATGATTTCAGAAATATTGAGGAAAATCCGTCTGGCCCAGGACCCTTTTTGGGATTCATAGAGCATAATGCTTCTCTAATATCGTCTTCTCGAACATGATCAACAGTAAAACATTGTTTTGATTGGACAACATCAATTAATGATGGAGTATTAGATGGTTCAAAAACACTGCTAAAAAACTTTGAGAAAAGTTCACAAATGTCAGAGTTATTCGTAGCATATTGATCATTAAAGGTCATTTTTAACGGCAAATTTTTTGTATTCCTTTTATTATTAATAAACGACCAAAAGTGCTTTGTGTCATGCTTAATATTTTCCCCTGTTTTAGTAATGTAAACTTTATAGTCTTTACTAATATTTAGTTTTACAGTTTTAAGTAAATTTGAGAAAATATCGTAGTCAGACTGTAGCTTGTATTTTTTCCAGTCTCTGTGCACCTGCACTTTATTCTTTATTAAATTAATAGTGTGGTTAGAAAACCATAAAGGATATTGGCGCTTTTTAATTTTTATTTTTGATATTTCAGAATTCACAATATTACTCAGTTCTGCGTAAAAACATTCGATGTTGTTATCTACATCACGAGATAAAAATAAATCCTTCCACTGAAGAGAACGAATTTTCTCATTAATAACTGCAGAATTTGCCCTAATGAAATTTACCTTTTGATAAGAATTACACACGACTTTTTTTTCATAATTTAACTTAATATTTACCTCCAACGACATATGATGACTGTCCTCAGGCACTAATGGGTAATTACATTTAAGTACCTCGGTTATTAAAGAATTAGTACCTACAACTAAATCTAAAATTCTATTCCTTGAATTCAAAATATAATTAAATTGTTTTAAACCATTAAGGAAGTAAAAATCAGTAAAGCATTTGCTACATGGGTCAGTGGCGTTATCAGAATTTACTTTGTTATTACGCGACCAGGACAAATTAGGCAAGTTAAAATCACCTAGCAATAAAACTTTCCCATTAATTTTGTTACTTAGTACAGACTCTACTTTTGACATGAAATGTTTATAGTTATTCGAAGATGCGTGAGGGGGGACATAGACAGTACAAATTAACAATTTATTACCTCCATTTAAGACGACACTGACCCATATATCTTCAATTATATTATTGGTGTTACATAATCTTGGTATGAGTTCGGCACAATGAATATCGCGCACAGCTAGCATTACTCCGCCACCATCACTTTTTCCACTCACTAGAGCACTACGGTCCAATCTAAAAACATTGTAGCCAGGAGGAAATAGCTCCGAGCTCAGCACATCAGGCTTCAGCCAGGATTCAGTTATTGATACACAGTCAAATTGAGCAGCACACATAGATTGGTAAAAATCAACAGTTTTTGTTCTAAGTCCTCTGGTATTTTGGTAATAAATTGAAAATTCAGTGCATACAGACATTTAAATAGAGATTATACATAGGAGATAGACTAAAGTATTTAAACATAAGAAGAAAAGAGATTAAGTACTCAAAGACGATAAAACTTGTTCATTGGAGACATGAAAAGCCCTACTATTATCCTCTTTTTTAATGAAGATCTTCGAATCCTTAATCCAGCAATATGTATAGTTTGACATTTTGCAAAACTCCCGAGCCCTTCTGTGCAGCTGCTTGAAGTATGGAGAGAGATGTTCGTTGACAAACAACCTAGTTTCCTGCTCAAATCCCAAGTCAGAAGCCTTCAAACCACGGTTTCGACCTAACTTAACTGCACTTAAAAATTCGTTTCTCTTCGACACGGAGAAAAACTTTACTATGACGTTTTTAGGATAATTATTGCTGGTATCCGACCCCTTGTTAAAACGAGCAACTCTATAAGAAGCGGCTATATCATCATCATGAATTATGGTTTCAACAATGGAGCCTATTTTTTTTACCATTGATACTATATTCTCATTCCTGTTTTCTGGGACGCCGCAGAGTTCAATATTATTTTTACGACTCTCTTGTTGTAGCACTTCGATTTCCGTTCTTAAGTGCAAAGACTCTTTACGATTTTCGGAAATTTCCTGCTGCATTTCATTTATCGTTTTAGATAATTTTTTTACGTTCTCCATTTGGCTGGTAAAGTCATCGATCTTTGCTCCAAAAAAAGTAAGCGATTCAGTAAATCCCGACTGTACGGATCTGAAGGCAGCCAAATCAGACATTACCGTATTAACCTTTTCAACAAGCTCCCGTAAAACTTTTGAGGTGTCCCCCGTAGAGCGGTCAGTTTTGGTAGTGCAGTCTTTACATCGCCAAACGATGCCGGAGTCTGGTTGTAAATCTCCGATAGCCGATGGTAATTTCACGCATTTAAGGTGATATTGTCGATCGCATTGACCTTGGCAGGAGATGCCTGGGTTTGTCCGACTGACGTTACCAGCACATATGGAACACTGGGCTGCAGGCATATTCGAAACAAACAAAAAATTGCTTCTGGTTAAAACTGGGAGACTTTTACGGTTTTTTCCTCCTTCCCTCCACAATAAATAAAAAGGGGTATTTTACCGGTTATAATGTTTGAAGAAAAAGTGTTCAAAAACGCCAAATTAATACCCGAAAACTCACGAAAAGACGGAGCAAAATTAATACGTGTGTACTTGTTCACTCGTCGCGAGAATGGTAAAAACAGTAGGTAAATAAGTAATAAATAAAGGTAAAAATAAATGCAGCAGATCCTATTTAAGTAATTAATGTTTTTTATAAATTTTAACGCATCTTAGGGCCGTAGTGGCGTAGTGACGCATTTCCGGACATGGGTTCCTATACTCAAATGGATTCTTCTGTTGCACTGAACAACCCCCAGAAGTTTGATCACATAGTTCTGAAACACCCTGTATATGTGAAAACAAAATATTTATTACGGATACATAAGTATAATAATAATTAAAGCAAAACAGCGTAGGTTTTTTAAATCCTTAAATAATTATCTGGTCATCAGGGCTTTGTTCAACAATGTATTTATTAGCCATTGTAGATAAGCTGGATAAAATGTTTTAATAAATAGCTTTTAATTAGTCTAATCATAAGTTTATTTTATTGTTTTTCTACCCGACAACAATAAGCAATACTGAAAACATGAATATTAGATCATACAACACCTGCACTAAAAAATGGCATTCAATAATAATAATAATAATAATAATATACGAATAAAATAGAATTGATTTTAATTACAAATAGAAAGTAAGTCTTGAACATGAGTTTAATGAAGGATAGGTGCTAATAATAATTTTCGACTTGTGCTATCTATTTAAAAGAAACTAATAAAAATAATCAAAACATTCTATTTTCAAAAATAGTACACCCATGATATTTATATCTATAATAGTATATTACTAATTTACAATTAAAAACAAAAGAATCCTAAATTATGCAATATTGAGAATCCCTTTGATAAATTGGCGCCGAAAAATCTATATCGAGTCCGAGAAGTAAATGATTTTCATGATTCCAAAAAACACCTATTCAATATTTCCTGATTTGTTTTTTCTCAAATATTTTGTAAATTCAGGCCTTTGAAATTTTAATCAGGGTGCATTATTTACACCACATAAAGCACGGAAATCAAACTACTTATCGATCTTTCCTGCTGCTGCGACCTCTAGCGGTAGCAGCTTATATATGTACAGTTATTGATTGGATATGATTTTATTGATTGTGTCACTGCATGAGACCGGTCGATATTACAGGACACTGTTGCTTTAAAATCCATATTGAAGCTATTTGCATCCCTTAGTGATTGTGTCATTTACAGGTTTCTGTAAAAATATGACTAAAGAAAACTGTAAACATGGAAAATTGATTAACATCTTAATCGATTTTTAAAAGTTACATTTTTAATAGAGTTTTAGCTCCTTATGAAAATACTTGATCATATATTGATCGATCTGTAAAGCTTAGCTTCATCTCTCTAGAAAAGTAATATTGATTTATTGTAGCTTTAGAGCGCCATCTGTCAAGAATTGAAGAGAGCCATCAGTGGTATTGAGTTTATTTTACTTTGGGATACAGGCAAATTCATTTGAAATTCTAGGTAAGGCAGTTTCTACCGTACGGACCAACGATGGAGCTAGTAGGACATACCTTGTTATTATTTCTTTAAATAGCTTTAATTATTTATTTATTCAATATATGATAAAACTTCTTTTTAACACGTTGACTGCAATATGAAGTAAATATAAAAATAGTACTTATAATTTAAATGATTTGTGTTTAACAAAAAAACATTCTACGCAAAAATAAGATTTACATTTTTCGCACTTATACGGAGTTCGTTTTGCTTTTAAAGCTGCATGTTTCCTGCCAAATTGCGACTTCAAGCTCTCATAACAAACTGTACATCTTCTTCTTGCATCCATATGTTTTAAAGAACAATCTTCTGTTGCTAAATTTTCTGTTTCGGAAATTTCAGACTGTAATAGAGCCATTGTAACGTCTTCTTTAAAACTGGTTATTTTTATGTTTTTTTTTTTAATTATTTTGTGCATTTACAAGAGCCGACCCTGTTATCAATTCGATTGCGAGTTTACGGTACCATTTTACCCCTCTCCTGAGTGCAGCTGAATAGGCTTTCATTTGGTCTGATATATCAATGAAACCTTTACCCCTGTTTTTGAGTAACTGTGCCGTTTTCCTTAGGAATATCGACCATTCTGTTGTCATGAATAGTGCTCAATGTCAGTACGTCTCTTTTGTCTTTCCACTTAAGTACTGCTACTCCAGTATTGCTTTCTCGAGAAATGGTATCACTCTTGTTCAATTTGGCCTGTATAACTTCTTGTGGGTTTAGTTTCCTATTACTTCTTAGAGTGCCAACAAGATGAGTAGAATGTTCAAATAATTGATGGGCAAGATGGACACTGGTGTAACAATTGTCTGAATAAAGTATTCTTCCCGAATCCAAAAGATTAGCCATTAACTCCATTACTACAGATGAAGCTGCTTGCTGGTGCCCCTGGCTGGACATCTCCACCTACCGCAATATACTTTCATGTTATAAGTATAACCATTTTCAGTGCATAATTTATATACCTTTATGCCAAATTTATGTTTTTTATTTTTTATAAATTGCTTAAAGGCAAGTTTTCCTCGAAAAGGTGCCAAAGTTTCGTCTATACAAATTTCTTTTTTGGGTATATTTGCTGCCTGAAAGCGTGCCAATAATAAATCTATAAGGTGTTTTATCTTAAAGTGTCGATCACCTTCAGAGCGTGCTTTATTATCTGATAAATGCCACATGCGTAGAATAAGCTCAAAACGATTTCTGGACATAAAATTTTTTACTTTATTCTCATAAATAAATTTTTGTGACCAGTAATCAGTTTTGGTTTTTTATTGAGACCCATCCAAAAAATAATGCCCAGAAAAGTCTCAAATTCCTTTGCAGATAAATCTTTCCATTTTGTAAGCCGAGAGTGTCGTGAGAGGTTTTTATTTTCCAGCGTTTGTTGTGCATACCTGTTTGTCTCTGTCACCATGTGCTGAATGATGCCTTCAGTCAAAAAGAACTTGTAATATTCATACGGACTTTTGTCAATTAATTCATTGATAATCTCTGCAGGAATTCCAGGATTTACTTCATAAAATTGAAATTGTTTTAGGTTTATTCCAGTAACGGGGCTCCATACCAACTCCCCAGGAACATCAGAAGAATCCTCATCAGGCTCCGAATGGTCAGATAATTCTGGGTTTTGATGTGCTTGATTTACTACTTTCTCTATAGTTTCATCAAGCGTTGAAGGGGATATCGAGTGATATTATCCCTATTTGTTGATTGGTGTTAAGTTGTTTCTTTTTCAAAATATCTGTTCTAAAAAAAGCCATATTCGTTTAAAAAAATATACATTTAAAACGTTAGGTATTTACCTTTCAACTTGGTTTTTTCTTTTTTTGCGAACTGGTCCATAATCTTCCGAATCTGTAGACGAAAAATCACTAGATAAATAGTAATCTTCGAAATAATCTCCAAAGGGCTCAGGTACGTCTTCATCGCTCATATCTAAAACCTCCTCTTGAAATTGACCACTATTATTCTCAGCTAAAGCTTCATCCATTAGCATTTGAAGCCTTTTTTGTTCATTTTCGTAAATATTCCGCGCCATTATTATGCTCGCACGTGTTTGCACGCTTCTCTACACAACCAAAGAAGTACTAATACTACTAACGCTAACGGCAAATGGACGCATAACGAAATCGGCCAAGAAACACGGCGCACAAGTGGGAGCACAGCGCAAGGTTGCCAAAATTCTGCATGAATTAAATCTGATTCACATGGCCCTGAGAAGAGGTATTGCTTCCAGGGCCTCGTGAATTATATTTAATTAACGGCCCTAAATTACCCTTTTTAAAGTAAATATGTAAAAGTCATTTATTATTTATTTATTAAAGCCATTTTTTACTGATATTTATCAAAAAGTCGCAATGGCTCCAGGTTTAGTGTTTTTTTTTGGGAGTGTGGCAGTCATCGTGTTAAAGTTATGTCCTTTTAATAAGCCGATTTGAATAATATTATGATATTAATTTTTTTTAATGTATTAGTAAACAATAATTATCAGAAAAATGCATCCCTTGCAGCACACCAAAAACAAATTTCTAAACAGAAATTTCAGTCTGTATTTAAAATAATTCATATAACTAAATTAGTACACAATTAATCTCACTGAGTGGAAGTATCAAAAAATTACTCAAATCTGTTCTGTTGCATGATTTAATTTTATCAGCAAAATATCAGCGATTATACTATATAGTTTCTTTTGAAGTTTTGTTACGAGACGTGCTATGGATAAGAGAAAAAGAATATTATCTTTGCTGCTAGAAGAAGAAGAAAGATGATTTGGTACTGTTCTCAATATTATAAATAAGGCGTGAAGTTAGTAACTTATTTAAAAGGAGAAGAACTGAAGGAACTTTTAAAGTTCTAATTAAAAACCATTTAGAAGAAAACGAACCAAAGTTTAAGGAATATTTTAGATTAAGTAAGTTGCAATTAAAGGAAGTTTTGAACATGATATCGCCTTTATTGGAAAAGCAGCCTAACAGCTTTGTTCAAGATCCAATAAGTGGATATGAAAAATTCGCTTTAACTCTTAGGTAAGTAAACAATAATTTGTGTCATTATAGCATTTATTTAAAAAAATATGTTCATGTCTTAAAAATTAAGTAGAAAACTTGTCCCATCAGAAATAGCATCTAAACTGCTAGACTGAGCCTTAGAAATATCGTCTCTTGGTATACTATTTTGCTGATAGCAATAGGGCTCGCAGGCATGGTTTGCCTGCTTATTATGAGAAATTGAACGGTATTTCAAGTCGGTAACAATTTGGCAAACTTTAGCTTTTGCCTCAACTGCTAGGTAGGGAGGAAAGTTTCATGCGTAGTGATGGGTTCAGATGGAGCCGACAATAAATCACGAATTAATTCATTTCTCTCTTTGCCTCTGTTCTCTAAAGCTGCAAGAATGCGATCTGTATTTTTCTTTATGTTTGCACTTTTCTTGGGTATTTCAGACTCCTCAAAACATCTTTTTTAGTGTTTTTGTATTTTTTCTCTTCTTGCTCTTCTTGTTCAGTTTCATCTATAACAGTTTCTTCATTTTCTTTGTCTTGGTCATTTTCAAAAAGTCCATCAGAGGTTGGAGACCCAGTTCTGGAAACATCAGTAAAGGACCTACGTAAAAAAATTATATAAAATAGCATTCTATAAAGGTCACCTTTTTAAAAACCTTACGCCTTTTCATGTGGCACTTTTCTTAGGAATGACATGCGATCCAAATATTCCCAGCTTGATCTCTTGCTGCTTGCTGCAGTACCAATTGATTGCTTTGTTATTAGTTTTTGTTTCCTATTATATAAATCTCCTAATGTTCTCCATCTTGTTTTGCAGTCTTGAGCTAAAATGTATTTTTTTTCAGATATCTGGCAACAGGAGAATTCTTTCGTTCGTTAGCATTTTCTTATAGAATTTCGCATAACCACATTTAATTATAATTGTTAAAGAAGTGCTAGTAGCAATATGCAAGAAGTTAGTACCTATTTATTTACCAGTACCCACAACACAAAGTATGAGAGCCGTTGCTGAAGATTTTAATGAAATAAAGAACTTTCCTAATTCTTGCGGATTATTAGATGGAAAACATTGCCGTATAATAATTTATTTAAATACAGTTCAGAAACGAAATAAAATACAAGATACACAATTTAAACAAAATGGATTAATTACATACAAGAAGAATATTTACAACATAATTAAACCCATGGACTATAATTTATATTGAGAGAAAATAAATAGTATGACAAAAAATAGGGGGAAAACAAAGAAGCGAAAATACTGGAAAATTTTTACTGTAAACCGGATATAAAATGCTAATGAGGTAAGTTGATAAGATAACACGCTATATGAAGCTTCAGGCTTCTTGTAATAAGAAATATGACACAGCTGAATAATTTAAAGCAGAATTAATGGCAAAATTATCGTTTTGAGAAAGACATTTGAGCAAAATATCACAAGACTATAAAGAAGAACTGTCCAAAAAAATATAAAACAACTTCTCTTAAGGTGATAATTGTCTAATATTTAGCAGCAGAGCAGTAAAAATGGTACCTGCCGACACGTGTTTCCACTTTTTGGCTTCTTTAGGGCAGGGCAACTAGAGAACCAAAAGAAAAAGTAAAGGAAAAATATAAACGATCCCAAACAGGAAGGTTACTGCTAAGGAGGTAACTCAAAACCAACGTTACATTCATTACACAAACTGGTTGTTTGTTTAATCAACTCTATTAACTCCAACACTAAGGAATATAATTCACCTGTGTGAGAAAACCTTAACCCGAGTCAATATAGTTTCAAAAAATTAACGAATAAGTAGGAGTATCCCGATAAATCATATATCACATACCTACCCTATATATCCTCTTTTAGTGATCCTTCACTTAGCACTTGAAAAACGAACAGCTAACAATTGATCTATCGATCATATATAGTAGACATATTTAGACATACTATGTCATATTAATAAAAACCTTTGTTGATTTAATAAAAATGGCGAGGAAACGCTATTCGCGGCTTGTCGACACAAAAGATGTCTCTCTGTTATATTAAAGGCTGCATATTTTATAAGCTATCTACCAAACAATTTTACGTAACCGTTTCAGCTTATTTTAGTGGATATTTCATAAAATTGGTGAAGAATATGCATTTTCCTTAATAAATATTAGGTTACTCTTAACTATTCTTATACATAATATTATTTACCGATAAGATAGATACCGATTCTTGTCTGTAATATATACAATTTGAAAACTTTTCAAGCAAATATCTCTTAAATAAAAAAAATAATGTTGGTACAAATTTTGTAAAAAGCTAAGATCGAGAAGAACTACCATATTTGAGTCACGTAATGACCAACGTTTTAGATTCCATAGTTATTAACTCCTGATATTCAAATGCAACTACACCATTTGCAATACCTCGAACTATGGTTTTTTTTATGTAGAATTTATTTGCACAATATTTTAAACATAATTTAATATAGGATAAAAAAAAAGGATAAAATTTAAAAAAAACCTTATTTTTTGTAAAATGCTATTTTATGAAATATGATGCTTAAACTTCATTCCATTTTGGGACAAACAAAAATTACATTTATTTTGATACCATTTCTTATATTTTGGTATACTGTTCTTGTAATAAATGAATATTCTGTTATAATTCTTCAAGATCACTAAAGGAAATTGATTATGCTTTAAATCCAACAGTTTTCAATTGACTCCTGACAAAAAATCCAGTGGTGTTAGATCTGGTGATCTTGGCGGTCATTGGACCTTTTCGTCCAATCCACTTACTTGGAAATGTATCATTTAAATATCGTCTTAAAGGTCAAGGAAGGTGCCAGCTGACACTTTTAGGTTCCTATTTCTATTAGTATCAAACTGATTTTCTATTTGTTTAACTATAGGAGGATGATTGGTATCGAACATTTCCCAATATGTTTCACCATTAATGTTACTATTAATAAATAAAGACTTATTAATGATAACGAAAGACTGGTAATAAATAATAGGGCGAGGTAAGTGATGGAGGTATAGAGAAGATACTTCGACCAATTAAAATTTAATGAAAGATCAAGAAGAAGGTAAGGTATATCTACTAGTCGAAAAGCTAACACTTAAGTAGGTAACGAAGGTATCAGCAGGCTGAAAAATAACAAAGAACTGGTAAATGACACTATATGAGCAGAGTATTTCAAGGGTTGGTTTCTAGTACTACACAAAAGACTAACTTTCTACGTGGAGCAGATTTTCACAATCTGTCAACGAATGAAAAAGTGCTGAGCAAGCCCTACACCACCTTTTTATCGCCGTAAAACAACGTTTTGAGGGTGAGCTGTGGAATGCTATAGTGGAGTTAGGAATAAAATTGACAGCGTATCAAAGAGCATAGAAACGTATCATCCATTTTTCTCTAAGAGACCAAACGAAAACAAAAACAAAGATAAGGACACAAAGTCACCGTGGACACAAGTCACAAAGGACACAAAGTCACAACTCTTTGAGTTGTAATGTGATCTGTGTAGGTCTAGGCCTGATGATGCTCCGACAGGAGCGAAACACGTGTAGCTTTTAAGCCTTTTTTGGGAAATTATATAGATTGGATGAGACCGTGACTTTGTGTCCTTATCTTTGTTTTTGTATCAAAGAGCAGCATGGAAGAATTTTTAAGTATAGTATGGATCGAAAGGAAGCTTTTTTACTATAAATAATGGCCTAAAACACAGCAAAAACGCAGACTCTTTTATTTAGAAATAGAGACCCATTTCTTATATTGGCCTTGCGGTTGACATATTATATATATGGATAAATATTGTTGGAAACTCAACTGCGAACGTTTAAGAAGAATTTAAAAAAAATAAATCTGCAGAGAAAAATATAAGATAAACCAATACAACTTTGAAAGTGCTTACAGTTCTATTTATTAAAAGAGCCAATGAAAAAAAAGTAAATGCATCAGTAAAACAAATATTTTTAAGCAACTCAGGAGTATCTTACACAATTTATGTAGTAATTGAATTTTGTACCACCGAAAATTATTTAATTTATGAATAGATTAGAAATCCCGGTTACTTGAGCCTTGGCCTAGGATATATTCTAGGATACAAAACAAAATCTCTACTTCTACTTAGGCCGCTTCATCAAGTACTCTAGGGTGAACCTTTATTTTATTTACCATTGATCCTATTTCTTCAAATTCTAAAATCAGTTAGTGTTACATACATTTTCTCCAGAATTTCTCTCATTAGATCAGCAGAGGTGCTAGATCCGCGACGTTTTTCAGACACATAAATAAAAACTATCTGAATTCTTTCACTTAAGCTTAAGTAATAGAGTCAAACAATACGGCAAGACTAATTAAGGTGACAGTTTCAAATGACTCGAACCTGAAAGAAGCCATAAAATTGCAAAATGTATCGATCTAGCTCACGAACTGAAAGCTATTTATCACTCACGACAAGTTATTATACACCATTTTATCAAGCAAGCGGGTGGAAAATTGTCTTGGTTAGAAGTGGATGAGGCAGAAATATAAGAATTACATAAGAAATTGTAATTAAATTAACGGAATATATGCAGAACTTAGACGCAAAACGCATTGCGCTATATAAAGTATGTGCTTTTTTACTACTGCGAAGTAGTCTTTTATTTATTTCTTAAATATTTTGGGTTGAACAGAAAAATCGGAAATTTCATCTTTATTTATATATGTCTCCATATTATGTGAACATGAACATATATTTTCTATAAACCATTTCGCTATCTAAATAGGGCGGCTATCATACAGACCTTAAGGCTATCATTTGTTACACAAGACAACTTCTTTTCACAACTATGCCTTTTTTCTAAAATCAGCTGATTGCCTTCGGTGGCAATAAGCCATTTAAGTAATCGAAATTTTAAGTTGTACATAAGTAGTTGTTACCAAAATTTTTATAAACAGAAATTACAAACTAAAAAAAGAAAAGCCTCTGATATTTACCATTATTCCAGATATGTGTACTAGAAGCAACAGTTGCATTTAATCTTATTTATCAAGTAATTAGATAACATCGATTATGTTACGACTTTAATGCGTCAAGTAAACGCGAGTCGATAATAGAAATAATCTCGTTGAACCCTGTGACTTCTTGATAAGACTTCCGTGCTTACGTCGGTAAGATAATGGAATATTAAAATTTTTGCAATTATTGGAATTAAAAGTCATACTGTCGGAATATATTTGTTGCAAGAAGATGGAATAGCCTTTTGTTAAAACATCAGAGTTACTTCCTGAATTTGTGATGTACGTTTACTTTATCATTTACCCTGAATACAAAAAATCAATCAAGAACCAGGAAAGGAAGAGCAAAGAACGTAAAACAAAAAGATATTTTTTTTTATGGTAAACACAAGCACAAGAGGAAAGTCCTATGTCACTCTTGAAGTGGTGCTTGCGCGAAGATATTTGTGGGCATTTATCTTGAATCGCTGTAGGTTGTATGCGTCGGGAAATATGTGAGGTGGAAGCCCGTTCCACAAAGAAGATGTTCTCCAGATGAGTGAGTCCCGATACAGCGACGTCCTTGGGGTAGGCAGGTGGACTCGATGTTGATAAGCCGCAACTGCTAGACGCGTCCTTCTTGCCGGAACAGCCCTGTGTGGAATCAGGCCTGCCAGTTCAGAGGAGCACTTACCGTCATAATAACGGTAGAATAAACAGAGATCGGCCACTTTTCTCCTGTGCTCCAGACTATCCAGACTCTTTGTCAGTTCTGGTTTGTCGATAAGACGAATAGCTCTCTTCTGTATAGAATCCAGCAGGTTTAAACTATGCTTGCGTGCAGAGCACCAGACATGCGAGCAATACTCGAGGAAAGAGCGTATTTGAGCCTTATAAAGAGTCAGCAGCTGTGCTGGTGTATACAGTTTTTTCGTTTTGAAAAGCACTCCGAGTTTTTTGGAAGCCGCCCTGGCGACCTCGGCAACGTGGTCATGCCAAGACACATTGTTGGTGACCTCGACTCCTAGAAGATGTAAAGATGATTTCATTAGCAACGTTTTCCCTGCCATAACCAGCTCCGGGCCACCAAGGTTAGTCTTCATCGTAAATACTGCAGCCTGCGTTTTTTTAACATTAAAATTTACCAAATTGTTATCGCCCCACTCCAAGATTGCTCTAATATCGTTGTTGGTTAAAGCTACTTGTTGCTGCCTAAGATTCTGAGAACTTGCGGCTATCGTTGGTTTGGCGGACTTAAATGTGGAAATAAGTGTGCTATCGTCCGCAAAGCTGTAGATTGGATTGACAGTGGTTCCTAGCAAATCGTTGATATATACCAAGAAAAGGGTGGGGGATAGAATTCATCCTTGAGGGACTCCAACGTTAATGTTAAATTTGTCGGAGAGGTATCCATCGACGGCTACTTGGATTGTTCCTTGTTCAAGAAAACTTTTGATCCAATTCAATAATGAGTTTTGTATGCCGATTGAGGAGAGCTTGGTTAGTAGTCCCTCATGCCGCCTTGGGAATGTCAAGAGCGACTGAGCGGGACTCGCCGTGCTTCTCCATGGCCTCCGTCCACAAGTGTGTGACGTAGGCCAGAAGATCGCCGGTGGATCTAAGCTTTCGGAAGCCGTATTGATGATCGCTGATTAGTCCAGATGATTCCAGATATCTTAACAGTTGTTGGTTGACTGCTTTCTCCATAATCTTCGATATTACTGGAACTAGTGCAATCGGGCGGTAATTGGAGGGCATCGTCTTCTTACCCTTTTTGGGTACAGCTTGCACTCGAGCAGTTTCCCAGCTTGTTGGAAATTGGCCCTGCTTATACGATGCCGTGAACAGTCTACATAAGGGAGGAGTCAATTCGTCTGCACAACGTTTTAGTATTAGGGCTGGAATTTCATCGGGTCCAGAAGCTTTGTTGGTATCTACGCTTTTAAGAATTTTATTTATAATTCGTTGGGGAAACGAAATTTCTCCCATCGATGAATTCACCCTTGGATAATATGGCGGTGTATTGCCTTGCGAGTGCAGAGTAGAATTGGACGCGAAGAGTTTACCCAGTAAGTTGGCTTTTTCCCTTGCTGTTACCGCGATAGAACCATCATCTGCTGTTAGGGGTAGCAAGGCCGACTTACCAAATCCTTGACTAACGGCTTTCGATACCGACCAGAAAGATCTTGTTCCATTTGGGCAGTTTAGCAGTTTGTTTTTGATTCTGTTGTTGTGACTCTCTTTGCATTCATCAATAATTCGCTTGCAGCTATTTCTGGAGGCTAAAAAGTTCCTCCGATTTTCGATGGAAGGATTTTGACGCCATTTGCGATATGCTGCGTTTTTAGTGTTTACTGCCTTTTTGAAATTCAGGTTGAACCATTGCTTGTTGTTTGATCCGCATTTAGTAGAAAAAGGGATATAAGCTTCCATTCCTGCCAAGATCGTCTCTGTAATTTGGTTTGCACATTTTGAGATGTTATTGGATGTAAAGCAGACTTCTTTCCAAGGGAATGAACGATAAAATTCCCGAAGATGGTTCCACTCTGCTGATTTATAGTGCCATGCCTTTCGCGGCATCGGAGGATTCTGCGTTTTAACCTCCAACTGGCAAGAGACTGCTATCAATTTGTGGTCCGATGTTCCTAGGGGGGTATGTACTGATACTGTGTACGAGTCAGGGTCTGAAGCCAAGACCACAGCATAAAGAAACCAGCAGTCGCACTTCAATAAAAATACATTGGCTTGAATAAGCGAGTTCGGTGCATGTGTACTAACGCAGGCGAGGCATTTTTGCTTATAGTAGGGATGCCGCTGACACTCGCTACGGTCCACGCGGCTTTTGCCTTGGCTAGAGCCGGACTTAAACATTTTTTTAGATGTTATTATCTTGTAAAATAAAAATACCCACATAGTACAAATATTGATTTTTTAATATAAATAAAGTTCATACATTAACAAAATATTTAAACAAAAATAAACATCGCATTTCTACATCTAACAACGACGATATAGAAGAATACGTGCAGGAAGTTAATTAGGTATGAACCATAACTTTAAGAGACCATTCTTTGAGTAATTTTAAAACAGTACATTTAAAACAAAATTCATATAAACATATGTCCAGAAATTCTTCGTTCTCAATATACAGGGTGTTAAAATTTAACAACAACTAAAATATATGCCACTGACTTTTGTGCAATTTTTATTATGTTCTGTGGATTATACAAATAAAACTTTTCTGTCTCTTGAATTTTTTTCGCATCTTGCTTAGTTAATAATAAATTCCAAATGAAACTTTTCCCCAAATTCCTTGTGTGATCCAGGGATATGCAATTAAGTGGACTTTTTTTTCTCGAAAAATAAGCGAGATACGAAAAAGTTGTATTTGTATTTGAGTAAATCAAATAAGATATTAAAAATGGCACAAAATTCAGATGCCCCAATTTTTTTGCCACAAATATTTCTTCAGGTCCCGTTCGAGATTACACTGAACCTAATAAATTTAATCATGTTAGGGGTAAATTCGCTCCTTAATGTTATAAATAACACCGCCCGAGAACTTGCGGACCTATATTCATATGAACTTTTTGTCTTAAAATTACTCAAACAATCGCCTGTTAAATAATTTATGGTACATACTTAATTAATACCCTGTATAGTAACGCTTTTAGATTAACATCTGACTACATAGTAGTTTAAGGATAACTAATTATACAAATAAAGTAATATTTCAAAACAAATAGAAACTCTTAGGCCAATAAATAAAGACAAATAGTTGGCAACAATTCAAAACAATTCTAACATCTGCGAATTTTTGTTATATTATTAAGTACCAACTAAAGTAAAAGTATACAATTTTGCAACTCTTTTAAATATGGCAACACTGTTAAAATGGCAGAAATATAAATAATGTCCTTAAAAATCCAAAAAAAAATATTACATTGCTGCAACTTTAACTGATGCTTAATTATGTTATTAGAGCCATACAGCCAAATTTGCAGCTATTAAAAACTTTGGCAAAGTCAATTATTTTGCTTCATTAATAATTTTTGACATACCCCTCTTTTAATACAAAAGTTTTTATAAAAAACGCTACGCTTTGTAAAAACGCTATCAAAATAGTCACTAAGTACGGCGCTGAACTAGGCGATACACCTATGAACACAGTTCGATAAACAGTGAGCTCGGCATCCGGAGAACATGGCTGCGGCATGGCTAAGGATGCTATTAGTTCGCTTACATTTTCGAGCGGAGTGAGACTGCTGGTTTCTTTATGCTGTGCCAAGACCAGATCTAGGAGACTCGCGAACTCGCCGTCTCGATCTGGATTCTGGTTCACAAGCTGCGTAAGCCCGCATATGGTGGCAAATAGCTCAGCTTCTCATCCTTCATCGTCGTTCTTGTTGCAGAAGCGCAGCCAGTTGATATTGTGAACGTTAAAATCACCCATGACGATGATTTCTGCGCTTGGGTAGTCCATTTGCAGATGGTTAATGCAATCAACCAGGTTCAAAAAGAGCCGTCTATATTGGGTGTCGCTTGGTGGTCTGTAGATACAGCAGATAAATTTCGTGGCACCACTGGCTATTATTTTGAACCACATGACGTCGAAGTCCGCAGGTTCAAGTGTTTCCGCCCGCTGGCAACTCAAATCGTTCTTGACAAATACTGCCAATCCAAAGTTTAGTCGAAATCGGGTGTGTAGATCGTATCCAGGATAAATGAGGTGAACATTTGTTGTTGAAGGTTTCACCTTTGTTTCTGCCAATGCCAGAATATGAGGCTTATTTGATTGCAGGTGTTGGTGTACTGCATTATTATTGGTGTTTAGGCCTCTGATGTTGCAGAAATTGGTTTTTAGGCTTTTTGATCCGCCTGATGGACCCCCCCGACCAGCCTCCGCTCGGAGATCCGAATCGGAGGCGAGTTTACCTCCGGAAAGCTTTGGTCGTGAGGGCGCCATCATGCATTTACTTTTTTTCTCCATTTCCCCTTTGGAAACCGGACACATCGACATGGCGGCGAAACGTGAGTTCCATGGAACCACTTCACGCCGCCTAAGTCCTATGTGGTGGTATTGAACCGGGCGATACAAGTGGACAACATCTACCACCAAAAATTAGAAATTGTTTTCTTTTCCATTCCACAATATTTTTAAATTTTTTAAATAAAATGTGCTATTGGTTACTGTTGTAATATTTTTACCTGAGTATTCTAAATTTCATATAGCCTGAGAGATATAGTTGCAATCAAGTTTCATTACGTCTCACTTGCTTCTAAAAAATTTACCACAATATATTGTAGCGTTTAGGTGTGAAAAACACTCGAGACATAAAAATAGTTAATTGATTTATTTTCACACTTACACTATAAAACACATAAATCACTGAAAACTATTTATTTACAACTATTTATGTCTGGTTTAAATATCGCGCCAATATTCCGTACTGAACATTCAACTATCAACTGGCCTCCAAGCGGCGATGCAGTTTTCTATATACTCGGCATACCACTGACGGGAAAATTCACTAACCTTCCATGCGCCTCTATAGATGTCGTGCGGTGTGCTCGCTTGTGTCATTTCGGAATGACGTTATTGGCGCAGTTGCCAATATCGTTACAATATAATATACATAAGTTATTATAAAATGTGCTTAAGAGAGTATCACAAAAGTCGTTTTTTTTACTGTTGAATATGTTAGTATTAGCACAGTTCAGTCATAGTTTATATTTGGAGATTAGAACTCAAAAAATAACAGTTTAAACAACAAAAAAAGAAAACATTAATCTATTTTAGTTTAATTAACAGATCTTACAGGTATTAACGATTTTACATATACAGTATCGGACAAAAATAGAGCGACGATACAGTTTTTTTCTTTTATTAAAAAAGCAAAAACGCAAGAAGAATTAAAACTCAATAAAACAAATACACTCATTAATAAACATATATTTATTACATAACATACCAAAATTCTTTCGTATAAACAAGATCATAAAAAGAAAAAGAAAAGTTAAATATTTTTTTAAAACATTATCAGATTGCGCCCTTAATATTTAGTCCACAAGCCTTTATTTGCGATTACCTGGCGGCACCTTTGAGGCATGGAAGAAATTAAATTATCAATTATATCTTGATCAATATTTTTCCATATATTTTTAATTTATTCAAAAATGTACCTTTTGTTTTTATAGGTTTTACTTCTAAGTTGCCTATCCACAATTTCCCACAGGTTTTCGATCGGGTTAAGATCGGGCGATTGGGCTGGCCAGTTAAGAATGGCTATTTTATTTTAATTAAACCATTCTTTTATACATTTTGCTGTATGTTTTGGATCATTGTCGTGTTGGAAAACAAAACGTAGTGGCATATTCCATTCCGCATAAGGTAGAATGACATTTTCAAGGATATTTTTATACTTAAACCTATCCATAATGCCCTCAATTTGGTAAATTGGTCACATTTCATAGCCAGAGAAACAACCCCACACTAACACGTTGCCACCTCCATGTTTTACAGTACCTTGGACATACTTTGGGTGAAGTCTTTTACCTGCAATACGACGAACATATTGAACATCATTACTTTTATACAAATTAAACTTTGACTCATCACTAAAAAGTACTTTTTTTCATTGCTCTGGTGTCCAGTGAGCATGTTGTTCTGCAAACAGAAGACGTGCTTTAATATTCTTCTTACTAAGAAGCGGTTTTTTGGCAGGTTTGCATGCTTTTAAGCCTGCTTCAACTAGTCTGCGCTGTATCGTTCGAGAGGAAACATTAGAGCCTCCAGCTTCAGCCAGAATGCTGACAGAAGAGGATTTGCCTGGGAGATCCTTTTAATTTTTCTATCCAGTTTCTTTGAAGTTTTTCTTGTTCTACCCGTCTCTTTTCAGTTTTCCTAAACTACTTTTCCTCTAATTCGATAGTTCTGAATGGTCCTCGACACAACAGATTTTAAAACCCTTAGTTCTTGTTTTATTACGTATTGTGGTGTTCCCATCTTATACGATGTAATAATTCTTTCTTCAAGATCAATAGAAAAACTTTTACCACGAGGCATTTTTAAACAAAATATAGATTTGATACCGACCAAAACCGATGTTTATCTACTAATGATATGAACAATATCGATCAAGTCACTTTATTTTTGTCCATGAAAAAATGCATAAAAACATACAACAATTTACTAATCTCTTTCTATTCATCACAAGAGGCGAAGAATATTTAAATACGATTTACAAAGGTATGTACTGACTGATGCTACAAAATTGTTCCTAATTATACGAGGTACAGTCACAAAGTTTTTTAGCAATATTATAGCGTCGCTTAATTTTTGTCCGATACTGAATGTAGTTCATTTGAATTCTGAAATAACTCCAATACTGTGATAACAAACAGCTCTCTTTGAGATTAAATGTTTTTACAGGTCATGAATTACAAAATTATTGAAATAAAGCGATATTATCACACCCTTGACTCAACCCAAATAATACATATTTAGTTAATATTCCTTATTTTAAGTTATACAATATTAAGTTATTTACTGAATGGATTTTGAAAGAACTATTATTGTTTTAACGTTTTTTTATGAAATTTTTAATCTTTGCTAAAGTACGCCTCTGGAAAGAAAGTTGAGATGAGCGCTAAAAGCATTTTTAAAAAAAACCGAATTAATTTGGTTTTACTGTGCTATAAATTCAATTTATTTTATCCCTAAGGCTTACTACACTTTGTAAATTGCTATCGGGTCCTAAGGGAATTTGTCAACTTGGAAAAGATATTAAAAAAAAACATAAAAAAGTTATTAAAACAATCTAAATTATGAATTATTGTCTAAAATAGTGTACTTGTGTGGTTTTCTAGTATTCAGTGGGTGTGTTAAAACCTGTAGAGTTAAAAAAATATGAAAATAATAAATTATGTTAAGAGTCCATAAAGAAATAAGTTCCAGTCTACATGACGAAGAAAAAACCTTGCCTTAATGGCGTCGCTTTTATAAGGTTCTTTAATCCTCAACTTTTTGAATTAAATGGGTCTCTTTAGAAAGAGATGTAATTCAATTATTCAAATGAAACAAATTCATTAGGAGATGAAGTGGATTTTAACAAGATCGTAGAATTAAGGAACTCTTTACTGATGATGGAACAAAGTTTGTTCTCGATGAGTAAAACAAATTTTAGTTGTCGTGACGAGCTTCTCCTTTTTCTATGGCTTCGTTTAGTTTTTTAATTAAAGGTAATAATTAGACGCCGGGATTTTATGATGGAAAAGGCTGTTTTAATTTTTCTTCTTATTTGTCAGTCTGCGCTCAGGGCTGGTTTCTGTAAGCAATTGTTTCGAAATAAATAGTTTTATTTTGTTATTTATCTGAAAATTATTTTATACGCTTACTAAAACTAAATCTATTGTATGTCATGTACTGGAAAATGGCCCTGTTGCCAAGTTGTGGTAAAAATTAAATCATAAGGAATTGAGATTGTGACTAGAAAATTTCTTCATTTTAATTTATGCCACAATAAGCATTTTGTCCGTGGGATAAATACTCCAGCTATTTATACACTAATTTATAAATTTTACATACACATTTAGAAATGAAAATTAAATTATGAAAAAATAATGATTTGAGTAGTATTTGTCCGAAATTAACTAAGAATCAAGATATTCGAAACGTTAATTTTGGAATAGAAATTTTATTTACAAATTTCCACTGATACCTGTATGTTGGTTCATAAATAAATATTTATCACAGCTTACATTCATAAATAAAAAATATTTTAAAGAGTATTTAGATTTTCCTATTTTACAACCAGCATATGTGAATTAAAAAGTTATAGTAGTTCTCCAAACGTGCTCAATTGGGTTAAACATACAATAATGGAGACGCAAAATTTTGTGTTCAGGTAAGTCGTCAATTAATTATTTTAATGATGTCTTATTTCTAAAATTAAATAACTCATTAAAGAAAATAACTTGCAGAAGACAAATCCTTAAAACTGTTTATAAAAATATAAAATCTCTTACCGAGAAACAGGACCCAACAGCTAAAAATACCAAACCGTTTTAAACATCACATAATAATAATAAACAGTTTTTATTTACCAGCATACAATAAAAAACATATATATCACAATAATCGTAAAATAACATGTGGTAAATAAAGGAGTATTGGTAGACAACTAAGTGCCAATTCTTCCCCAATATCCTATTAAACTAGAAAAAAAAATCGAGACAAAATAAAATAACTATTATAAGTAGCACGCCAAAATAATACATATACAGGGTGTTTCCTTACTACGGTACGAAACTATACAGGGTGAATCGTTAGGTCGTTTTATGAAAAAAAGTTCCTATGAACGTATGTCGGGAGTTGCTTTGTTTCTGAGATACAGGGCGATGAAGGTTCAAAAAAATAACGGTATTTTAAAAATACTATAACTATCCTTAAACCGATTTGGTTGAAATTTGGTGCAGTTATTTGAAGTTATAAGACGCTTATTTAGCTGTAACTAGATTGAAATTATTAGGTCCAGTGGCGTGTCAGTAGGAACCACATGCTTATTGTTGAGAAAAAATCAAGGCCAATAATTGTTTTGCAGCTTTTTATTTATTTTGTATTTAAACAACTAAAAATACAACTTTTTCGTATCTTATATTATCTTCATATTTGGCTTTGTTTTCGAAAAAAAAATTTTAAGTATCTTTAACTCATTCTAAAAATAATTCATGGACGACAACATAAAATAAAAACCAATTAATTGGATAAACAATTTCGACCTTAAAGTAAATGAGCAAAATGCCCACCTTCTGATAAAATACATGACTGCAAACGATTTGTCATTGAGTGTCTGACACGCTCAAAAATACCTGGAGTATCCCTTATGATATTGTAATTGACAATTATCCGATTCCTCAAGTCATTCATATCTAGAACAGGAGTTTTATAAACAAGAGCCTTCAGATGGCCCCATAAATAGTAATCCAGGGGATTCATATCAGGACTGCGAGCCGGCCAATTTTGAGGTCCTGCACGTCCAATCCAGCAATTAGGGTAGATGACGTCGAGATGCTGACGAGCAAGAACACTGAAATGAGCTGGAGCCCCGTCGTGCATAAACGACATGTTGACTCTTACTTGTAGGGGTACTTCTTCTAATAAAGTGGGTAAATGGTGTTGCAAGAAATCTGTGTAGGATTCACCTATGCCGGTAAAAAAAATGGGCCAATTAGGTAGTCACCAATAATTCCTATCCAAACGTTCAGCGAAAATTGTTGCTGAAAATGAGTTTCTCTAATAACGTGGGGATTTTCGTTGGCCCAAAAATGATCATTGTGGAAGTTCATAATAGCATCTCTTGAAAAATTTGCCTCATCCGTAAATAAAATATTTGGTAGGAAATTATTATTGTGTGCCATCGTATGAATCAACCACCTGCAAAACATTAATCTTGGATGAAAATCCCGAGGCAGTAGAGCTTGTGCACGCTGTATGTGATATAAATGCAGGAGGTTTCTTTTTAGAACTTTCCAAACGGTTTTTGAACTGACTTCAAGCTGCAGTGCAATCTTCCTGATACTATTGAAAGGATCTTCTTCTATCGCATCAAGTATAGCTTCTTCCAGTTCAGGCGTTGTTATAGTTTCTGGTCTTCCACCACCCATATTTTTATTAAAACTCCCAGTTTCACATAATCTTGCATTTAGTTTTCTAAATGTTTTTGCACATGGAATTACTCTGTTAGGATATCTGTCCTGGTAAATTCTTCGTGCTTCTTCGGCATTTCCATTTGCTAATCCATAAATAAAGTGCATGTCGGTCATTTCATGGTTAGTAAAATTATTCATGATGGAGTAATGGATCACTGCTAATTGACAGCTGAATTTTACTTATAGCAATTCTATCACTGTCAGCTGGTCTCCAAAGCAGGTACTTGGTACTTACACAAAGGAGGTACTTGAATGGACTTGCCAATTATTTGTCATAAGAAGCAATGTATTTGTTATTTTGTTGTATTTCAAAAAACTGATAATAAAAATCGTAGAAGTTGAATGTTTATTATCATAGCAAACAAGACACAAGAGACCAAAAAGTCGTGCATTGGAGGGTGGACATTTTGGTCCAAGTCGTCCATGGATAATTTTTAGAATGAGTTAAAGATACTTTAAATTTTTTTTCTCGAAAACAAAGCCAGATATGAAGATAATAAGATAAGATACGGAAAAGTTGTATTTTTAGTTGCTTAAATACAAAAATAAATAAAAAGCTGCAAAACAATTAATTATGGGCCTTGTTTTTTTATCAACAATAAGCATGTTGTGCCCACTGACACGCCACTGGACCTAATAATTTCAATCTAGTTGCAGCTAAATAAGCGTCTTATAACTTCAAATAACTGCACCAAATTTCAACCAAATCGGTTCAAGGATAGTTATAGTATTATTAAAATACTGTTATTTTTTTGAACCTTCATCACCCTGTATCTCAGAAACAAAGCAACTCCCGACATACGTTCATAGGAACTTTTTTTCATAAAACGACCTAACGATTCACCCTGTATAGTTTCGTACCGTAGTTAGGAAACACCCTGTATATAGGTTTAAAACGTTGTTACTTAAAGACAAAAACAAAATAAATTTATATAGCTCGAGAACAGAACAAAAGTAAAGATAAAAACAGAAATAATTAAAATAGTTTCATTCGCGACCATTCTCAAAATGAAATGAAATAAAACACATATTAACAAAAAAAAAAATAATAACAAAAATTGTACTTAATAAACTTAAAATGTTAATACCATGTAGATCATACTCGCTGAGTCTGACTTGAAAACAATATATTACACGTGCTTTTCCGATACCAATCAAAGGAAAACGAATAGTCGACAACATTATCCATAGCCACAGCCACATTGTAAGTAAAAGACCTTTTAAATAATTCTTTTCTATGTCTTGGTATAGTTATGGTGTTTCTATGTCTTAAATTTAAATTGTGAATGTCGGTTCAAGAAGAAGCATCGGTAGAAGAAGCATTTTTTGTAGAATAAACCTGTTCTGCATATTTAGCCACCTAATTTCTGTAAGCTTATGTGAAATCGGGTTTGGACGAGAAATTTTAAAGATTAACCTACGGCAGCTATTCTGAACCTTTTATACTCTGTTTCGATCAGCATACTCTAAACATGGGCTAAAGATAGGGCTACAAAAATTAAAATGAGATAAGACTAGAGACTCGCAAAGCATGGTTTTTATTTTTTCACTTAAGCAGCAATGTCTTTGTTCATAAATAATTTTTAATGATCCATAGGCTTCCTTTAAGAATAATGAAATGTGATCTTTCAATCTCAGCTTTTTATCTAATAAAATACCGAAACTTTTGCAACTTCGTAGAATCGTTCTTAGAATCGTATTGCCACCAATACGATTACTATGGTTACTATATGGAAGATACTCCTTACCGAAGATCAAAAAAGCATGCTCCTTAGATTTTAAATAAATATTTTGTAAATCTGAATTAAGATTTTTAATTGCATTAGCATACTCAGAATTTTTAAAAGAAATATAGAGTTGCGTATCGTCTGCGTATAAGTGATAATCACAAAAATTTAGGCAAGAGTAAAATCTTGCAGTATATAAAAGGGGTCCTAAAATACTACCCTGAGGAACGCCTTGCTCAACTGGAAGTGATAAATAAAGGCTATTATTGAGTTTGACTTGTGTTCTACCTGAAAGATATGAGAAAATTAGATTACATGAATTGTCGGAAAAACCAAAAAAATGAAGAATAGAAACTAAAATTTTATGATTGATAAGCCTTCGTATAGTCCAGCAGTACAAGAATGGAAGCTTTGCTTTGATCTAAGGGTCTTAGTATGTCGTCCGTCACTGCGGCCATTGCTGTGGCGCATGAAAAGTCTGATCGGAAGCCAGATTGTTTTGCAGGTAATATCGCAAATTTTTGGAGGTGACTACGTATTTGAGACTCCAAAATATTTTTTAAAACTTTTTAAAATGTAGGTAATATACTGATTGACCGAAGATCTTTAAATTCTACAGGAGATGAGTTTTTCGGAAATGGAACAACAAATGCGTGTTTCCATTCTGTGGGAAAAAAAAGAATTTAAGATGCTACAATTAATAATATGTGTGATATAGGGAATTATTAAGGGGAAAACAATAAAATAATATCGATGTTCACCTGGTCTGAGCCAACAGACCAACTTAGTTTTAAGTTTTAGAATAATGAAAATTACACCATACTCTGTAATAGTAGCAAAAGTAAATCGATCAATGTAGCACTATTATTACTTATTCGACGTTGGTTCATTCATTTTTTGCTCTAAGTTAAACAAATCAAATATAGAAATTAAGTTAAAGGTAATATTCTGGCATTGGTCAAGGATATTTATATTAAAGTCCCCATAACCAAAATGTCTTTATGCTTAGAATAAATAACTATTAATATACTTTCCATTTGATCCAAAAAAGTAGACCTACTTGCATTAGGCGGTCTATATAAACATCCAATTATGTAATGTTCTCCTTTAATGTGAAGTTTATTCCAAATGTGTTCAAAAATGTCAGTACTCTCAGCAAGTATGTCATACCTAATGTGTTTCTTAATATACAATCCCACTCCGCCCCCCTAGCCAAAACTCGATCACATCTAGCAAAGGCATACCTATCAATGTTAATAAGGCGAGTTTAGACTTGAGCACGCACGAACTGATCCACAGCGAATGCTCAAATGTAAACTGTGGTGCGCGCATGCTCAGCCTGTACGTTACCGTGCGCGAGTACCCACGCACGCGATCCGCCGGCTGTCGGTCTCGGGACCGTGCTCAAAACGAATTAATGAACCGGCGAACGCTCAGTCTGAACGAGTTTAGACTGAGAACGGGTGGTCAGTGTGCGCCTCGTGTTTTGGCAAATATGGAGTGGAATAACGATACTGCTCTTGTGTTGATTGAAGAATATAGAAAATTTGAAATACTTTGGAATGTAAAGCACCCAGAATATTATTTAAAAATTTAAAAAAATTACACATGGGAAAGTCTTGTTCGGAATGTGAATCTGCCACAGCTTTATGTTGAAGAAGCGCAAAAAAAAAATGAAAAGTTTACTGGGCTCGTTTCGACGTGAGAAATCCAAAATAAGGAGCAGCGGAGGAACAGGAAAGGGTAATTTGAACACAAAAATCGTATTGCTGAATGTGTTGAATTGTTTACTTTTGTTGTCAGGTGCAAAGGATATTTACATATCGAAATGTTTGTCAGCGTGCAGTTCTTAATGGATAGGGATGAACCAAGGAGAGGATTAAATGTTCAAAATGAGCAATCCAAATATTTCAAATTGACACATAGTATGTGTTTTTAAAAGGATATGTAATTTTAATTGTAAATGACCAGTTTTTATTTAGTAGATTAAAACAAAGTAAAAATATATGTTATTTTAAACTAAAGAACAAAGAATACGAGTCTTAGTTTAAGTTCGTATTTTTAAAATGAAAATATAAAGTGAGGATAAGAATTAATTTTATTAATCATTTTGAAATATTCCTTTCAACGAGGCTTTCTCCAAATAAGAATCGGTAGTTTTAGTATGAATAAATAAAAATATTTATAGTTACTCTATTTGAAAATATGTTTTTTTCTGGGTATGAATGAATGCTTTTCGAACGAATACAAGAAAAAGGTTTATGATTGTTTTGCCTTAATATTAAAGTATTAAGCCCACAAGAATTCTGTAAGTCTGAGCTTGTGCGATATTTCTTCACGATCCACATACTTTCTACCTCTATTTTTATATGCGACAACCGAATTAAGCATTGTTTCCCACTTTGTCTTTGCAAAAGATCTTGTTTTATAATTATACATACTATTTTCGGTCACTTTATTTGTAACCATCCGCGAAAATCGAGCAATCTGTGACAACAAGGTATAATAATTCGAATTGTAGTGAATAAATGAATTATTATTAATATTATTATCTGTCGTCAAGGCTTTTGGCACATATTGTGAGAAGTATTAAATAAGTAAGTAATACTTGATAATAAAATTTACATGTAATATTCTTTTAGTTTTGTTTAACCACATGAGAATTTTGGTTTGTGTTATCATCTTTTATGCCGCAACAAACCGTATCGATTTGAGTTTACGGAACCATAAGTAATTTGTTTCTGTTTACGTGTCCATTAATCCAAGACATCATCGGATGTCATGATATTGTATGTATGTCAAAGCTGTTTCTATTTCCTAGATACAATAGTCGTAGTGTACTAATTGGGGTTTTGTTTGAGGTAAATCGACTAATTGTAACTGATCTGTTTGTATTAGTCGTAGAACAAATAAATCCGTAGTAGATTAGACATCATCATTAATATTAATTGCATGTTTTAGTTAGACATAGTGTACTATACTTACAAGGATCAAATCCATATTATATATGCTGAATATATTTGTAGCATATTCACGTAGTCATTTGAATTTTCATTTGGTTTGTTTGTTCCTAATTTAAAAAAAAAGACCTAATTTGGACTAAAGTGAATTGAACATATCTTGGTTCAAAGCTTTCTAGTTTTAAATGAATATAGACTAACAAATAATCTATAACAGTCTTTTACAAATTAAATATATTAGAAAAGAGAATTATATGTGTTTTTTAAAATTGGCAATTTCTATCGTCGAAAAATATGTTTCTTTATAAATTCATAAGACTCTAACGTTTTATTCATTATTATATTTCCATACCATTTTTATTATATTTCCATTCTATTTTTAATCAGAAGAGAGGATATAGAATCTAATTGTTTGTATTAAATAGAGAAATTCAGTAATTTTAAAATGTATCGGAATTAAACGATGATTAATCACCCTCATTTTAAATCAGATATCAACTAATATATTTATAATTATTTTCATACAAGTTATAAGTGTCTCTTAAAAAGAAATCTTACGGTTTTGTCAATTACTAATTTTAGATTTCATATCTTAAAAACCTTGGTTAGAGTTCTGTTCAAGGATAATATATTTTTTTAACCTCAGCGGCTAATAACTCGGATGTTTAAGAATTTGTACGTGCTGTATAACTAACATTTATTAATATTTACAACAATCGATATTTATCTTAGAACATTGAAAGGATTAGAAAAGAATTTAGAAAACAACTTTGTTTGAGTTTAACATGTGCACAGGGGCAACGGAGGTGTTTTATTTACAAACATACGAGGGCGGGTCAATAAGTCCGTGACTTTTTGGATAAAATACAGGTTTTTATATAAAAAGTTATTTTATTTTTCAACATAGTCTCCTTTGAGTTCTATACACTTAGTCCAACGTTTCTCCAATTTTTTTATTCCTTCGGAAAAATATGATTTGTCGAGGTCATCAGAATAAGCATTTGTTTGAGAGATGATTTCGTCGTTGGAGTCAAATCTCTTTCCGCCGAGCCATTTCTTTAAGTTTGGGAGTAGGAAATAGTCACTGGGGGCTAAATCTGGAGAATAGGGTGGATGACGAAGTAATTCGTAACCTAATTCATGGATTTTTGCCATGGAAACTGCGCATGTGTGGACCCTTGCATTGTCCTGGTGGAAAAGAACTTTTTTTTTTGCCAAACGTGGTCTTTTTTCTTTCAGTTCCTCATTGAATCTATCCAATAAGTTGGTATAATATTCTCCATTGATTGTTTTCCCCTTTTGAAGATAATCAATGTGGATTATACCGCGTGCATCCCAAAAACGGTCGCCATGACTTTATTGGCTGACAAACTCACCTTTGCCTTCTTGGGCGCCGATTCACCCCGAGAAATCCACTGTTTTGACCGCTGTTTGGTCTCCGGCGTGTTGTGGTTGATCCACGTTTCGTCCACGGTGACGAAACGACGCAAAAATTCGTGCATATTGCGGTTGAATAACGCCAAAAACTCCTGGGAAATTATCACACGGTTGCGTTTGTAGTCGATTGTGAGCAAACGCGGCACCCATCTTGCGGAAAGCTTTCTCATACCCAAATGATCATTTAAAATTGAAACTACTGAGCCATGTGAGATGCCTATGGCTTCCATAATCTCTCTCACTTTCAATCTCCGATCGGCTAAAACCATATTGTGAATTTTTTCGATTGTTTTGGATGTAGAGACCTCGACTGGGCGTCCAGAACGTTCGGCATCTTCCGTGCTTGTACGGCCACATCGAAATTCAGTAAACCACTTCTTTACCATGGAAATGGATGGTGCAGAGTCCCCATAATATTTATCAAGCTTAGCCTTGATAAATATTAAATTTTGACAGGCGTCAACTGACAGTTCTCTGTTGACAGGAGCAGAGTTGCCATTTCCATTAAAGGGCGGGAAATTCAAAAAAACCCGGACTTATTGACCCGCCCTCCTATTTAACGATTCTTTGTTGTCAAGTTTACACGCATTTTCAAAAGAAGAAATTTTCAGCTATATATCAATACATATTATAATGTTAACTAAACTTATTGATGTTAGATTTTGGATTTAAAATAAAAAGTAGAAAAAAATATATGCTATTCTAGGCGCAAAAATGACATCTTCAAAGCAAAAAAAAATATTAACATTCTTATTCCTAAAACCGTTTCTAAAAAATTTGAAATGACCACACCGCAGGCAAAAGCTGATTTCTTGTGAAATGTTATCTTGACAAACGGCTTTTTGTTTACATTCGGCATTTGTGAAGTTCTGTGTTTTTTCTTTAGGTCTTGGTTAAGGTTCAGTCATTTCAGTGTTTTTGTGAATTATTATAATAAAAACTTGTGACGTTTGGTGCGGCGCCCATGGGAAAATAGGCGATTTGAGACGATCTTTTCACAAGTAATAACGATATTGTCATAAAATCATTTCCAGGGACAACCGTCGTCATAAACGTAGAATAGTAAAAACTTATTAAGACATCTATAATAAATATAAAATATTTCCATAAAAAGGCTTTATATTAGATAAGTACCTTTACTCTCATGAAGTACGTTAAAAAACCACATAAAGAGTAATTGTTCATAAACAGTAATTGTTTTTAATAATAACTATTTATGATGTTAATATTTTTTGACGACGTCACTGGTAAAGATTCTTGTGTCGGCGGAATCAACAATGCGCTCGAGCGGCGTTGCGATATTGTTGCCTTTTTCTTTAATACACGTTATCTACATTTATTTAACTTTGAATGTTAACTATTTTCTAGAGTATCTTATCATACTTTATGGAAAAAAATGCTTCATATTTTATTGAAGAAGAATAATATTGTTTTGCGCCTGTCAAAATATGTGACAAATTTTAATGATATTATAAAGTGTGTTTTTTTGCCATTTCTTCATAAGCATTTAAGATCATTGCATCAGAGATGTTGCAATCAAACAAACTGCCCATAGTTCCATGGCAATGCTAATTCTAGCCTTTCAATGTTATAAGATATTTATTTACACAAGTAATATTTGTTACATCCAGGCCAAAAATAAAACGTTAGTAGACAACTATTTTATTATACTATGTCAACGTTTCGACCTCTATGAGGTCTTCCTCATTACACAATAATATTACAAATATTTAAACTATTAAGAATTAATTATGTTAAAAATAATTTCTAATAATTCACAGCATCCATTTAAACCAAATCTAAATAAATTTAATTTTTTCAGAAACATAATTTAAAATTTGAAAAGTAAAGTATAATTATCCCACTCAGTCTACGTACATTGTCTCACGTACGTTGTCGTCATACACAGTCTTCGTACTTGTACATTTGTATATTTAATTGATTTTCCTGTAGTTGGGTATATGAAACCTTGGAAATAAAACTTATCATTATTATTATTATTATTATTATTATTATTATATAACTTATATACTACCATTATACATAACTTTGATAATACCTACTTTCCAGACTCTATAACATTAGAAGTTATAAAACAGCGCCAGCGATACATTAAGCAAGCCAGAATTAATTTTTGTTTACGAAGCCCGGAATAAACAATGTCGATGATGCAATTAAGAAGAGGAAAATGAAATTTTGTAATTCCAAATAGGAGTTACCCGGCCCTGTTGGGTCATAATTAAATTATAATGGAACCCACAATATCGAAATATATTTCGCTAATGGAATGCCGATGCACCGCATCCTATATTCCTTGCCTCTTCTGGCTTAATTCGAAAAGGGGTACATACTTCAGAAGTGTTGATGTTTTTAATATTCCCTTGGAATGTGCTTTTACTTATTTCATAATGATAAACTATTTCTTAAATGAGGGGGGAAATCTATAACGTGAATGTATAATATGATCTGTCTTAAAACAAACTGCTTATAAATTTTGGAATATTCTAATATCCTATCATGAATATAAAGTTTGGAATTAATCTATATGATCCTGGTTTAGAATTTATTATCGGGAAACTTCCGTCAGCGATTTGAGTATTGACAAAACCTACGACTTTTAATGCAAGAAATATAGGCTGATAATAAGATTGAATAAAATTATGACATAAAAGCAATATTTTAATTTCTTTTGTGATTATTGCTATTGTTTATTTATTTTAAGTATATAATATGAAGTATAAATGTGGTTCATAGCAAATTAAAGACACATCTTTTCATTGCAGCAGATTAGAAACAACAGACTAACGCAAATTTTATTTTCTTCTTTTTATAACCTGACTGTCAACTTGAAATTGCTTACGGTGATGCTAAGTTATCTTAATTTCATTAATATACTTACATAAAATAATTTAACACCCCCTCTTATCAATTAAATCACAATTTTAAAATACCAAGTTTTAACATAAGTTCCATAGTTCTTCTCTGAAATAAGACTCTTTGTTAGTACGTCCGCCGCCATTATTTCAGCCCTTAAATATCTTAATTGTACAACCTTATTTGCAACACCCTCTTTTACAAAATGGTGACGGATATCAATATGTTTGCTTCTCTTATGATATACAGGATAAGCACATAAACTTATTATCCTTTGGTTGTTATTAAACAAAGTTATACACAGATTCTGGTAAATAAAATTATTCAACAAGATGGTTTTTGCCTCGGTTGATAATACACCAACAGTTTTTTATTTAGAACTTTCCCTTAAAATCAGAGACCCACTTAATTTGAAAGCATAAGCTGTATGTGATCTCCTTAACAACAGGTAAACCTTAATCTGCATCCACTGTAGCTTTGTTCCATCATCACAACATATAAACCATAATCTACGGTATGTTTTAAATATTTTAAAACCCTTTATGCACTCTTCTAGTGACTCTTATTATACATGTTATTAAATTGACTCAAGATACTAATAAGTAACCTTTAACTTAACTTCACCTGCACAACTTCCTTATCTTTTAAACACCCACTTATTTTTCACTACATATCATCTGCAGGTCACTTTGACACTTCCCAGGCTTCATTAACTTCAAAATTTTTGGTCTCATTCCGCATCACCTCTTCCCTCATTTTACCATCTGGCCTTGCCATAGCTGTAGCTGGATCTTCAAGATTCTGGGCCTCTTCAACACATATATGTTACAAAATCCTGCAAAACTTTTTCTTTGGTTGCCTCCTCGAAGGTCTTAGCTCTCGCTTAACCTTCTCCACTCTAATAGTCTTGCTTGTAGGAACATACTCATAGTCACTATCCTTGCTTGTAGCTTCAGACTCAGAGTCAATGCATGAGGTCTCCTAGATTGTTTTACACTCCTGTATTGACACTTGAACGTCCTCTATAGTATTTTCCATTATCTGCACATCCCTGCAAATAATCCCTCTATTTGTTTCATTGTCGAATAGTCTATAACCCTTTTTTCAGTCACTATATCCCATAGTCTTTTTTGATTTCTTACTATAATTTAGTCGGGCCTCAAAAATGAATAGATGCTCTATGTAAGGTTTTTTTGTTAAGCCAGATCTTATAGATATTTCTACCATCAGGACGTCCAGAGTTCGATTTTGTAAATACAGCGTCATATTAACAGCCTTGCCCCAAAACTTCTTGTCTAGATTACCATCAAAAAGCATGCACCTCGTTTTTTCCACGAGTGTTCTATTTAAGCGTTCTGCAGAACCATTTTGTTCAGGTGCATGTGCTTCGGATTTCTGGTGAATTAGGCCTATTTGTAACAAGTATCTGTCAAAAATAATGCTACAAAATTATATATACGAGGCATGTCCAGAAAGTAAGTGTACTGAGCCTGTCACGGCGGTAGGGAATTGTTTTTCCACATGTTGGCTGCACTGCCGCATAGCGTGATTTCTCCCCTCCACAACAAGACCGCTTCGAGGTCAGTACGTTGAGAACTATAGACGCAGCAACACGTTTAGTGAGAAATGTCAATCCAATCTCCCGCCAAGTGTGAAATACGCGGCGTTATCCGTTATCTCGTTTGGAAGGGATTAACTCCGGTTGAGGTTTGTAATGAGGTACAAACTGACTGGAGATGAAACTTGGGTTGCCCACTACACACCAGAAACCAAAAGGCAGTCTCAACAATGGCGTCACACCTCTTCACCCTCTGCCAAAAAGTTCAAAACGACAATTTCATCCAAGAAAATCATGGCACCCGTGTTTTGGGACTGTCAAGGCATAATTCTTATTGAATATTTGCCTCAAGGGGAGACCATCAACGCTGCAAGATACTGTCAGACCCTAAGAAAATTACGGAGGGCAATTCAGAACAAGAGGAGAGGCATGCTGACAAAGGGAGTCTGCCTGCTGCACGACAATGCCAGACCACACACAGCTAACGCCACGAAAAACCTGCTCGCCTCGTTTAAATGGGATGTCCTGGACCATCCTGCGCATTTCCCTGACCTAGCACCGTCAGATTACTACCTCTTTACCTCCCTAAAGCTGCACATGGATGGAAAAAAGTTTTCAACCGACCAGGAGGTGAAGGAGGAGGTGGAGAAGTGGACGAAGGGATTGGCGAGAAACTACTTCGAGGAAGGCATCAAAAAACTGATACCCCGGTACACCACCTGCATTGAGAGGAATGGTGACTATGTCGAAAAATAGTTTAGATATGTACTAATGTAAACAGATATTTTTTTTGTTCAAATAAAAAAATTTATAACCTATAAAAATTTAGTACACTTATTTTCTGGACATGCCTCGTACATTGTGTATATATAATTATGTGTATAGAATACATTCACCCCAAAACTGAACCGCACCATTTTGTATTATTTGAAGCCGGTATTCTGAATTTCTAATATGAAAAGGCCAAATAACTGTGTCATCATAATTGCAGTATGATAAAAAAAAACAATTCCATTAACTTTATTTTTAGATTTGTGTTATAAATTTCCCTACCCTTGTACAAATTTTTCATAAATTTTTCGCACAGAAAGATTTTTGGACCATCTTCACAACCTGACTTTCAAGGTTTAGGCTGTCATCAACAATAATACCTAAGTTTTTGTATTTATCTACATTTGTAGTTGTTACCCAGTCTCTGTAGTCCCAAAAAACATAATTGCCGATTTACTAGGATTTAATTTTAGTCCATTGTTAGCTGAATAAGAATATATGGAATTTAAATCGTTATTAAGTTTTTCTATAGATGCGGGTAGTGCTTCTTTGGTGTACACGAGATGTTTTAATTGCTAGTCCAATATCTCTAGTATATGGAATAAACAACAAAGAACCAAGCATGAAGCCATGTGGGACTCCTCTATCCAGCGGCAAAAATGATGATATGTTGTTATCAATTTCAACAGCTTGAAACTGATTGCTCAAGTAGCTTCTAAAAACCAGCACAGTGGCATGTAAACACAAATCAGACAACCTTTCATATAACATGCGATGATCAATGGTGTCAAATGCCCTGCTATAATTCAAGAGAACCAAAGCCGTGGTTTTATTTATATCTGATGCACCTACAATATTATCCAGTACTTAAATTAATGCTGTAGTTGTGCTATGGGACTTTCGAAAGCCAGACTGATGAATTGGAATGAGACTATGCTCGCGCAAGAACGCAACCACTTGCTGATAAACCAACTTTGCTACAATTTTGCATACGTACATTACATACACAAATATTTTTGCCGTTAACTAAATTAGTCGTAATTTATTATCCTCTACATTTCAATTTCTGTGAATTACCTGCAGGGGAAGAGAAGACAGAAATAAAAAGATCAGGCGTACTTTAGAGATGATATAGTGTTTTTTTGTTAAATCCTTTATTACATGCAACCAATATTTCGCGATGCAATTGACAAGGTCTATATTAATGTAATTGCTGGCCACTATAACAATAATTTATTCATGTATATCTGACGCGAGAAGGCTAGCGATAGCGAGTGGCGTAATCAAGCAAAGTGTCGTTGCCAGCATGTCCAATTTTTTCTAGTGTTTATGTTGTTAAAAACTTTTATTAATCTGTTGTGTTGCAATGAGTCTTACATTTATCTTAACTACTTTTCATAATGTAAGTAAAACATTAGGCCTCCAAAAAACAATGCTGATTTTTTAAATTCTAATATAAGACAAAACTGATGATTATCAAATTCCTAATTATTCCATTCTGTTAATACTGTATAATTATGTAGAACGTTAGATTTTGAAGAAACCACATATACTAAGACTTAGCGACAAGAAACCAAAAGCAAACAGGCGGAGCCAGAGGAAACGAGGCATTTCAATACTTGATTACGATTAATTAATTAAATCCAATTTTCTTAGTACGCAAGAAAATGACAGGCCGAATTCCGGAGACAGAAGTTCTGTCTTCCGAAGCTAATTAATCAAATGTAAAGCGCTCGAGAATTAAATGTTTAAAGACATCTTCATGCGAGACGGCAGCAGTATGCCACCATGTGTATTTAGAACAAAGCTGCTGAAAATTGAGCTAATTTTCACCGATATTATTATTGTACCGGGGATTATTAAATTATTAGAATGTATTACATAGAGAGGTATTAGTTTTGCTTAATGAAATATTTGTAGATGAAATGGTGTATTATTTAATTAGAAATCATTAAGGAAATACATCAGATTGTACAAAATATATCTTAACTTAAAGTTTTTAATTGTGTACTTTTTGTTTTATTGCATTTTTTTAAAATAGTCTTTAGGTTAGTTTTATGTAGGACCCAATGCTTAAAGCCGGCGCCACACGATGCGTCCAACCATTGGACCCAACGTTCGATTAAATTTTTTGCGTTTAAAGCATTTGGAAAATGTGTCTGCTACACGATAGGTAACGTCCTTTTCAAGATTGGAACCAACATTGTATCAAAGGTTGGTGTATTGTCGTCAGTGCAGTGCTGTTTCATTTCACTTCTTTACATTAAAATTTTTAAAATGGATAACGAAGACGTAACAACTGCAGTCGTTGCTGCTTCCACGGTAGTTTTATGTTGTGCAAAATTATTGCAACAGAAAAAACAAAAAAGGCGTACTAGGAAGTGGTGGATGTTATCTTTGAATAGAAGCAGAGAAAGGTAATAATATTGTGAATAATAATAAGTTAAATTTTGCCCCAGATATTATATTCTGGCAAGTGGATCTGAAACAGCGGCAGGAATGTGGGCCAAAATATTCGACGTTGCCACGTTTAACTTCAAAACTTAATTGTGCGGGACTTACTTTTTAATAATATGCAATATAAGATTTTTTACAATCACAAGATATAGAGGATAAAATGTTAAGAATTATAATCTAAATAGTTATTCCATTTTGGCTTTAATACGCAATTTTTTTACTATTAAATATGGTACAATTAAATGTTTGTCCAAAAAATGGATCATGTTTAGTAAATCTGGCAACATTACGTTCCACCTCTACATTCCTACTTCTACTCCTCTACTTCTTGTATAATAAGGGTCAGCCATTATGAACCTGAACGCTTGTGATTGGTTTCCCTCGCCGCACGTGTTTTTGCTAAGAATTATTTCGATAGTTCATTGGACAGTGTCTTTGTCACCTGTTTACAATGCTTGCTGTCGTTTCAAAACATTGATTACTATTGAAGGGTGGACAGTGGCGTAGGTTTTATCGTTGATGAAGTTATACTAAATTACCTGTGCAAATGCAAATAATTCGATGAAATTGCCTCTTAAGCGTAAGCTTGATCGCGTTTTCCTTTATACCGGAGTCTCCGTATCATCTGTGAGAAAAAATCACAAGGAAGATGAAGAAAGGCGACAAAATAACCCTGATGAAATGTTAGCCAGTACAGGGAAAAAACGGCCACGGAAAACTGTCGTCGAAAAAGATGACAGTTTTCATTTTCAAATAGTTAGGCATTGTATGACCAGATTTTATTTGGAATATAAAGTGGTTCCGACAACTAGAAAGTTGTTAAGAAAATTAAAAGAAGAGGCAAATTTTTCTTATTCCAGGAAAACGCTTCGGCTTTTATTAAAGTCAAATGGCTTTTTTGGCATAAGTGTCAAAATAAGAGGAAAATCTTAATGAAGAGGCCCAATATTCTTTCCTGGAGATACAAATATCTTCGCGAAATACGAAAATATCGTGAAAAAGGCCGAAACATTATTTACTTGGACGAAACTTGAGTGGATAACGATTTGACGTTCAAGAAATGTTGGCAGAGCAATACGGTTACTGGTGTTTCAAAAAATATTAGTTCAACGGGTAAGCATACAATACAAAACAGTGTGTATAAGTTACAGTCATATATTTTTTCACGGGCAAGGACCCGTTAAATTTGAGAAATATATATATTTTAAATGATATTTTAGGTCGGCTAATAATTGTTCATGCAGGTTCCGACAAGGGTTTTGTGGACAATGCCTGTTTAATATTTAAATCCGGATTGGCCATAGGTGATTACCATGGCCAAATAAATAGGGAAAATGTTACTAGATGGCTTACGGAAAAACTTCTCCCAAATATACCTACCAATTCGGTAATAGTGTTAGACAATGGGTCGTATGAATAAAAATGAGCATTTAGTATCTACTCATGAATTTGGAGCAAATACTCCATGTCATATGAATAAAAATAGGGAGCAGATGCTCCACTTGAGTAGGTACTCTTATGTATAATTTGCTGTGAGTTCATTCTCAGTTTTCCTATGAATAAAAATTTGTTGATGCTCCTCGGAAGGAGAATGTACTCCACAATTTTGGAGTCTGATATATAGCAGACTTCAGTTTGTCTACGGCAGAACTATGGCTGAGTTTATTCTTAATTTGCGTTCTAAAAAATATTACAAACCTAGAAGGCGTACCTGTGATCGTGATTTTAAAGTGTTATATCGATTTACTAGAGAACATGTAGAGTGGATATCAAATCACTTTTTGGGTACAGAATCTGGAGAAAGAAGAGGTGGTGCTATAAATAACATTGATAAAATGAAAATATTTTTGAGATACGTTGGTGATCCGGGTTTCCAATCAGGAGTAGGAGAAGATGTTGGTGTTCATCAAAGTTCTGTCTCAAAAGTAGTGACGGAAGTTACTGAGAAGCTAATAGAAAAATGTGGTCTGTGGATAAAATTTCCTCACACTGCTGCCGACATAATAGAGGCGAAACAAAAGTGGCAATCAAATTATTCTTTTCCTTGTGCATTGGGCGTGATAGACTGTACCCACATAAAAATAAAAAAGCCACCTATTCATAGCGATGAATACATTAATCGCAAAGGATATCACAGCATTAATGTCCAAGCCACATGTAATTCAGATGAGTGGTTTACAAGTGTAGACGCTTCATGGCCAGGATCTGTTCACGATTCACGGATTTGGAGCAATTCAGAAATTTCAAATATTGCGAGGAATGATTTTCATAGGTCACAAGCACTACTCTTAGGAGATGAAGGATATGGTATAGCACCGTGGCTAATGGTACCTTTTAGAAATCCTAATACACCACAAGAACGTGCTTATAATAATTTATTTACAAAGGAACGTGTAATAATTGAAAGATGTTTTGGTCAACTAAAACAACGATTTCCGATGCTACAATATAAAGTGTGGGTATCCATAGAAAAAGTTCCAAAATTTGTCATATGCTGTTGTATATTACACAATGTAGCAAAATATTTAAAAGATGAGCTAGATCCTATGGAGCTCCCATTAGAAGATATCCCACTTGCGTATCCAGCAGAAGAGGAGTTAGAGAATAATAATATTAGAAGAAGCGGGCAACGGAGGCGATCTGAGTTAGCAGATGTCATTCTTGCTCTCGCTTGAAGTAAGTAAAGCGTGGAAAGAACTTATTTATCATTTTTATTATTAACACTTTAGAAAAATGTTTTTGTCACATGTTAGATTTCTTTATTTCGTAAGTGATTCTAAAAAGTATTGACACATTATAATTTGAAATATGCTTGTCCATTGTCAGCTTGAATGATATTATTATTGCTTGAATTAGATTGTTCATCAACATCTCTGTTTAGCTGTCTCTTGAGTTTTTCCTCTTTCATTTCTAAAACTCTCAGTTGTTTCAGTAAAACTAGTCTTTGTAGTTCGTTATTCGAGAGTTGTTTAGTAACGTTTGTTTCATATTCGTCGAGAGGACTACCTTTATTATGTTTCTTTTTTTTAGGTGCATGTTGTACTGTACTAATAGCATCATCATTTGCTGCACTCGTTTCAGAAGCAGAAGTTGATTGCCTAGGGATTGGATCTTCATGGCCGATTTTCGTCTCTGTTTGTTGTATGCCGACGGATAATGCTCCTAAAATGAAAAATTAAGTAAATATTCATACAGTTTCTATATTAAAAAATGGACAAGTGATAAAGTTTCGTAAATAATATTGTAACTTTTTTTTGTTTCTAAGCTACAAAAATGTCTGTCTAAAATACTTGATCAAATGTTAAACAATAAGTAATTAATTATTATAAATAACATAACTTTATAAATCATTCAATTTTCACAAAATAATAAATAATAGCAAACTTTAGATAGGTTCACTAATATATATGGTAATTTAAATAAAGTTACTTATGAAGAAGATATTAATTAATTTACCTGGAACTTTTGCAAGTACTGGATTTGTGTTGCCTTCCATGATTTCCAACAAAATCTTTTCCTGCAGCATAATTTTCTTATTTCCAGTCCTGTTTATGTCAGTCTTTTTCTTGAGTCTGGATTTCATATTATTAATTTTTTTGTGCATTTGACTTGTCGTTATTTGTGACCCGAAATTCAGCTTCCACTGTTTGTTAATCAGTTCTATTGCTTGGCTTTTTGACTTTCGGACAGCTGGTGTTTGTGACTTGGATAAAAGTATGGGAACATCACGTAGCATGTTTACAAATCCCATTTGGGATTCGCAGACTTCAGTTTCTTCTTCACTTTCACTCATTGCACACTGATACTTGAATTTATACTAATACACGAATATGCGAAACGCGGCACTTGTTTATTTGGTGTTTTTTCAGGTGCAGACTTGTTTGGAAATATCGAGTATCTACTTTATGTATTCGGAGCACATACTCCTCTCAGCGAATTATTTTTATTCATATAAAACGGAGAACAAACCAGCACTTCATGCTCATGCTCATGAGTACATACTTGGAGTTTCAACTCAAGTGTTATTCATAACAGCCAATGCTCCTTATCATTTGGTGCAGGAGGATAATACTTAAGGAGGATTGATAGTCACCCCTGCGTGGGGTTAAAGTTAAGGGGTTAAAAATACCAAATAAATTTGCAGTCTAATATCGATTGGCAAAAAAAATTTTTTTTAAAGAAAATGGCTGAAAAAAATGGGGTGGAATAAGGTTTATCCTGTATATTATTATGTATTACATATACTATATGTTATAGGTATAAGTCACGATGCAAGTGCCAGAAAATTTGATCTTTTCGATTTGGTTTTACGCCACAAACCACCTGGTGGCCAAAAAAATTATATAGTAGATCGGATTATAAGGTCCCATGGGCATACTCCATTAAGAACACCGCCTTATTTATGCGAGTTAAACCCAATTGAATTAGCTTTGGCAAGACTCAAATTTTTAATAAGAAGTCGGAATACTACTGGCAATTTTAACATTACAATCTTAAAGGAGGTTACTGAGGATGCTATATCCTCGATTTCCGAAAATGATTGACAGAAATTTTGCCAGCACGTTAGAACTGTGGAGGATAAATTCTGGGAAACTGACCAAATCATGGAAGAAATCGAGCCCCTTGTCATCACAATAGGAAATGAGGACAGTGACACTAATGGCAGTAGTAGTGAAGACGATAGTAAATACGAGGCGGTAAAGTGAAGGTAAAGAAAACGAGCTCGCTTATTTCACCAGTGAAAATAAAAACATGTTTAAGTGAAGTGTGTGAGACTTTAAAAAAACAATAACATAAATAACAGTAAACGAAAAATTAGGTAAGTTATTTACCTTATATTTTTCTCAAATTACCTTACTTTTTCGGAAATACCAAAAAGAGTGAAAATTTCGCATAAAAAATACATAAAAACTCCCGTTCCTAGTTTAACCGAACTTTTATCATTGCCAAAACGCCTATGATATTCGTTTTTTATAATCTATACCAGGTGGCTCATTTTAGTCGACGTTTGACTTTTGTTTTGTTTTTTTTAATGACCTTCAAAATACACGTACTATTGCAGTGACGTGGCCCCCTGTGACCTTAGCAACTTTTGTTTAAACTTTGTTTTTTTAAATTCGGCTTAGCAACAGAGATTAGTCAGAGGTAGTTTTTTTAAGTAATTTTGGGTAGTGGTGCTATAGTAATTTTTTTTTTTTTTATTTTTATAGTTAAAAATAAAAAAGTTATAGCCTGTGACGTTGATTGTGGGACACCCTGTATACCAAAAAAAAAAGAACTTATTTCTAAAACCATAAAACATACAAATGAATAATTAATTAGGAAAATTTATTTTAATAAATTTTAAAATTATTTAAAAAATTATTTAAAAAAAATTAAATTATTTAAAATTATTTAAAATTAATAAATTTTAAAATTATTTAAAATTTATTAAATTTAATCGTATTTAAATAGTTTTACATAATACCACACGCCACTGTCCATTTTATGAATAAAGTCGGCCATGTTGTCTCCACTACTGCATTCCCCTTACCTCAGGCCGAAGTGTTTCAGATCCGTCTGCCACACTGTAGTGCCCTATATGCTATATATCGGTGATAATTCTGTGCTAATGCATGATAATGCTTGTCCACACGCTGCTAGGGTTGTTCGGCAATACTTAGAAGAGGTCGAGATACCCACCCTAAATTGGCCTGCACGTAGCCCGGACCTTAATCCGATAGAACATGTCTGGGACCATCTAGGATGGCAAATTTAGCAACATCCAGCACCAATAAGAACACTAGATGATCTTCAAAATGTTCTTTTTGACTTCTGTTTAGACGCCTTCGAAGACGAATGGAAGCTGTAATTAGAGCCAGGGGCGGTAACACACGCTATTAGAAATTCATTCGCTTAAATAAAGTTCTTTTTTTTGTATACATGTTTTGTACAATTTTTTTGATTTTTGTATATTTTGGTAAATCAAAATATTTTTCCTCTGTAGATTGAACTGATTTAAAATAAATGTTGCAAAAGTCGTATTATTTGGTGATTTAATTATCAATATCAATAAAATTTAAAAAAACAGGCAAAAAATTTAAAATATTTAAGAAATAATAAGTGATGCGATCATTTTTGTGGGGTGTGTAGTAGTAACATATTTGTAGGTACTTCTTTGCAAGTTTTAAAATGTAATGCAAAAAATCCTGGTCGAGTGTGCAACAATATAATTTATATTAAGAAAAAAATAATGTTTTGTGAACGTGTCAAGACAATTAGAAAGTTTCTATTAACATTGGGATTGTAATTTTATTTCTGGAGAAAAGACTTCCGCTATAAAACCTTTCAAAATAAATTATAAATATATTAAAAAGTAAAAGCAATCAATGTACTCTCACGAGAACATCTGATGTAACTGAATTATTTTTGAAAATTAAGCACCAAACAATATCTTGTTCATGAACACTCAATGAACTTTTAAAACAAAGTACCAGGTGACCTGCTGCATCGGCTGCAGCTCTTTTAAAAAAATCCGATAATCTACCCGAACAATTAAAACCAATATATCGATTTAAAAAGAACCGGTGTTTTGGCTTTTTGGTGGCCACGCCCTGAAGAAGCCAATAAGCAGAAACTGCGTCGAAAAATACCATAATTATTTTTTCTGCTACCTGACGGACTGAATATCTCGATAAACCTATTTTTTTGACATACATTTTCGTGCTAATCTTATTTTTAATTTTTACAGTATTTACAATATACTCACATTTTCAGAGATATTTCAATGGTCGTTTTTTTTTGCTCAATCTTAGTGTCGGTCTTTGGCTGTCTCTAAACAGATTGGATAATTAGGATATAACCAAAGCTTGACGTACTTGTACATCTTATTTTAGCGAATCAATATAAATTTATGTAACGTTTTAAAAACCAATCCCTCTTTTTTAAGTGCAAAAAGTTGTGCATATTTGTTTTAATTTTGATTTTATTAAAAAAGAAAAATTTTACAAAGGCCATGGCAAGTCCGAAGAAATTTTTTGGCATAAATTTGGCAATCAAAATATTTATATAGAGAGATCATCGTGCAAGGCACAATTTATTTTTTCGTACGTATAAACATGATACCTACATAACACATGGCTAAAAAAAAAAGAAATAATTAGTAAACATAAATTGTATAAACTTCTACATCAAAAGAACATGATTATGTATATGAACTAAAAGAAAATAAATACATGTATTGTTTTATTATTATTTCTTTTTAATTATTTATTTCTGCAATTTAATGATGAGTGGCATTTTGAGTTGCATTTCACTCCTTTTTTTAGACAATTGCATCTTCTGTTTGCGCAATTATTTTTACAACCACATCTTACAAAACCTTGCTTTGATTGAGAATCTTCAGCAGCAACAGTTCTTAGCGTTAATTTTTTTTCTGGAACATTCACCATGTCTATGAACCTATGATCAGCTACTTGGAACTCGTTTCTTGCGTATAATTTTTCAAGTACTCCTGATGATGTTCCCAGCTTGGAGAGGTTACTGTCTTCTTTCCATTCCATAACAACAGCCATCACGTTTCTTGGTGCAGCTCGTCCTCTGTCTACATCTGGTATTCTAACCAAAACATTTTGCCCAATACTAACAGGAGCAAATTTTTTGTTGGATCTCTGCAGCATTTCGTCGGCTTGCCTTTTCTGGAAAACGGAGGCTGCTTTACGTGCTTCGGTAATTTTTTCTTGCCGAGTGCAAAGCATATTTGACCTCTCAGGTGTACACGTACACTGAAAAAAACATGTTGGTCAATAATCTGCCTACATAATACATGATTTGGAGGGTGAGTAGCCACACTTAAAGAGCATTTCAAAAAAAATTAAAAAACTTCCTATAAGCATTTGCCTCTAAATGCATTATTATGAAGATACAGGGTGTTAAAGTTTAACGAAAAGCTAACTTTCATACCCTGTACTTATTTCGAGAACGAAGCAATTCCACGCATATATTTACAGGAATTTAGCTTTTTGTTAAACTTTAACACCCAGTTTTTCCATTTTTTTCAGATGCTCTACCTCCTCCTTAAGTTTGGCGACTCACCCTCCAAACACCTTGTATAAACAGTAATTTACTTATATAAAGTTTTGTTTATTTTTTGTACGAAAAGAAATGAAATATCACTTACTTCTTTTTTGCTTGGTTTCATCGCTTGATGTCTTGTATAATACTGCATTATTTTCTTCTTCTACATCTGAGCTGCTAGAGATATCTGTGTTAGAATTTTCATTTGCTATATTTTCTAACTCTTCTTCTTCAGTAATGTTTTGAAAGACCTCATCAGGTATATTTGAATCAAATAGGCCATTACGTATAGGTACCCCAAACATAGCCTCATACAGATATCTATACCTCTATGAAAAGATCTGTTTTTTTTTAGTTGAACAAATCGCAATCCGTTAGCCCAATTAGTACTCTTGTTATCTGCAATCCAAGATACCAAAATGTCCCTAACATCCTGGTTTGCCCTTTCTACACTTCCCTGGCTTTGAGAGTGCCTTGGTTTACCGTGAATTATTTTAGCTTCGAACATATCAGCAAGTTCATTAATGACAGCTGCTGTAAACTCTCTTCCATTGTCACTTGGGAGGATATAAGGCGCACCTATTATACAAAAAATGTCTAAAAGATTGTAAGCTACCTCTGCAGCTCTTTTAGATTTCAAAGGTTTTAGAAACACAAATTTTGTCAGATGGTCCTGATAATTTAAAATAAATTTGTAGTCTTCGTCTGGTTCTGTTTGCATATCTACATGCAACAAGCAAGGTCTACTTGGCCTCTTGAGTTCATGTTGTTGCTCAAAATTGGTTTAACCACAAGCCTCTTTCCTTTCTGTTTTTTCTTCAACTGACATTGTCCACATAAGCGTAAATAAATATCAATTATATCACGAGTAATATTACAGTATTTTTTTTAAGCTCTTCATCCATGCACCGAGTTCTTTTATGCCCCGTATCAATGCGGGCTTTATAAATAATTTCATACAGTGCATCTATATGGCAAAAATATTTATTATGTCTTCTTCACTAGAAGTTCGCTTTTTTATAAGTTTTTCTACATCCCCGATGGTTAAAATATCGTACCTCATAATTCTGCGATAATCTAATGATGTAAGCAACTCTCCCTGCCTTCTTTTAGTTAAAGAAACTTTTGTATCGGATAATAATTCATTGTACTTTTCTGTTGTCAACATTAATGCATTTAGTTTACTTTCCTGGATATAGGCATTTAATTTCAATTTAAATTCTCCTTCACTTACAACGGACATCGTAAATATAAGACAAAACGCACTACTAAGACACGTGTTAACGCGATTCACGCCCTGGCTCAGACTGACACTCAATGCGACGGTCTGCGACGCTGCCGCTGTGCAAAATCTTTTGCAACAGTGTTGTCGGACGGAATTTATTAAGCTTTGGTCATTTCGATTTTGCATAATCCTAGGTTTGGCTGGTTGGAGACGATCAAAGTCCGAAATTGGAATAAAATTCGGGCTTTGGTCGTTTTAATTAAGCCAATCCTAAGATTGAGCAAAAAAAAACGGCCATTGGCCGTTTTCGGGCTTTAAGCCCAACATATATAAATAACATAAAATGCTTATAGAGTGCTTAAAAAGCTTTAATACTTTGTTTGTTCTGAACTTATTATATTTTGGTTAAAACATCCTTTAATCTTTCATTGGTCCTTCGATCCTCCGTACTTGTGTTCGATCCTCCAATGTGATCATTCTCTTATTCGGTCAAGAATATAAAAAGGTTTTTTTTCTCTGAAAATATATAATTTTTCATGCTCCTCTATGTGATCTTATATGAATGTTCGATATGATTATCTGAAAAAAAAACATTGTTATCTACTTTTGAACCGTTTTCAAATCAAAAACGTATACTTGATGAGTTTGTTTTAACTACTAATTTTTTTTTACTATTCAATAACTTTTTTTATTTTGTTTTAGGTAATAATTTTTTTTTGTTTCAGGTATGTAATATCAAACCAGATTAAGCCTTTCAATCTGACTTGTATAAAAAAGAGCGGTAAGTCGATACTTACGAAATGTTATCCATGTGTTGACCTAAATATAAAATCTCCCACACACTTGCTAACAAAAAAGTTAATTATCGAAATGACATCCGACATGAAGGGAAATTTGTAGCTTACATTTAAAGAAATCGATTGCATAATTTAGCAGACGAGGGTCGAGTGTCAAGGGTCGAGACAAGACCCCTATTTATTATAAATGAATAACCTCTTCGTTTCCTTTCTCTGGAGATTTCAAGATGATGTTATTTCTGATTTTGAACCAAGTCGGGGGATCTGCTCAATAGGTTACGGCATTGTGTTCCGTTTGTCGAAGCTCATATTTTTTTCGTATAACATGAAAAAACGATAAATTTTTATGTTTTAATCAGACAGAAAGAGTTTCTTGATTTGAAAAAAATTATTGATTTGCTCTGCACATCCATAACAGAAGTTACAATGATAAAAGAAACTGCAAAATAAATTATGGTTGACCTCAACGATATCTTTATTCTAAAGAATAATTCTCAGTAGTCTTTTAGGTAGGAAGTATATTTTTACATCTTCTATTATACTTATCTTTTATCAGTTAATTAATATTATTTTATTCTTTATACTATAATTATAATTAACAAAAACATTTCTATAAAAGCAACTAATAAGTAATTGTATATCCTGGTCACTATTTTAGTAATACCTGCATTCTTTATGATACCTTTTACTCAACTAAAAAATATAAGAAAGTAAATTAAACATTTTCCCTTATTTTTTACATTATCAATTATTTTATAAATTACATTTTTTTTCTCATATTCTGGGCCTTATGCCTGCATTTTCTAACTTAATTCATATAAATATGCCATTTCTTCATTATTCAATAATTATGCCATTAAATTTATAACACAAAAATGCATTCATTAAAAATAAAAGAAAATTATGATTTCCAAATAGTTAATGTAAAAAGTATACAACAACGTGTATTCTTACAATTCAGAAGTGGGATTGGAACCCACGCCCACAGAACTGGACTGCGATTGTACAGGATGGCCGAATGTAAAAAGTATAAAACAACGTGAATTCTTACATACCTTTCGTCGTTTGGGCCGCAACAATCGTATTTGCGTTTTAAAAAATCTTACAGGAAGGCATTAAATTTGATTTTTTTTCTAAAAGTCAAATACCTACAGACTTTGCCTTAATTGGAACAAATACCACTTACGAGGTTTTAAACACAAACTCTCAAACTGTTCAACGACATAATTTGTAACGCACAAGCAAACTAAACTGTTAATATAAAAAAAGCAATAGGTAATATCGTAAAACTGTAAACAGAAAACAAATTTTTTAAGGTAAATTATTAATACTATTAGCCTGGAAGGTCGTCATCAAATTTCCAAAACTGCTTATCTAGCATAGTTTTTAAAGGTGGTAAATGATTGTACTTTTCGGTCTTAATTTTTGGACGAGTTTTATAAAGCTGGGTAACTGTATAATTTCTATTGCTTGGTCTTTTAACAAACTGTCCAGATATCATCATAATTAACTTATATATATATATATTATTTCATTGAAAGGAAGGTACATTGTACCTTAGTTCTGAAACTTTAGGATCTTCGAATTTGTAACCAGATTTTATGGCTCAAAAACAGTTTTAGAAAAATCTTTAAAATCATCATAATTCATGTATTTTACGTTAGAGGGATTTTTATGGTGAACTTCGCGACAAACATTTAAATAATCTGTAGGCAAATAAATGTCCCTGCTTTTTAATTTTCTGTCGATCGTGCTGTGAACCCTCACCATCTCGCTATGACATCCCATAAATAATACGTCACTTCTCTATCAAATAAGTTGTAAATAATATAATTATAAACACAGAGTTTTGTTTTATAGCATTTTGCACTAGCTTTAAGAACAGAGGCTAGCTTTACAGCTTGTACGTCAACTGTTAATACTTATACATTTTTATCAGTTTTTTGACAGGCCTTTTTGTCTTCTTCCTTGGAACAACGTGCCATATCTTTTCTTTGGAAATTATTTGCAACTATAGATGTCATCAGCTATATTACCAACTTTATGTCCAATGCAAACGTCGCATTGATCTTTCTTTGGACGATATAACTTAATGTCTTTTTCCTTGATAGAGTAAAATAATATTATTTTTGAAAAATGCTGTTGTCCCTGGTTTTCTCACATCAATACTTATCTCTCATCAATACTTCACACATCTCAATACAGGTCTATTTTGCTTTGAAACGCAGGGTCTAAATATAGTTTGGTGGTGGAGGCGCGGCAATAATGCGACGGAATTTTTGGAAAATCATTTCAAAAATTCTCTAGGACTTTATTTTTTTCTTTAGTAGAATGTCTGTTTCGTGCGTTATTTAACTTTTCTTCAACCGTTACATGAATGCTAAATGTCTTCGTACTATACCCTCTCACAGTCCATTCTTTTACTACCAATATGAAAAAAAAAATTTTTTTTATACCCTTCATTTTTCAGTTTCTTTTTGAAGAAAATGTAAATTATTGTTTCATTTCTTTTTGAAGCTACTTTCTTTCTCTTTGCTAGAACTGATCTACAAGACAGCTAATATAAGCACTTTTCATATCCCACCTTACATCTTCCTAAAACTTTTTAAACATTTCTTCACTCTCTTTTTATGTGAAAATCCTACATTTTAGTACCTTGATTTTTTACACTTTTGGGAAATACAAGTTTGTCCAATACTTCGTGGAGCAACTGCATTTATTAGTTTATATTTACCATTTGTGTCCTTTTAAAATCCTTTGTATGACTTTCCACGCATTCGTAAATATTTATTTTTTGCATTTTCTTCTCTAGTAACCAGTTAACTTTTTTTCTTTACAGGTTCCTTTTCTTTCTCACTTTCTTCTTGGTTTCTATCTTCGTTTTCTAATTTATGTGTTATACTTTTGTTTATTTGTATTATTTTCGTCCTCATGCTTGTGGGATCCCGCTAAGATATCCTGCAGTTCTTTTTGGGCGGTATCGTTTTCATCTTCTAGTTAAACATAGTCAGGATTATTTTTCGTGTCACTTTCGTCATCATCACTATTTTTGTCACTTTCTTTATCCCTAAGAGAGTTATTTTCTAGTTATCTAGTTTTTCAATGCCGATGCCGTCTCTGTTGTTTGACTTTTTGTCTTGATGCTGTTTAATGTCTTCGTCGAATTCAAGTACTGTTAAATTATTTAACCCCGCAATCTCTTCTATTATTACATTGTTGTCAATGTAAAAGTTTAGAATGTACCTAATCCTATTTATATATATATTTAGGAAAATTTTCTCATTGGGTTATAGGTTTCGCAAGCAAAAGTATTTTCAGACTGCTACCTCTCTTGATTGTAAATTTGTTTTAATGTTCTAAGCACTATAACTTTTTCCCTTGCTAAGGACATCTTATAAAAATACTAGTATGTTATTATAAACCTCTGGACTAAACTGTAACTTGTTATCCTAAGGCAAAAAGTTTGTCTCCCGACCAATTAAAGGGATACAATTTGTCAAACGATAAAAAGACACCTTACTCCAGACCCAATTTATGTAATGCATGCATAAATAATAGCCTTTATTAACCTTTTATTATGTGGATGCCCATTTACTATGATATTTTATTATTAATAACAAATTCTTCCCACTGCGTTACTGTTTTAAAGTCTAACTTACTTGTTAGTAAATGAATTAAGAGTGTTGACCACGAACCAACTGGCTCACCTAACAATTTAAGCGCTCTAAATCGTTTTTGGAAATCATCTACTAGATTTCTAAGGCTATACTTATCTTTTGAGACCGTGGGCAAATCAAAAAGGACCATAACATGATTTTTTATAGTTAGCATTTTGTTTTCATAACGCTCCGTTAGTAGGTTCCATGCAAGATCATAGTTTTGATCCGTTATTTCGATAGACTCCAAGATTTTAGCAGCATCACCCTTGATAGAACTGAGAAAATAGTAAAACTTCCTTACTTTATCAGTTGATTCGTCATTATGTACAAGGATTTTATATAAATCTCTAAATTGGCTCCATTTTTCGTATTCGCCATAAAATTTGATAAGCTCGATTGACGGAAAACCCTTGGAATGAGACATTGACGTCGATGCTCTTTGATGGGCGATCTGAGGTTGATTCGTCATGCTCTGCGTCTCACTGGCATTTACAGTATTTTTTTTCTCGTAATATTCACGAATTAATTTTATCGCTTTTCCCTCCGTCAATTGCATCTCATCAGGATCTCTTAGTTCTAAATTGCTTTGAATTTCATTAAATTCTCTAAAGAGTGAGCCCTCTACGCTCTTTAAACGAACTTTTGTTCGTTTAAAGAGCACAGAACCTAAGTTTTTGATTTTGTCGATACTAAACTTGTCCAAAAACACCATAAATCTTTTAAGAGAAACCTTAATTTGCTCTATTTCTATACGTAATTTTTTATTAATTGCATTTTCCATGCATTCCACATTATCCGATTTGCTCTCATCAGGAGCCCCATTTGTCTCGCTATTAGACATGTTTTTCTAATGCTAATCGATATAAATTAACAGTGAATTACGATTTTACGATAGCTTACCATACTATCAGCACAAGCAAAGCAACAATCAAAGAGCTAGGAAGCGGTAACAAGGAAAAGACTTACAGTTTCGCTGATCGTAAGTTTGTTCAAGCCACGACTATACTAAATAGCGGCCGAACTGCTGCTGCATCCCAACATGGCTGCCTGTTTCCCTCTCGACTGTCGCTGCTGAACCGGCTTTGACGATTTAATTTTCGATTTTTTACCTCCAAAGAGTACGTTTCCATAGGTTATTATAACCATACGGCCGAAGGACCATTAGATGTGGATGCCCGTTTACCTTTTTGAATAAAACCAAGTTGATTTCCACTTAAATTTTGATTTATTGTGAAACAAGTACAAAAAAATGACGCTTATCGTTACGCCCAATTTTGTCTGTATCCAACTGGCTGGGAAGCGCGGTTGCCGCGTTTAACCCAAAGGAGTTAGATTTTGGTATTTAAAATTTTCCAAGTACAAATTTCATAAAGAGTCCGTGACATATTTACAAAACCAAGTATCTGCAATGTAATCCAAAAACAGTTTCGGTTAAAAACTCGAATATGGTGCAACAATTTCAAATAGAAATAAAACTGTATAAAAAGCATAAAACGAAATTTGTTTACTCGTGTACACATATACGAATTTCCTGTAATTATAAAATTGTAACATATAATACTTACCAATCTATTGATTTTAATACAACACACCGACAAACACCTGTCGCTATAAGCTACCATGGTCAAATACACTAAGTAAACTACTCAAAATGAATATAGGAGACATCTCTTTAAAATTCAATAAGTTAAAAAATATGTATCATTTTGTCAAACATTTATCTTTTTCAAATAGTTTGTAGGTGCCTTTATTAAAATTTACTTAAATTGTTTTTAAAAGGCTGTTTGGTAATACTATTAAAAAAAATATAAAGTGTCAAAAACAAATATAATTTATTTAAGGAAAAAATTAAGAAAAAGTTACATGAATAATGAGTATATTCACTTCTGTCTCTAAGAACTTCGGCACAACGATGACGCATGCTTTCCACCAAATTTCTGATTATTTGTTGTGGTAACTGCTCGTAAATCGTTAAAACGACTGCAACTTGTTTTAGATTTTGGAAGGGTTGATGATCCTTCAAGGGTCTTGCCAGTATATCCCAGAGATGCTCAATAGGATTTAGATTTGGGCTATTAGCGTGCCATCTCATGACATATTAATATTGTGCTCCTGTAGGAAATTTCTCACGATTACACATTACCTTGCTGTAGAATGAACCCAGCGCCCATATTTTAGGCAAATGGGACGACATGAGGTTCCTCTATGTAACGGACAGATATTAAAATTCCGTCCCGAAATACCCCAAGGTCCGTGTGTCCTGTCAAGTTATTCCAGCCCATACCAGTATTGATCCAACTCCAAATGGAACAATTTCTTGCACAAATATCGTTCACCGGGACGTTTCCCATCATTAATGCATAACATGCATTACACGGCCATCATTATTGCATAACATGAATCATTTATTTTTTCATCTGTAAACATCACATTGGTCCACTGCTCTAAATTCCAATTAACATGCTCTTGACAAAAGTTTCTACGATTTGCTCGATGAGCTGGAGTTAATCAAGGGGCTCTAGCAGGTCGTCTAGCATGGAGTTGTCCTTCGTGAAGTCGGTTTCGTATCGTTTGCTCCGAAATTCGCTTTCCCGTAGCTTCTATAAGGCGATTTTGCGGTGTTCTAGCAGCAGCGGTGCGACTCCTAATTGCCCAAGTAAAAGTAAAGTCGTAAAAAATTATCTCTCTGTTGTTGCCTTTTGTCGACTGTGATAAGAAGCTCTTCTTACTATGCCGTAAATTTAGACTTACATTAAGTATTTGGACTACACGACGCCTTGAATACCCTACTTCGATCAATGCCACTGGTCTAGCAACTTGAAATTCGGTATACCCTACGTAACCTCCTTCAAGCCAATACATCAATATTCATTGTTAAAATTTAAAAAATTAATACCTATCACGAAGTAAAGCAAAGTGAAACTAAATAATAATTTTATCATCTCAATGTTTTGTGTTTTTTATGTAGCTAGAAGTAAAAAAAAAACATTAACCGAATTTCCTTTCCTTATTTATATATAAGACACTATTTTAAATGATAATTTAAAATAGTGTCTTATATATTATAAAAAATAGCGTATATTTTAAAAAATTGTGTATATTTTGCGTTATAGAATTATCGGAGCGCTTCGTGATTTTGCACACAAACGCGTTTTACTTTTGGAATAGTAATTTAATAAAAATAATAATTTAGAAAAAAAATGCAGATACGAGGTTTTGCAGTTTAAACGACGCTGTGCTAAACGTAAAATCTCACTCTGTGGTCTTCATAAAAATAATATGGAACCCCATTTAGCACTTGTTAATTAACTTCTTCTTCTTTCTCATATTGCAGGCCTTAGGCCTGTGTCTTCCAACTTAATAAATAGTTGAGCTGCCTAACTCTATATTTTTGGGGGTATTCCGGAGAAGCCTCTTGTCTTAGTTTTTGATGTCTAGTGATTTATGCTATTCTTCCTTCCGTCATCCTAACCAAGTAGCTCTTCCAGTCCCTTCGACATTTGCATCCTAATTTGATGATGTCCAATTCATTGTCACGTTTGTTGTCATCTGTTATTACATTACAAAATGTGATTCCTAATTGTTAATTCTGTAACAAGTACATTTTGTTGCATTCGAGACAGTTTTCTTTAAAGCAATAAATAACAGCGGACAATATTTTCACAGTAGGAAATTATCCAACCTATATTATGGTTTATTTGACGTGAGATAGTGGCCATTTTTCAAACGAGTGCCGAAGCGAAAAAACGCGTAAAATAAATCTCGCGGTGGAAAAGCGGATGAGATAAAAGCGCCCCCGCGGCGACAGTCGTGGGGTGGCTACATAAAACGGTGTTCTTTATTAATTAAGGTTCAATATTACCCCTTTGGTAAAATATGGCGCCGGTAATGGGCCACCGCAATGATGGCTTGGTTTAGGTTTATAGGACCGATATACTCTTCCAGCCGCTGCGCCGCCGTAGATGGCCGTTGTGGGCGATGTTTTATGGCAAGCTTTTATAAAGCTGTAAAATTTTTATGAAATTGGTAATTTTATGGTTGTATGAACGGAAAAAGGATCGAGCAGCCTGTTATGTGGTGTAGTATAGTCCAAAAGCGAAGCAAGTTATATAATAAAATCAAAGGAAATTTGACAGTTTACCAGAATATAATGCTGGCATATTACCCGTGTGAATGAAAGTGCTGTTCATATAAAAAAGTCTAAAATACTACTAAAGATTTTTTTACTATCATGAAAATAGAATTACTGCCTAACTTTATAGTAAAACTTCCTTCTTCATTCTGTATATCCATATTTTGTCTTAAAATATATTGAAGAGTTTAGTAGGGATAGTATTTTCTCCACAAATAAAATGCCAGTCCCAATATCAGGAGTGATGCATTTCGGCAAGAGTTCTTGCCATTATTAGAATCTAGAACCGACCTCTCTTTAAAGGTTAACAAATTTCTAAACTCAAAAAAAATAACTCAAAATCGTAAAAACTTCCCAGGTCCCCTCAGGAATAAATTCAAGGATCTTAAAAGTTAAAATCGATCAAAACAACTATATCCTAGCAAAAGGCGATAAAGGTAACTGCATCGTACTAATGCCCAGAGCAGGACTTTAGATTTTTCCATTTCACCCTACAAACTCCTTCCAATGAATCCGGTTACTCTACACACGTCTTTGAATTTTATCGCAATCTTAAAAAAAAACATCCTGTATATTCTACAGTTACTATTGTTTCAGTTTTTTTACTACAGTTTCTACAGTTACAGTTACTACTGGTTAGGTCTACCCACACCACTCTCGTGTGCTAGTGGGAGGAAATTTTAACCCAAAATTTAATAATTTTTTTTTCTATAAGAAAATAATCAATAAATTAAATATTAGTGAGACTGTTAAATAGACAGAAAATAATAAAAAAGGATTTTTAATTAAAATGAACATATTTAAATATGTAAAAATATTAAGAAATAAATTGACTTAAGAACATTCATTTTAAACAAATAATAATTTCGATATTTTATAATATTCTTATATTTTAAATTATTTTCATTCTGATTGATCTTTTATTTACTGTATAGTATGTTGGGCAGAAATGTATGATGTTTGTATCAAATACAATAAAGTTTTTAAACTTAGGAAAAGAATTAAACAAAATCACACCATATTTCAATTTTGGATCATATAATTGAATATTATAAAATATTAAAATTATTATTATTTATTAAAAATTATTAAAAATTATGGTGGTGTGGGTAAACCTAATCGAATATACAAGATGTTTTTTTTAATATTGCGACAAAATTCAGGGACGTGTTCCTTGGTGAAGTTTGGTGGATGTTTCCTTTGTTAATTGAAAAATGTATAGATTTTTTTTTAACTTATTACTTAAACTTTTTTATTTTTTTTAACAAGGCTTTTCTAGCAATTTTATGTTATAATAATAAAGCTAGATTTCAACTTGTAAAGTCAGTCTTAGTTTAAAAAATCAATTAAACGCATGCCTACCTACATCTGCTAAGAGGTAAAGGATGGCAAATGAATTTATTAAATTAGGTACTTGCTAATAATAACACATTTTATTTATGTAAATTGTTGTTTTTTTTTCAGGGTTTAGTTGGATAAATGGTAAAATAAAATCCAATATTTTTAAATTTTTTTCGTTAATTGCCAACGTTTCGGCCAATATTAGACCTTTTTCAAGGCACTACAAAATTAAAAAAAAAACAGTAAAAATACATATAGACAAGTTAAAACGGTATTTTATACAGTGGTCAAAAAATAATTATCAACGATTAAAATTAAATAAGTATTTTAAAACTAAAATCTTACACTATTATAATAATAATAATAATAATAATAATCTTTATTTAGCATAAATAGCTCCATACAAAAACAACAAATTTCCCAAAAAATTAATAAAAATAAAAATACATATAATATTTATAATAATGTTCATAAACCTAATTCAACAACATATTTAGTCAGCAAGAGTATATATATAAGTAAGCAATAAATATCAAATGCTGGGTATCCCGATCCCCGACACTTGCAACGCCTCGGTTTTACCAGGAACAGCAGCATCCCGGTTAATCCAAGGAATACCGCAATATTCCGGTCCGTCTAAACATTGCCATGTCGGCGACCTAAACACCCCGCCACCAAAACTGATTCAGAAGTTATTAAAAATTACCACATACATAACCCTCTTACTAACTTTACAATAATATTATTAAGTAATTAATTATTAATATCCCTTATAAATTAATCAATATACGCTTATTGTGTAAAAAATATAATATACATATGCACTTGAGGTTACTTTTAACATGTGGATCTAAACAAAACAAGTGATGTAAGCAAAATTTGCAGTGCTCGCAAATAACCATAAAATGTTACGCCAATAGGTGAATCTCGGTCATGAGGTTAGTTACCTATGGTCTGGTGAACTAGATCGAATACAGGGTGTCCTGGTTTTTTTGGAGAGACCATGTCAAATCCCGGTTAATCCATGAATACTTTTTCAGTATCCCGGTTGTTCTATGGATAGCAAACACAGCTCTTCTGGCACCCACAAACACCTCATCATTAATATACTATAAACATTATCATTAATATACCTAAACAATATACTATAAAAAAAAATACAAAATGAAAATAAAAAAAAAACAATTAGGCAAAGGTAACAAAATCCTAGGACAATATATGTGCCCTAACCAGCCTTTTAAAATTATTTACAGAATCACAATCTCTTATGCTTGTTGGTAATCTATTAAAATCTTGTAAGCCTCTCTGTAGGACAGAATTTAACATTTGGTTAGAGTTACACCTATCGATCAGTATGGAATTGTTACAGATTTGAGTTTGATAATGATGAACATCTCTAAGAAACGTCACCTTCTTACAAATATATGATGGTAACATATTATTTTTAACTTTGTACAAAAAAACATAGATGCTAAACATAATTTTTTGCTTAACAGACATCATATTCAGGGCGGTATGCATCATTACGATTGGTGTATATCTATTGCATTTCAAAATAGTTCTCATTGCTCTGTTCTGTACAAGCTGCAACTGTTCAATTTTAAAGTTTGGTAAATTGTATAAAATTGTTGAGCAAAATTCAAGATTCGGAGCTGCAATACTATTATACAGTAATAGTTTTGTAGCCATTGATAATTGTTTTCCTACTCTTGCAATGAAACCAATTTTTTTGGAAAATTTTCTAGTTATGTAATCAGCGTGTGCATAAAAATTTAAGTTACAATCAAATATTACTCCCAAGTATTTAATTTGACTCTCATATTCTATCTTTTCATTATTTACCACAATGTTAATATCTTTCACATTGATGTGCATTAATTTGCTCTTTTTGCCAAGTAAAAAAAATTTCGATTTTGATGTATTTAAGCAAAGACTATTACTGCAAAGCCATTTAAATAAATTAGATAAATCATTATTAAGAATTATTTGCATTTCATTTGGATCCCTCCCGATTAAATAAATCATAGTGTCATCAGCAAAAAGCTCTATTTTACAACTACTTATAACATTGACGAAATCATTAATATATAACAGAAATAACAGGGGACCTAAAACAGTTCTCTGAGATACTCCACATTCGTTTATTGGTAATTCTGACACACTGTTTTTAAACTTGACTTTTGCGACCTGTTTTGTAAGTAAGATTTAAATCACAATAAAACTTTATGTTTAATACTTATCTTTTCCAATTTTTTTAACAGATTAGCTCTATTTACAGTCTCGAATGCTCTCTTAAAATCGAGAAACACAGCCAGAATAAAGTTGCCCTTATCCAGTTCTTTCAAGAAGGTATCGCATATATTAATTACAGCAGATTCACATGAGTGACGCTCACGAAAACCTGATTGATTTATCACGAAAATGTCGTTAGAATCACAGTATTCTTGTAGTTGTTCTTTTACAGCAATTTCTAACACTTTCTCATAAACCTCCACAGTATTTATTGGTCTAAACTCATTGTGGGAAATAGTATTTAGTACTTTTGGTACAGGGATTATTGTTGACACTTTCCAAGCCTCTGGAAATACTCCGCTTGGGAGTGATGTATTTACTATATTTAAAAGTCGATTTGCAGCCACACTACATACGTCACACAAAACCTTTTTTGAAATTCCATTTTCTCCGCCTCCGACATTCTTCATGTTTTTCAGAATTATCTTTAATTCAGTTAGGGATATTTCTTTAAAATTTGAGAACTCCGGATATTGAATATTAGGGGGATTGACAAAGGTGTCATAAGAGAGAGAATAGTTTGGAATACTATTGATAATATCAATTATACTATTTATAAAATATTTATTTAACTTTGTTGCAATTTGAAATTCATTTGAAATCATTTGGTCATCAAATTTAATTTCGTTTGGTAATAAAATATTTTTTCCAGGAAGTAACTTTTTGAGGTTTTTCCACATTTCACGTGGATTTTTTTTATTTTCGTTAATAACTTCTCTAAAATATTTATCTTTTTCATTTTTAATTTGATTAATAATTAAGTTTCGTACTCTTTTGTATTCCCTCCATACTCCATCATCTTTTTCTACAACAGCCCTAACATATAACTTATCTCTTACATTTATTTTCTCACGGATATCAAACGTAATCCAATCTTTTTGCAAATATTTCTGTTTTAGAACAATGGTTTTATTTGGGCACAAAGAATTTAATATATTCGTAATACTATCAACAAAAATATTTGCCAAAATATTCACATCCGCACTATTATTTGTCCATTCAGTATCATAAAGATAATCATGGAGTTGGTTTACATTGTAGCTCTTCATACACCTACGATTAATAATCACATCACGGTTTTCATTTATTTTCAGAGCAGGATGTACAGCCAGAATACGATGATCACTTACCTTGGGTGTTAAATGAACCTTAAATGACAAATTCGCATTATTGGTCACAATATAATCAATTAATGTCCGACTTCTATCTGTGGTACGAGTAGGGGAGTCAACAATTTGAGAAAAACCTTTTGAATATATGGAAGATTTTCACCATAAAACGAAGGATTAAGTAAATCAAAATTAAAGTCTACAATAATGTTGACACCCTCAAACGCACTAACCTGATCAAGATAATCATTAAAAAAGTCCATAAACTTTGCATTTTCAGTTTGAGGTGGATGATATAAAACAGTACAAAGATATTTGACTGATATTAAAAATTCTAGCGATATACACCATACATAACTTTAAACACACTGTACATATTTTAATTTATATTTGAGATCATTTCTTATTAACGCCATTACTCCTCCAGTTCTTTTATTTTATTATCTGTCAAGTACTGTTCAATATGGTAACCATCGACATTCAACTCACACAAATCAATATCTGCACAAACATGAGTTTTGGATAAAAGCAAAAGCTGAGGCTGCCAATCACTTACAAGTACATTAATATTATCTTTAATATTTAAGTATCCCTGGCAATTAAAATATATAATACTTGAACCTAAGATTTCAGAATCTAATTGCTATTTAATAAATTTACCCTTTTGAATATTTTCGATTCTTTTAAGAGTTTCACAATTAGTTCTATCCCAAATCACATGATTAATATTAAGATACAAGCCATATTTTTTATTCGACAACATACAATTTGAACATTTAACAAGACTACTATTACATTCTTTACTGTCATGATGTCCACTACATTTTGGACAAACTTTGCCTTGTGTGCAGTCTTTACTAACATGACCATATTGACAACACTTGTAACACATAATAAATTCATCGAACACAGGACAACGATTCCATCCTATGTTCATTCTTTCTCTTTCTATAATCAAACTTTATGTATTTTCATCCAACTCAAATATTAAATTAAATCTATTTCTAACAATATTTGTTTGCCGTATTACCCTCATATTAAAACCTCAAATTAAGCAAAATGATTTGAACTATTATTCAAATCATTTTGCTTAATTACCTTTGTTATTATTTCACTGTCACTATTCACATTTTCATTTTCATTTACACCTACCACTTTAATACGTCTTTGTAACATTTTGGGTCTATCAACACTATAGCTTTCACCAAGTTTACTCCGATTCCGATGTCTGTTGGATTTACTTTTATTTTTAAATCTTCCTTTATTTTTTTAATATCCTTTGGAATCGCGCCCTTCTGATTAACAACTAAGACCTTACTTTGGGTGACCGATGCATATGATGTTTTCTCACGTTTTTCAACAATATTATTTTTTAATTGCATACTTTTTAAATATGCAATTTCTTCTTTAAGGCTGATGTTTTCAGCCAATAGTATATGAACTTTTTTATTGAGTGCATTAGTTTTACTGACTAATAGGTCTAAGGTACAATTCATATGATCTATCAAGTTTTGGTCGATGCATAGATCCTCAACTCGGCTTCTTTTCCTCGATCTCTCGGGTCTGTTGCTACTGTCAGTACATGTTTTACATTTCCAACTTGTTTTCTTTAAGTGGAATCCTCTTCACTCACAAGATCAACATTTTCACACTTTCTATGGAAAAACTTGTTAGACTCGTACAATCGATAATTCCCTTAATATCATCAAAACCTTGTTTACACTTGTAACACGTAGAAGGGTGAGACTCGCGTGATGCATCTCCGGTCTCCGCCATGGTCGGTGACCGAATGTCAGTTATTTTAAAACTAAAATCTTACACTATTCTATTTTTACTATGTTTTTTTTTTTTAATTTTGTAGTGCCCTGATGAAGGTCTAATAAGGCCGAAACGTTGGCAATTAAAAGAAAAAAATTGAAAAGCTTGGATTTTATTTGACTATTTATGAAACTAAACCCTTAAAATAAAAAAAATTGACTGGGTCACTAAAACAACACACAAAATCAATTAGAGAATCAGTAGAATTTACGATGTTTTCGTAAATAAGTATGGTTGGAAGCATTCGTGAATATACCATATTTTACCCTGTGAAAAAGCGACTTTAAATTACCCAAAAGAAAAAAAACCCTAAAAATGTACTTGCCACATATTTATTACCCGTCTGCCATAGAATTAGGTACCTACGACACACACAATCGATCGAATGTTTATTTGCCGGAAAACTGTCCCTGGTATCTAAAAAATAATTTATTCATTATCACTTTATTTTATTTATATACATTTATTTTATTATATTCATTTCGACTAATATGTTATCAAACACGTGGTTCCAACATAAACCAGGGCCATGCTAAACATCACCATCACATTATGTAATGAAGTCAGTGGCCCGGGTAGCTCAGTCGGTAGAGCATTGGACTTTTAATCCAAGGGTCCAGGGTTCAAGTCCCTGCTCGGGCGAAACTTTTTTTTCCATAAAAAAAATTTTAATGCTCGGTCCCTTATAAAGAGCTTTTTTCGATTAATCGACTACTTTTAACAAAATTTAATTTTTACGAATATCTACTGTGGTTATTATTTTCACTTGAAAAGATATTTTAAATTTAACAGGTTGACTGCCATGAGTACCAAATGTGGTACACGGTTAACTTGCCATTTATGCTGCAGCTATTTTGAAGCATATTGACATATGAGGCCACGACAATTTTTTTAAATTATTTTAATGTTGGCTATTGTATGAACCTTTTGGGGGTAAAATACTATATTTTTAAGTATTTCACACTATTTTTTAACCTGAGTACCTATGTACGTATATGGTACTCATGGCCCCACGATAGGTGTTTTTCGCAGGGGGCTATGAGAGCCATCTGCGGTACACTCAATAAAATACTCTAATTTTCATATTTATCGACATGCAGATTTTCGTTTTTGTTATTGACGTTAGATGTCGACCAGCTTAGAATGTGACTGTAAGTGTTATGTGCGTGGCAGTGAAATCTATCCTTATTTTAACCTTACTACGTTGTTTGCACGTTACTACGTTGTTAACCCCTATAAACTGTTTATCTATGGTTGTTTGTTGTTGGTTTCCGAAACGGTCGCGAGTGTAAAAGTGTAAATTGTAATGATGGATTCCAAAGAAGAGAAGAGATTGTTGCATTTGTTTGACACTGTAGAACCAGAGAGCGGATCATCCTCTGTTTCAGACTTTTTTGACAGTGATGCAGATCCAGAGTATGAACCAGGTAGTGAAGATTCGCACAGTGAGAATGAAATTAGTGACAATTAAGTTTTAAGAAATGAAGAGTTAAATATTGAGCAGGTACCAGCATCTGAAAATGTTGCCATATCTGACAAGTGGCAAATACCTGATCAGAAAAGGGTTAAAAACATAAATTATAATACGAATTCCAAAGAAGTAGGCATAAACCCCGACCTAATAGAAACAATGCAAGATGCCAGTCCATTTGATTTCTTTTCTTTATTTTGTGATGAAGAAGTGGTATCCCTGTTGGTAAATCAAACAAACATTTACGCTCAATAATGTATCCAAAGGCCCAATATAAAGAGAAGTGCCAGAATTTAAAGCTGGGTGCCAACTAATCGACAAGAAATGCATACCTTTTTAGGCATACTTATGTGGATGGGTTTGGTTGATATGCCCTCTCTGGCTCATAACTGGAAAACCCTCAGTTATATAACAGCAAGCTGACAAAATACATGGCTAGAAACCGATTTGAGTTGATTTTGAGGTACTTTTATAACATTTTATAACATATTTATTTTCAGCATGTTTCATATTTCGGATAACTCGGCACAGGTGCCCGGAAATAGGCTTCACAAGGTTCAGCCCCTTATTGACTTGCTAGTGGATAAGTTTCATCATTTTATAATTCCGGAAATCTCACTATGCATAGATGAGTCCATGGTACCGTTTCAAGGGAGGCTAAGTTTTAGGCAGTACCTGCTAAATAAAAGGCATCGGTATGGTGTTAAAATTTTTAAGCTATGCACCGACCCTTTTTACACTTTGCCATATAAAGTTTATGCTGAAAAGGAAGCTCAGCCTGGCAAGTCTGTATCATCTAAAGTTGTCATGGAATTAATGGAGCCATATTTGGATTTTGGCAGAACACTATATGCCGACAACTGGTATAACAGTGTTACTTTGGCAGAACAATTACTGGATAGAGACACTTTTTTAGTAGGTACCCTGCGGGCCAATAGAAAACGCAATCCAACTGATGTGACTAGAAAAAAACTGAATAAAGGTGATATTGTTGCAAGGCAAAATGATCATGGTGTAATGGTATTAAAGTGGAAGGATCGGCGAGATGTCCTAGCTATAAGTTCAAAGCATATACCTTCTATGATAAATGTAACACAAAGAAGAGGAGACAAAATTAAACCACAGGTTATAGTAGAGTATAATGCAGGAAAATCCTTTATAGATGTATCGGATCAAATGAATTCTTATAATTCATTTTCAAGGAGGTCATTGAAATGATACCGAAAAGTTGCATTTGACATTTTACTAAATGTTTTAGTTGTAAATTGTTTTTGCTGTTTTTAGCTTTTTGGAGAGCGTCTATGTGTCCTTGAATTCTGGAGAGTCATCGGCGGCAGTGTTTTGTGATCTATCCAAAGCATTTGACTGTGTGGATCATGGAATACTGTTATCTAAGCTCGATAAATATGGTTTTAGAGGCGTAGCGTTGCGATGGCTTGAGTCCTATCTATGAAATCGTATTCAGAAGGTTACAGTGTCTGGGCGTTTGTCTGCTTCTAGATCCCTAAAATGCGGCGTTCCCCAGGGTTCAGTGTTGGGACCACTGTTATTTTTACTGTATGTGGATGACTTGAGTTCATTGAAACTGCAGGGCAAGGTGGTTCAGTTTGCTGATGATACCACCATACTATGGAGCCATAAAAATTCTGATTATATTAAGACTTGTATCCTTGAAGACCTTCAGATTTTATCAGGGTGGTGTGCTTCCAACAGGCTCGTGTTTATTGTAAGAAAGACGTCTATTTTGGGGTTTAAGTGCGATGTTCAGGGTCTAATGTTTGACGAAAATTCCCTCTTGCAGAATAAAGAGTGCTGCAAGTTCCTAGGAATTACCATTGATGGTCGCCTTCGGTTTGAAGATCATATTTTACATTTAGCTGGGAAATTATCTTCTGGATGTTTCGCAGTAAGAATGGCAAAACAAGAGCTGGGAGGGGTGGTTGCACGTTTAGTGTACTTTTTACTAATTGAATCTCATATTCGGTATGGCTTGCCTTTTTGGGGTTTAACCAATAAAGGGCTACTTAACATTATCTTTGTTAATCAAAAAAAAGCAGTTAGATACCTGTGTTCTGCTAAGTTAAGAGAGTCTTGCAAACCCCTCTTCATTTCTGAAAAAATCCTAACTCTTTTTTCACTCATTATCTTAGAAACAGCTGCTCTTATTCACAAAATTCCCAAACTACCCTCTGACACTGGCCATTTGACTCGTCGTGTAAATGATGTTCCCCTACCTATTCCTACGTCTTCCCTTACCAAAAATTCATTAATTTACATAAGTAAAAAAATTTACAATCATGTTCCCCTGTGTGTTAGACATATATCGGATGTTAAGAAATTTAAAAGAGAATTAGAGTCGCTTTTATTGGCTAAGGCATATTATAACCTGGATGACTTTTTTAATGATAGGTTTTAACCTTGGACATGTTGGAAAGTTTTCTTTTTTTCCTTTTTTCTTCTCTAGTTTTGTCAACAAGTTTACTTTTATTTAGTAATTGATTGTTTTATTTAGTTATCTTTAATTTAAGTATGTTCAAAAAGTTTTGTCTTCTTGTGTTTAATTTTGTTCATTGTTTTGTCAATTTTTGAAATTGTATTTATGTTTTGTTTTTTTAGCTTGTAGGATGCTTTTACACAAGATTATTCTTACGTAATATAGCACATTTTCTTTCTTTCTTTCTTTAAATGCTTTGTCACTTTATTCAAAAGTAGCAAATAAAAACATAAAAATAACAGAATTTAGAGAGGCTGTTATCGAAGATATGCTTGCTAAACGAAATCGTGAAAAGCCTACTATTAATGTACACAATTTAATAAAATGTCCAAAAAGAAACCGCTGCAAACAATGTTATAAGGATATTGCTATCAGGAAAGGAAGAAAAACAGCACAAAAGGAGACTCTCCGAGTGTGGACAAAATGTTCTACTTGCGAAAAATATTTTTGTTCTGAGTGTTTTTTTAAGACACATACGTCTAAATTACAATAATATTTTTATGAGCATTGATGATAACTTGTTCACTTTTTTGTATTATTTGTTACCTTTACGCTACCATATATGGTACTCAAATCACTCTTTGGTAAGGCAGGGAAAAAGAGGCTGGCAGTCAACCTGTCAAAATAGTTTTGTTACATTTTCTTACTAATATTTTCCTTGGACCATAGAAAAATAAATACCATACAAAAACAAAATTGGAACAAATACTGTACATTAAAATATGCCTTCATAATAGTACTAGAAACTATTATAACTGCTCATTTCACAGTATACAGTATACACACGGAAGTGCCCATATTGCATAAGGAATAATTCTATTTCTTATAAGAATAAGGACCAATGTTGAAATAACTTGAAATTCGATTCTTATATCTGGAATATAACTTGAAATATTAAGTAATTAATATTTTCAAAAAATTTTACCAAAAAGGGACTTTAACGTTAGAATGAATTAATTCGCCAATCTATTTTCAATATGTTTTTTAGAACAAAAGGACGGATCTGACGTAAGACCTCAAATTTCTGGAAAGAGTACAATGAATGCCCAAGAAATATGGATAAATTTTATTACATTTGGTACATATTTTCTATTCCCGGTAATTATATGAATTCAATGGTTATTGAAAATTACAATAATAATTTCAGTGCGGTCTATTTATCGCAGAGATTATTTCATAGCTTGAGAGACTTGTTCTTATTACTATGTTGAAAACTGTCTCGAGATTAATCATCTTAAATTGATATTCAGAGATATACATGTACACGCAGAAGACCATTGGATGATTTTATACCAGAACTTTTCTGCAATCTTACAAATGTTTGCTATATGTTACATACAATAAGGAAATTGCGATGGTTTATGGAAACATATTATACAATATTATATTTTTCAATTAAAAATACTATAATAGGCAAAGTGGTTTTTTTAGTAAGATCTGCATATATTATTTTATAGTAAGTTGTTAAGTAAGCCCATGATTTTAATATAATACCTTTTCTACTAATATTGTAACTACTACTACTACTACTACTACGATTAAAATTGTGATCTTTTTACGAATATTTTTTGATGATTTATTTCAGTAATTTTTTTTTTATTCTTCTACTTTGTAAAATCTGTACTTATAATTCCTTATAGGTTACTCTTATATTAACTAATTTCTCATTTCTGGTTTAATTTTAATTAGAGTTTAAAAACTTCAGCAATCAATAATAAACAATTCAATCTGAATTTTTATCAATAATGAAATAAAAAAATAATTGATTTGAATAAACAAAACATATTCTTAATGTTAGTCTTAATATTAAAAAAAAAACTTTTTAAATTTCATGAAAATAATTTTAAAAAAATGTGACAAACTTTTTATAAAAAAAATCTTCGTAAGCAATTTATTCTTAAATATAGGAAAATATAAAGTAAACTCGTATAACTATAACGGATTCATTATAAAAGTTGAAACATGAAGGTAGTATAGAACGTATAATGTATGATGAACGTATATGTGTGCCTATCTAGATTAATGTTTAGACAGCCAAGCTTTGAGTTTCCTACATTCTGTTTGCCAGAATATCTTTCGCGAACGTTATATGTGTGAATGTTTCTGCCTGGGGCTATTTTAAAATTAACTAACGGCAAATTTAACCAAGGAAGGAATCTTTAGGTTAAGTTATTAATTTTGCTTTTAAGTTTGGGGACCAAAGTTCATAATTAAAACTCTACTGACGAATAAAGTGATAGAGTGTACTGAAGATAAAAAATTGGTTTCTTAAATTCATAAAGTCTATGAAATATGTAATTATTAAACATATTGAGAAAAAAAAAACATAAATTTTACTTCTACGATTTATTATCTCCAAATCTTAGAAACAAAGCCTAATAATAAGGCGATTTATACTTTTATATTGTAAGTAGGTAAAATGTTTTTATTTTTATTTATAAGTTATTTATTTGTGGTGGCACATTTATTCACATTCATTACTTTCGATTATTCCAATCGAAGAGTCTTGTTGTAATAATCTTGTTCCGTCAAAGCGGAATGGTTGCTTATTTATATATATATATTTTTTTCTTTATTGGGTCTTGTGTTTAAATATAATTAACATGAGCTTTATTGGTTTTAAATTCTAATCTTATTCTAATTACTTTCGCGGCCTTTTATCGCGTCATAGTGAGACAGCCTTATTCTTTGACCGAGAAGAGTCGCACGCATCACCAGGTAGTACTGCACCGAATTTTGATGCAGTCAAGAGAAGCGCATAAACCTTGAACAAAATAGGTTGCTCTGAATATACACACATATTTTTCGCGAGTGAATTCCAAAGACATTAAGTGCCGGCACGTCTTTAAGCAAAATAACCCTCCGGAGGTGAACCTGTGGGACAAGCAGTTTGAATTGGATAGAAAAAGAAGCGACAGCAAGGTAGGCCACCACTTTAATAGGGTTGTCTTAACCGTCGTTATATTTCATTCCACCTATAAAAATACAGTCCACTATTCTAATTTTATATTTCTCCAACATTTTTGGTCACTTCGATCGCGGATTTGGATTTAAGATTTATTGCATATATTTAGCTAAAAATTACATCCAAAACGTGTCGTCAATAAATAACTAATGCATAAAAAACTCATAGTCAAACTGCTATCTTATCGGTAAACCTCATGTTAGAACTTTTTTTGGTAAAAGATAGAAATTCCGTTCTCGGGTCAATCTGATCATACCGTCTACCTGTCTCTCTCCTCACATCTAGCGTCTCGACGTTTCGCGTCGCGTTGCGCGACAAGTACTCCACGCACGGTGACGTCCGCTGTAGCGCCGCTGTCGATCGTCCGTCTTTTATATTGCTAGTGTCACGATTTTTATACAGAGTGAAATCAAGTCGGTTTCGTTGGCTTTACTTATTCATTTTCATACTCTTCGCGCGGACTTATAATTTGGTTTTCATTGTTGCCTCTTATAGTACTCTTACTTTATAGTTAGTTATACATCCCCCTTTAGTATATTTATATTAATATTTTATGACTTTTCGGTGAAAGATTTGGTAATTAATCTTATTACCCCCAAATATTAAGCCCCCTGGTTTGCCAAATCTTCTCTCTCTCTCTTTCTCTCTTTGTGATACTCATAGGCGATATTTGCCTCTCTCTTCTTATATATGGTATTATTTGTAATATTACTCATAATATCTCGCATAACTCCCTCAATTGTTTTGATTATATATTGTGACAGTTTCTCTCTATTTGCTATACCTTCTCAGAAATTTGTTGCAATTTAGTGTATCAAAACTATTTCATTTATATGGTCTCATCCATTTCTCCTTCTCTTTAATGCTCTTAATATCTCTTGATCTCTCTATATCTCTGCTCTTGCGTGAACAATTTTATAACTAATTTAATCAACTATACCCTTCACGCTTAACGTATAAAATAAATATACAAAAATAAATCCATTTTTTTTGAATCTCTGAGTTTATAGCTCTATATCAATAGGTATAAGAAGCTTGGTTAATTTCACCTCATTAAGCATTTTTTACTGTTTAATCAAAATAAGAAAAATAATAAAACCCCTTTCTCATTTTGTCTAAAACTTTGTTTTTTGCTCAGTATTGCTTTATCTCGGATTAAAATATTTAAATCCAAATTTAATTTTTCTTCTTTCGCTCACGTTAATATGGCTGATAAAAAGCTAAGAGGCCTTATTGCTCAACGCGATAGTGCTGTTAGCCGCTTAGAAGAAATCAAAGTAGTTGCTGATAATGCCATTAATAATGTACGCCTTCATACACAGTTAAAAATTCGGGTCAAACACCTTGAAGGGATTGTTACTGAATTCAATAATCATCACGCCTCCATTTTAAATATTGTCGCTCAGGGTGATGATGATGATTTGGCGAATCAACAGGCTATTCGAAAACATTTTGATGAAAATTTTTATTCAATCCAAGCAACTTGCGCTGAATTATTTGATAATACTGAGCAAGGGGCAGAAAGGGCAACCCCCAGTCATGTTAAATTACCTAAGCTGGAACTTAAAAAATTTAATGGCACTATAAAAAATTGGAAGACGTTTATTGACCTCTATGATTCTATTATTCACAATAATTCAAGTCTTTCCAATGTAGAAAAATTTACATATCTTTTAAATTCCTTAGAAGGACCCCCACTAAGCATTGTTCAGTGTACTCCTTTAACTGATAACAATTATAACATAGCTTATAATACATTGAAGGGTAGATATGAAAATAATCGATTAATTTCGGTTAGTCACTGGCGTGAGATTGAAAAGACTGTGAAGCTTTCTGATGAGCATGATGCAAAATCTCTTCAAACTCTATTAGATACATTTACTGAACACTTAACTGCAATTGAAAATATGGGTCACCCTGTCTCACAATGGGATTTCGTTTTATTTTACATGCTATTTGATCGCCTTGATTCAAGCACAGCCACGAGGTTCGAACTTGAGTGTGGTAAATCTCTAGACGAAATTCAAAATAAACACAAGCATTTTGAAATTTTATTAGACTTTCTTAAGAAGCAGTGTATCGCATTAGATACCGTCTCAAGCTCTTTTAAAGATGTAAAGCCTAGTACTTCTAAATATATAAAACAAACAGCAATGCCAAAGAGAACTTTTGTTGTTAGTGCTGCGTCATGTTACTTTTGCCACAAAAATAATCACTCAATTTATAAATGTTCAGAATTCTTAAGTAAAAATTCCCACGAAAGATATAAAATTGCAAAAACTAATAAATGGTGCACCAATTGCTTAGGTTTAAAACATAACTCGTTTAATTGCTCATCTCGTCGCCGCTGCGAAAAATGCTCCAAGCCTCATCATACCCTTTTGCACCATGACTCCTTTGAAGCTTCTCAGCCACCTGCCGTTGAGCAGGAATCTTCTACAAACTGTGAGTACAGATCTCAACCTGTTGCCTTGGCCAATATCAAACCACACAAAAATACTGAAAGCTCTGTTTTATTGGCCACGGCACAGATTCGGGTTCTGGATTCCCAGGGTCAATTTATCAATGCGCGAATCTTATTGGACAGCGCAAGTCAAGTGAATTTTATTACAAACAAATTATGTAAACGTTTGGGCTTAGTCAAACGACCTCTTTCCCTGTTTGTTAAAGGTTTAGGTGACACTGTCTCAAATGTCTCTCATGAAGTCACATGCACCTTCACGCCTAAATGTTTTACAAATCCCAAATTTTCTCTAGATTTTGCCATAATTCCAAAAATATGCGAAAACCTTCCCTCTTCAGATTTACCCACAGATTGCTTCACTCAGTTTTCTCATCTCGAGCTGGCAGATGAAAGTTTTAATGTTTCGGGTCCTATTGACATGTTGGTTGGAGGTGATGTTTTTGGTTTTCTTGTTAAAGAAGGTCAAATATCGCAATCGATTAATAAACCTGTTGCTCTAAATACTCAACTAGGGTGGATAATTATGGGTCGTGTGCCTCACCAGGAATCTATTTCTCGCTCAATTCCTAATAGCCTTTGCGCTACTGTGGGCTCCACACTTATGGATATCGTTAAAAGATTTTGGCAACTGGAACAGATTCCTAATTACAGTCCTCATTCTCCTGATGAGGTTGCTGCAGAGGAATTTTTCCAGAGGACACATACTCGAAATTTCTCAGGGAGATATGTTCTTCAACTTCCTTTCAAACATTTAGAACTCCCAGTTTTTGAAAACACTCGAGATATCGCTTTGCGTAGGTTTTATTCTCTTGAACATCGTTTAGAATCCAATCCCGAGCTTCATGATGAATATCGCGCTTTTATGCAGGATTTTATTGACACTGGACATATGGAAATCCTACCCTCAAGCATAGATATAAAAAACTGTTATTATATACCCCATCACTGTATTCTTCGTCCGGAAAGTTCAACCACAAAACTTCGTGTTGTTTTTGACGCCTCCGCGAAGGCCGCAAATAATATCTCTCTCAATGACACTTTGTTAGTCGGCCCCAAGCTTCAACAAAATATATTTCACTTGCTGTTAAAGTTTCGCATCCATGCTGTTGCATTCACTGCTGATATTAAGCAGATGTTTCGACAAATTCTCATAGATCAACCCTGTAGAAATTTTCAAAGAATTTTATGGAGGTTTTCAAAGTCTGATCCTGTGAGAGACTATCAACTAAATACCGTAACCTACGGTGTAGCTTCTTCACCATACCAAGCTATTAGAACTCTCACTCAACTTGCTAGGGATTATAAGTTTAAATTTCCTAGGGCATCTGAAGTCTTAGAGAATGAAATATTCGTGGATGACGTAGTTAGCGGTACTGATTCTATCGAATCAGCTCTTGCCCTTCAGCAAGAACTAATTTCGTTGCTTTCTCTTGGTGGCTTTGAATTGCGAAAATGGGCGAGTAATACGCCTTTATTAATATCTCATTTAGACACCTCTTTGACACAGTTGAACCCCCTTTCCTTTGATAAAGAGACTGATTCCATAGTCAAGATTTTAAGCTTGCAATGGAATCCTCTTAGTGATTCTTTTGTCTTTAAAATAGAATCTATAGTAAAACCATGTACAAAAAGAAACATTTTATCTGATTTGGCTCGTATTTTTGACCCTTTAGGATTTCTTTCCCCTGTTACTGTCTCTTTTAAAATAATTATTCAACAATTATGGTCATCTGGACTAGACTGGGACCAACCTGCTCCTAACTCTATTAAAGAATACTGGTCTTTATTTAAAGAAGGTATTTCTACCCTATCGAGCCTTTTATTACCTCGAAAGATTATCCCTTCCCAGATGAAATTGTGTGAGATGCACGGCTTCTGCGATAGTTCGGAAAAGGCGTATGCAGCTGTGGTCTATTTTCGCATAATTACTTATGATGATAACGTTCAGACGTATTTGCTATGTTCTAAGAGTAGAGTAGCTCCTCTTAAGACAATCTCGATTCCAAGGCTAGAGTTGTGCTCGGCTGTCTTATTGGCAGATTTAATGTCTTCAGTTAAAGAAGCGTTTGCTGATTCTATAAATATTTCGTCATTGTTTGCATGGACTGATTCCACTGTAGCTTTAAGCTGGATAAAGTCTTCTCCCCATAAATGGACTACTTTTGTAAGTAACCGCGTATCGTATATTCAGGAAAAATTATCTGCGAATTGCTGGGCTCATGTTAAGTCGGAAAATAATCCCGCTGACTGTGCAACCAGAGGTCTTCTTCCCTCCGAGTTACTTCACCTCAAAAAATGGTGGGCTGGACCAGAATTCCTTACGTCTCATCTTACTGAATGGGTTAATGATCCCTGTATACTTGACGATAGTATAGACCTTGAAAAAAGAAGGATTGTTTTATTAACCTCGACTCCAGTAGTTAGCTTCTGGGATAAGTTGATATCCAGATTCTCCTTTTTATCAAAGATTATTCGTATTGTTGCATATGTTTTACGCTTCTGTGCATATGTAAAGGCTCCAAAACTCGTTGACAATAAAGGTCATGTAACATTGGCAGAATTGGATAGAGCTCTCTTACTTTTAATCCGAGAAGTTCAGAAAGTTTCATTTGCTCAAGAAATGGCAGAACTTTCGAAATCCAATCCTAATCTAAGAGTATTACCGAAATATATTCGAAAGCTATCTCCTTTTTTAGACAAGGATGGTGTTCTCAGGGTGGGCGGACGATTAAAGCACGCTTCTCTTTCTTATAATCATAAACACCCCTGTCTATTACCCCGTGATCATCGAATTACCTTTCTAATTATTGAACAAACTCACATTAAATATATGCACCCTGGTTTACAAACTACCCAATTCCTACTCAGTCAACGCTTTTGGATTCCTTCTTCAAGAAGAATTATTAAAAAGGTTTTGTCTTCCTGCATGCGTTGCTTTAGGTGTAACCCTTCATCACAAATTCCTCTTATGGGTGATTTACCGTCCTTCAGAGTAAATCAAGTAAAATGTTTCACCAAAAGTGGTGTGGATTTTGGAGGGCCATACTTAATCACTATGGGCAAGCATCGTGGCAGCAAAACTTGTAAGGCTTATATTTGCCTTTTTGTCTGCTTGTGCACAAAGGCTCTTCACCTGGAACTGGTTACAGAGCTATCAAGCGATGCCTTTCTGGCCGCATTAAGGCGCTTTGTTTCTCGCCGAGGTCGTGTCACAGACATGTTTAGCGATTGTGGGACGAATTTTGTGGGTGCGTCAAAAGAGTTGATGCAAAATATGCGTAATGCATCGATCCACGAAGGCATAGTGTGGCATTTCAACCCCCCTTCAGCTCCAAATTTTGGTGGAATTTGAGAAGCTGGAATTAAGGCCGTAAAGGGCCATCTACATCGCGTAGTTGGTTCGCACATCCTCACCTATGAGGAGTTTAATACTGTCTTGACCTCAATAGAGGCAATCCTAAACTCTCGACCTCTCTGTTCATTAAGTAGCGACCCTAATGACTTAAACCCTTTGACCCCTAGTCATTTTTTGAATCTTGAACCCTTAAATACCTTCGTTGAATCCGACCTAACAGAGATTAAATTGGGTCGTCTTTCGCGCTGGCAACTTATTCAACGTATCCACCAGGATTTTTGGAAGAGGTGGCATAATGAATATTTACACACCCTTAATCAGAGGTCGAAGTGGTATGATACAAGTAAAGCCATTGAAGTTGATTCGTTGGTATTAATAAAGGAGGATAATGCTCCACCCCTTTCGTGGTTGTTGGGTCGTGTAATAGAATGTTTTCCAGGCAGGGATGGCATTACGCGTGTTGTAGCGGTAAAGACGCATAAGGGGATACTGCGCCGTCCTGTCTCGAAGTTATGTTCATTACCGAACAATTAGTTTTTCCTGCGGAAAATTTATATTTCGCGTTAGAATTCATGCTTTTTTTTTATTTTTGCTCTTTTTTTTACTTAAAATGTGGGACATTTTAGGTGGGCGGTATGTTCCGTCAAAGCGGAATGGTTGCTTATTTATATATATATATATTTTTCTTTATTGGGTCTTGTGTTTAAATATAATTAACATGAGCTTTATTGGTTTTAAATTCTAATCTTATTCTAATTACTTTCGCGGCCTTTTATCGCGTCATAGTGAGACAGCCTTATTCTTTGACCGAGAAGAGTCGCACGCATCACCAGGTAGTACTGCACCGAATTTTGATGCAGTCAAGAGAAGCGCATAAACCTTGAACAAAATAGGTTGCTCTGAATATACACACATATTTTTCGCGAGTGAATTCCAAAGACATTAAGTGCCGGCACGTCTTTAAGCAAAATAACCCTCTGGAGGTGAACCTGTGGGACAAGCAGTTTGAATTGGATAGAAAAAGAAGCGACAGCAAGGTAGGCCACCACTTTAATAGGGTTGTCTTAACCGTCGTTATATTTCATTCCACCTATAAAAATACAGTCCACTATTCTAATTTTATATTTCTCCAACAAATCTAAAGTTGTTTTTATTGTAGTAAGCGAACTATCCGATTACCAAAATCAAAGTTTTTAGTTGTCAAACTATTTTATAGCTACAATAGATCTATTTGATTACAGTAACCCATTTACATATTTTCTTATAAAAAAATTTTGATAGCAAAATTCTGTAGCTATTTGGCCTAACATTTTGATTGGGGTAATCGATCATACAATAACCATTAACGACATTTTTTGTCGTTGTACTCTTCAGAACATTTTTTGGTTGGGTGAAACGATTATTATGTGTCATACTTAAATTGTACAAAATAAAAATGTACTGAAATAAATATATACATAAAACTTTTAAAAACCACGTTAAAAGCCACATAAATACATCATTGTCGAAAAGTACGAGGAAAACAAAGCACCCGAAATAGAATTTCCAGAAGCAGTTTAATTTAAAATGCACAGGAAAAACGAGAAGTTGAACGGGAGTTGTATCGCTCCTAGTATTTCGTTCTCTCTCTCTCTGTCGTACTCTCTCGTATTTATAGCATTAGCCGATTGAGTCATATTTCAAACGTTCGGCCTCGTCACCGAATTACATTGGAAAGGTGTATCTACCCGAGGCTCGTATTTTACCGATCCGGTTTCGGTGACTGTATTAAAACTCTCGCCTCACGAACCCTTTCGCCATCCCCGGTAACTCCCTCCCCCCACCTCCCGACGGGACCGTATGGCGGTATAACTCTGGGGGACTGTTCGCCGATAAAAAAAGGTCGAGGAGGGTGCCGATGAAACCCTATATTTTATTAGCTCATCTGCATTTTGTCCTTTTTTTGTTTTTGAAGTTAAAGCTAATCAAAGGTCCATATAAGGAATACTGTAAAAATAAAATGAAATTTCATATTTTTTTTAATTAAATTTTTTTATTTGTCAACATTTTCAAATACCCAGATCTGATGCATAAAAGATACGAGCTCTAAGTTTTTTAACCACCTTCCTGGCCTAGCCTTTTTCCAATAATAATTTAATTTTGGATTTCATTAACATCAAGGCACAAAAACTTGTCCTACTCTACCCTACTCTATCCTGTTACTTCAATGCGATATTATATATTTTTTATTTTATTGGAATAATGCGAGCACATATAATTTTTTTTGCAATGTATTACGCAAGTTTCAATGCCAATATTTTTTATTAAAACAGTCGAACAAAGCTGTAAAACCAATTTGAAAAATGAAATGTTTTTCTTTTTGATTAACAAAACTTTAATAAATAGACACAAACAAACTTATATGGAATCACGCAGTGTCCATATGAAATATTCGTTGAATTTTTTTTGTTACAAGCGACCAAAAAGTACATGTGTTTAATAACAAAAACATTTAGATGAATTGATGCATTGTCGATTTTACTGTTTCATTTGCAAGTCGCTTTGGATTTATAATTCATTTATTTTCGCACATTTAAATAAAAATGCTATACGTGGAAGATCAAAGGGGAAGAATTATTACTCTGGAAAAATACCGCACGATACAAAGGCAGATCGCAAGAACGGTGGGGATTACACAAGGGATTATTTCAAAAACCTATTTAAGATTTTTGGAACTAGGAATACTAAAGAACAAACTAAGGAGAAGTCGTGGAAGAGCCACTACAAAAGGGCAGGATCGCTTTATAGATTAAATAGCGAGAAGAAATCCTACAACATTTTATCCAGAGCATCAAATGCAGCTTTTGCAAGCAATATGTATTAGTGTTTTTGTCGAAACTATCAGAAGAACACTTTGCGCTCATAAACTATTTAACAGAAGACAGTTAATAATTCCAGAACTTTAAAGGTAAAATAAAACTGACTGTCCAAATTGGTGTTCGGAGCATGAAAATTGGAATATTGAAAACTGGACAAATGTGGTTTTTTAAGATAAACCCAGAATCGGCCCACGATCTGGATGACCGGCAAATTAGCATTTTAAGGGGTACAAGGAGGCAAACTACGGAGTCAAGTACGGCCAAACTTATCCCGAAATACAAAGGAGAAACTGTAATGTTTTGGAATGGAATTATAATAAAAGAACTCCTTTAAATACCATTCGACAAAACCTGACAAGTCAAATTTTGATTTGACCAACAAATTAAAATCAACATACAACTGTTGATTTAGTTTTGTAATCTAAAGCCAAGATGATTGAGGAGCTGCTCTTGGTGATTGTTTAAAATTTATACAGGATAGTGTACCTCCACATACCAGAATAGGAGAAAGTGAAGCTAAAGGTGTTGCAGTTGTGAAGTAGATTCGTCAAAATAACCCTGCTGAAACATAACAACTTATACAAGGCGCTTTAGGGAAATGAGCAGATATGTTTCAAGAAGAAATTAACAATTTGATAGATAGCATGCTTTGTCAAATTCCTGCTTGCATTGAAGCTCAAGATAGCAATACTAATATCTTTAGCTTTGATCAATACTTATTTAAATAGAAATATACACTTCTTGCTATTTTTTCTATTATAGTCCGTTTATTCTTATATTACTTGAAGGAGCAAAATATTAAGCCACTACAAAAAATATATTGAACTCTGCCGCCGTCAGAGGCGTGCTGTTGTTATAAAGCGGCTGCGTAATATAATAAAAAAATCTTATTTTTGAGGTACTTTCGAACACAATAACTAAAATGCTCATGAGGGAGATGTTAATTGTATTGGGTGATTTTAATGGCAAGATTGGGGATAATATATGTAACAAATATTAATATGCATTTGCATCTAACCACTTCCAACATCATATCCGAAGAATGTACACCTGGAGATCCCCCAATAAAAATACACGTAACCAAATTGACTGGGTTTTCACTAAAAGAAGATGGAAAAGTTCTAGAAATATAACATAACATAAAGACAAAAATCTATTTCATTCTAAAATATGCAAAGAATTACTATGCTCTGGTCGCAGAAATATGTGTAAAACTACAATGCAACAACCGCCGTCTACACAAAGATAATCTTGACAAAATTTCGGAAGAACAAATTAGTCAAATGGAGAAATCGCTCAGAAATGAAATAGTCCATTGAGCTCGCTTCTGACACTGTAAATCCCGACAAAAATCTACCAATGAAATGAAGAAAATAAATAACTGAAAACAGGTGAAAATATTTTTAGAACAAAATCATTTAAAAACGAAATATTTGATCCAATTGCTCTGGCACCGGTCGTGCACAACGTGGTGGAGCACCATCGTGAGGAAATCACAGAAGCTGGTTAACATTAATAGGAACTTCTTCAAGGAGTACCGGTAAATTATATCCCGAGAACTGTAAATAAACAGCACTAGTTGGACGATTATCGAAAATGAAAGTGTCAGTAACTATTCCGTTTAGAATTCCAACACACGCATTCACTAAAAATCGTTTTTGAAAGTATGTCCGCCGAATTTTTCACTGCCCATTAATGCGTGTTGTGAAAATTGTGAATACCATTGCTTGGGAAAATTGCTTCATCCGTAACTAAGATTTGGGCTTAACTGCTGCTGACATAACAACCACTTACTCGCAAAAGTTTACTCGAGGCGCCTATCCCTTGGAACAAAAGCGAGTACCCGTTGCACGTGAAACCGATACAGTAACTTGTGCTCTATAATTTTCCAAACTGTGGCTTGTGATATTCCAAATTGCCTTGCAGTTCTTCTGGTGCTTATGTCAGGCTGTCCTTCGATGACATTTAAGATGACTTCCTCCAGGTTCAAAATGTGCCTAAGTCTAATGACTCCGCGGTCTTGGCCGCAAATTGCCAGTTTCTCTGCCCCGCTATATCACACGTAAAAAGGCTTCACGTTTCGGATGATACCTACAGGAAATTTGGGAATAAGGATTAGCTGCAGCCACTGCGTTTATCTTTAAGTTCTTCGTTTAGAAAATTATGCGGCATAATTTTAGTCTTAATCACGCAAAAAAAAACAAAAAACCATCAAAACTGATAGCAATTTACTAGATGTAACAAACATCATTAGGACTGGTTTACTTATTAGTTTATAAACAAAGTTCTACCTGATAAAGCTGATACCTTCTGAAGTCATTTCAGAATATAAAAATAGTTCACTCAAATGTTGTTTTGATTATTAGTCATCAGTTGTCATCAGCAATAGTTTCTAAAGTTCCTGCGTATATGTAGGTTAAGAATCACCTTGTATTTAGTTTCAATATCTTGAAATTTATAAAAGAGGTACTGCTCTATTCTCATCAGAAAACATCTATGGAATCTCATCACAGCTAAATATTTACTATATACAAGGTTACAGTAAGTTCATTATATAAGTGTAATCAACGTAATTTATAATATATAATTTAAGTTTACTATACATATACATATATAAATTTTATACTACAAGGTGTAGCAAAAGTACTATTATGCGTATCATAACATTCTTTTTTTTTTAAGAAAATAGCTTATTGAATCACATATAATAAGAAAAATTTAACAAAACTGAGAGAGACAGACAAATTTAAGAAAACTGAGAAATACAACACAAGTTGTATTATTACAAAGTTCGAATTTTATATTTATAATAAATCATTTTTCTCAGTTACAATAATCTCATCCATCCTTCTCAAAGAGACCTACATACAAAATTAAACAAACAAAGAGCATCATATAGTCACGGTGTCAACGTATAATAACGGGCTATACGTGTTTCATTGTAACTAGATCATCATTAGTAAAAACTTAAATAAAAATAAATAATTCATTAAAAGCAATATTACAACCTTCACACACAAACAAAAATTTAAGGGTTATATTTATAAAAATAAAAACCCAAAGTAAAATAAGATTCAAAGTATGCGTGAAAAACTTATCAACTATCTAGATGTAATACTATTTAAGCAATTTAGCATTCCATGATTGAATCACGACTGATGAAAGAGAATCTAACTAACTACTCCTATCAAAGTCAGCCGCCTACTAACGTCGTACTAAAAAAGAACCACGTCGCAAAGCGTACGAAATGCATGCATGCGCATCGTCATATTTCGCTATTAAGCATTTGTCCAGATGCGTAAGGATCGATTCCCCAACCTGTATATTAATGTCAACAATAATATTATGTATAAATAAGTAATATTGTTCTTTTCTTTTTATAAGTTAAGAAATCAATTCAAAGTTTTTATGGTAGATAATATTATTTGACTCGTGGCTCACAGCAAAAATAGCTTAAGATATAGCCAAGGATTTAATTTAAGAGTGTAATAAACCATAATCTACAATCGCCATAAACTTCTACAATAAAAATGCTATTTCATTAGCAAATAAACAAAATGTTTTTTAATAGCTAAATTAAACGAATTGTTTGCTTGGGAACGTTATAAAACAAAACGAACCCCTGGCAGTCAAATAACTCATTCCGAAACGCGGGGCGGCCCGGCCGTTCTTAAACAATATTGGATTTTGCTCTCTGCATGTGTTTTCTAATAAAGCCGCCTTTTGTATTCAAACGAACTCGCAAATAGTTCAAACCCCGGTAAATAACACAAAAGGGTTCACCCCGTAGTAATATTTGACTAGTTTAATAATGCGAGAACGCCGCTCTTGATGCCTGGCTGCCTGAGACTCAGGTAGAATGAAGGGACCTGATCGGAAAGCAAAAGCTCCTATTTCCATATATCCGCGTGTTCGGATAATGGCATCGTCATCCGGTGCAATAGGGATGTGCAAAATGTTACTAATACGTTCAAAAATTATTTGAAAATAATATATGATATATGATTCAATATATGGTATTAAGAAGAAGAAACTGTTAAGGTGATGGAAATTAATAGTGCTGGAATGGAAAATATCATGCTTATTATGTTCCATATATCATAGTTTTTGTATTGTATTTTACGAAATTACGTAGTTTTTAAATAGTTTTGTGTTCGTGCACATTCCATGCATCACGAGATAAAAAAAATATTTTTATTTGGATTTATGAAATGATGTTGTTGACAAATGGGAAAAAAGCTATTAACAAATTAAAAGAAGGTTGCTAATTTTAGCAAATACCCCAGACTCAAACGCACAATTTGAACACTGCCAAGAAACTGGTACCTCTTGGATTTCAAGTAATTATAATAATAATTACTTGGAAACTACTAGATATGCTAGTAATTTTAATTGATCTACTACCATCAGATAAATTTAAGTTGCCTGGAAACTTGTAATCACATAAATAATTTTTAAGATCTTTCCTTGATGGCTTCTATTTTTCTCCATCAAAGCGGTAAAGAACAACCCGTAATGTACATTTTTAGATACGTTACATTCTAACGTATGTTATAGTATGTTAAGTACAAAAAAAAACTACTATTTTTTTATTTTACGCTTTTCTCTTTTAAATATTGTGTACTCGCGCAGGTGGAGGGACATTTTCGTTAAAAAAAAATTAATAAATAAACTTTAATAATAACGAAATAAATATCTTAGAGCATTAAACAAATTAACACACTGAAATAACAAGTATAACAATAAACAGCCTGCAAAACCAAACAATCTAACATCGAGATTTGTTTTTTACTAAGACCAAGACATTGTTTGGGGTTTGAAGGGGCTAAGTTACTCTTGCCAGCCCACCCGACACCCTGATGTCCCAGGACCAACCTCAGTCTCACTTCCCTGTGTGCTGCAAGTCTTTTCAATGCGTCTCTACACTTTTAGACAAGCGCTGAGCTGACCCTGGGTTTCTGAGTTGCTTTGAGGGCATCTTGATTATCAGAGTGGATGCAAGTACCTGAAATACCTTCCAATGCTTCCCGTTTGTTTGATAATTCGAGTATAGCAAACACCTCCACTTGGAAAACTGTGATGTGTATCCCTAGCGAAAAGGATTTCCCTGTGTTCGTTTCCATCCTATTTACTCCGGGTGAATTTGTGCTTTTTATCCATGACCTATCTGTGTATCAGCTTTATATATTTGTATCAGCATCTGGATGTGAGAATTGGTATTTTCTTATACCTTTTGAGCGCAATCATCATATGGCCTTGTACTAAGTGAACATTGCGCCACTCTCTGCTATCCTTCATCCTCTTATATGTCGCTCAATCCAGACTGGGAGGTCCGGTAGCCCAAGAAGCATATTTAGAGGTACCGCAGGTGTTGCTCTCATAACTTCAGTAATTCTCAATTTGCATGAGCATTTACTGAGAGCAACGTGAAATTTGCGACGGATTTCAAATAAAAAGCGCTTGAATTAAATAAATAAAATACGACCTCCACACCCAAGTTGAGTACAACTTTGGACTTCATTAAAAAAGACATAGTTTGCCAGCGGGAAGAAGCGCCAGAACCCCAATGTTCAATGTTATGTGGTTCAAAATAACAGTTGAAAGATTCACAAAGTATTTCTGCTTCCACAATGTCAACTGCTTGACATATTCTACGAGTACTGATAACCAGAAATCCTGATACATAGGGAAAGAAGAGCAACTCAAGACATTTAAAACAGTTCCTCTTTTCGCATCCTTGGAGTGATGTCTATTTTAGTTATTTATTAATGATCCTTTAGAATGTGCGAATGAGATTTCAGAGGTTATTTAATCATATATAGAGGCTTATGTTCCGAACACCTTGGAAAGCTCTTTAGATAGCAAACCAAGGTTCGATAAAAGTTGCATTAAGTCAATCAATAATTAACATGCTGCTTATTGCAAATGGCGTCAAGACCAAACACCTAAAAATTGTCACGACTTTGTTGCGTTGAGAAGTGTGTGTGAGCAGATGATCAATGCAAATAAAAATATAATGAGTGTGAAGAACAAACTTCTTAATTATCCAAATAAATCAAGATTGTTCTGGCCTAGAGCAAAAGCAGGTGGTCAAGGTTTCTGTTGTTCAAGAATATGACCATTGACTAGGCAAGATGGTGCCATCACATTATCACAATGAAAAATGCAGTCTTACTGGATAAGATGTTCGCATTAAACTCTACTGTAGACCTACAAGGCAAAACCCCACCGACTTTCTTAAAGAGAAAAAAAAACAAGATTTTCTTCCGGCACAGCGATATTAAAAAATTTCTCAAAGGCTTAAACACTAACAAGACCACCGGCCCTGATGAAATACCGCCAAGAGTATTAATAAAGTGCTGACACCACCGTTGTGCAAACTGCATCTTCTTTCGTATGGAACGAATCTCTTTTCTATAGGCTGGACGGTGTCCATCAATTGCCGTTCGAATGCTTTTTTAAAGAGGTTCTCTTCATGTGGAACATTCGCTAATGGGCTCTCAATAATTTATTTATATTTAATTTTCTGCGCTATTTAATGCTACCCCTTATCATTTTCAACAGTCATCATTTTTCAAAATATAGGTTTCTGAAACATACGGATCTAATTCTCTTTATACATTCCTTCATAAGCTGCCCGATATTATAGCATATATACAAGCTGAGAAGAATAAAAGTTTCTTCAACTTTTTGGAATAAATAATTAAGATTTAAAGTTTTGTGATTCGTAATCGATTGGACCTAAAAACTTAAATTTATGTATCTCTTCAATTACGTATTTTAATTCTATTTCAACTATGCGAAAGAGCAAACTAGGTATCTGTGATAAAATCAAGGGGCTTTTCACACCAAGTTAATTTAAATGCGTTTTATTAAAACACTTTAAGGGCTTATTAAAGCTATAAATTGAGGTTTTAATAATTTTCTGAAACTTCTGTTGAAAAAAAGATCACATCATTGATTTCTCAATTAATTACTTTTTCTATTGGCTACCAGATACAACACTAATCTATAACCATCCTAATGTAATTCTTCGTAATAATCCTAAAAGTCCAAACCTATATAAATCATCTGATTCGGAAAATCCAACATAAGAACCCTTAACCTCTAAACCCTATATTCCCGTCAAGGAAATCCCTATAACGAAAACTAATAATGTCTTTTTAAGGAAAAACAATACCAGAATCCTTCACACAAATTCTTTTCGGTAAAGATAAAGAAATGAATGTTGAAAAGAATTAGGAAAGCGACTAAGGGGTAAAGACATAATCCATAATAATTTTCGGAGGTGAAATTTAAAACAGAAGGGTAAGCTCTCGAATCTTTTGTGTATATATGCTTTATATTTAATTCAAGTAGAATTTTGCGATTGCGATTATCATCATGATGAAATAGCGTGTACTCCCTTTACGCTTTTAAAGCTTTAAAATCATCTATTATATATGATGGCATAAAGTTATCAGAATTTCACACCCCTAGCGTGAGGTTCTAATTTTTTTCCATAACATGCAAGCAAACAAAAGCTTTTCTCCGGAAATCCACTGCAGCTTTTCCAAAGCTTTTACCTTCTTAAAAAAAAAATAAAACACTAGACACATTACCTAAACATTACCTGGCATACGGGCGCTCTGGCTAAAATCCCATCCCCTAAGGCAACATTTTAAATGTTCACTTAACACGTTCTACTCGAAAAATAAATCCATCTTGCCCCGGTAAATGTGTTTGTTTTTAATAAAGGCCCTCGTTTTCTGAAACAACGATTCCCGGGGGTAAGAAAGGAGTTACGTGCGCACGTATGGGTCGATCATCCCCCTCGCCCAGCCAATCTGGCTAAAGTAAACCCCTAATAAAATTCCATTGTTATCGCTCGAAACCGCAGCGTATATCAATCACATATTGCTTTTTCAATACGTCATTTATTTATTATGCCGTGGAAAATCTTGGAGTGAATATTATATCGCTTCTCGTGTGCACAGGGGGTTGGCATCGATCAAATTAGTGCCATCCATGGTTACCTTTTTTTTCATGAGAGTGAAATGTGTATTAACGTATTGTGTTGGAATGACGTAACATACGTCTTTTGTCGTATGAATGTTTCATTTACGTCGGTCAACATGTGAAAATCCTCTTTCATACAATTATATAAGCTCAACATCGGCCACTTAGTATATTAAATATACGACGTCACTATCCCATCGAATCGTTACAGTAACTTACTGGACTAGCATTCTTGTCTTATACCAGAAGTAATATAACCATTAAACCTTTCAATTTTGTTTTAATTGAGTTTTAACCAGTTATAATTCAATCAGTCATTTTTAAAAAACGTAAACTAATAAACAATAATTAATTTAATAATAATAATAATATTAAAGACTTTTATTTCAATAAATATACATTATAAATACAAGATTTTAAAGTAATGGCGAAGTCTAGCCCTAAGGGCTACTCTAACTTAACCACAAAAAGAAAAAATGGTATATCATAATATTTTCTTTTAATTACATAAATTAATAATAATAAAATTAAGATTCTATTCTATAAAACTATAATATAATACTTATAGGTTAAACAATAATGAATTTTATTGAGTCTTGCCGGAAGAGATTAATAAAATAATACGTATTTTAATTTGATATTAAAAATATATAAGATTATGGATGCAGGAGCCCATTTAAAATCAAATATGATTAAACAATAAATTGTATAAAATAATAAGGATCTTGTTGGTTCATATAAAATCTAAGGCTAAAAGACTGTATGTACAATGTACATGATGGTATGCCCTCCTACGGTTGTTTTTGAAATAGATATTCCCTAAATTTATATTTAAATTTATTTAGGGGCAACTGGGTAACAGTGAGACACGGGGAATAGTAAGACATTCGAATTTGCTCCGGTTTTTTGTCCAGTCAAAAGATGTCACTACTTGTGTATCTTAGCTACATTGACAGTTACCCATTTTCTTATCCGTTTGATTTTCATTCGTATTTGAATTAAATTCTGTCGCGTTCACATGCCTTTCGTGTGCAAAAAGTAAATATCAATAGGTAAGTTGAGACAGGTAAGTTGAACAGCGTGGTGCCTTGACTTATACCACTATTCCAGCGAACGAATCCATTATGTTGAGAGGAATAACGTTAGAAAGCTCTTATCTTAGCTAAGTTAAAATTTTGACTTATACCAGTTTTTGACTGAATATATTAGACCAGTAGAAACATAATTAATGGTATAACTCAAAAATTAAAAAATACTGACATATACCACTTTTCCTCTGAGCGGCTCATTTGTCGGATTTCTTGCTTAATACGTTCTTTGAGTTCGTCTAGGTTTCCTGGTTTGCTCATATAAATTTGACTTTTCAAATGTCCCCACAGAAAAAAAATCAAGTGGGGTGAGATCGGGAGAACGTTCCGGCCACTCGATTGCACCCCTTCTACCAATCCATCTGTTTGGAAATTTGTTAACTAAATACTGGTGTACATTACGGGCACAATGTGGGGGAGCACCATCTTGTTGCACCCAGATTCTTTCATCATACAAGTCTGGATCGAACTGACTCGGATATAAGACACGTAAGACTGGAACTAGTTCATGTTCAAGAAATTCTAGATATCTTTCCCCAGTTAAAGTATCATTGAAGAATATGGGCCCTATAACTTGCCGCCAATTATGCCAGCCCAAACATTAGTTTTTTGGGGATATTGTGTATTCGTTTCCCTTACCCAGTGTGGATTCTCGTCAGACTAGTAACGACAGTTCTGCTTATTAACATGGCCATTTAGGGTGAATGTAGTCTCATCAGAAAAAAGGATCCACTCCGAAGATATGCGATTTTCGTCAATGGCGTTCATCATCAATTCACAGAACTGAACTCTGCGATCTGGATCGTCTTTCAATAACTCTTGAACGGGTTGCATTTTATAAGGTCGTTTGTTTGCACTTTTTAAAATTTTTAGCGCAGATTTATGATGAATACAGTTTTCGCGAGCTACTCTTCTGGCTGCAGTTACCGGATTTTCTTTCATCGCTAACAATACATTTACTGGGTGTTATAAACGATTTTAGAAGACCTTTGTCTTGAAACATCCCTCACGTGCCCAACTTCTCGAAATCTGCTTTCGATTTTACTAACCGTACCTTGGTTAATAGGTGGCAAATCTGGATATTTCTGCCTGAATAAGTGGACAACCTCAAGCTGAGTACGACTTCTGTCCCCATAACCAATCATCATTAAGATTTCAATCTTGTGGGAATCGGATAAATAAGGCATTTTTTCAATATAAGTTAACTTATTTAACAACTGGTTGAAATTCACTTTAACAGTGACACTACAACAATGTCAGGAAATGTCTCGATACCAATAAAATAAACAAACACGCCAAAAATTAAGCAACACAAAATATTCCGAGACTTTTAATAATTTAATGTTTTTTTTTTCGTATTTCTCCTTTAGATAATCACAAAAGTAAATAGGGAAATTTAATTAGAAAAAAGGGCTCTTTTCAATGAGAGTTTAAAGAAAGTGGCTTTCCATTTGAAAAAAAAAAGTTTGGGTTAATTTGGACCCCCCCTGTAGGTGAAAAAATACAAAAACTATCTTGAAATGTTAAAAAAAATAAACAAAAATCGACGTGTCTCAGGAATTTTGCGAGATGAATTTTGATTAGTTTTAACTGAATTTATTCCAGTTAAAGTCACCACACTGTATGTAGAATATAGGTGTCTAAGTAGGGGCTACATAACTTTAACATCGAAATAGGTATATCATCCGTACCTTGCGCATTTGTTTTTATTGAGTGTATAGCTTTAGGCCTACCGCACACTGGCAACTTTTTAATCTCGGCGATTAAATAGTTTAGTCACTAAAAATTATTGCAAATCTATTTACAACGCCCAATGATGACTGAATAGTTGCTCCGCAACCTCAGTCGAAATGGATTTCCTAGAAACAGCGTGCGTTTGTGCTTTGATTTTAAAAAAACGTCATCAAAAAGGAAAGCGAAAATTTTGGGTCCATCCTCTGATAAGTAAAAGACTTCTAGATGGGCAATTTTATAAATTGTTCAGCACTTGAGGGAACATCCAAATAAATTTTTTAATTATTTCTGTATGAGTACTCGAAGCTTTGATGAGCTTCTGGTGTTGATAGGTCCTCATATTTCATACCAGAATACACAATTACGAATGGCTGTGCCGCCACAGGAAAGATTGGCCGTAACTCTAAGGTAAGAAAAAACTCATTTTATCGAAAAATATTTATTACGAAGAAATATATTAGTATTATAAGCATTTAATGTAATTCAAGCAGAGACGACATTTCTGACTCATCATCAATTTGCTGTTGGGACGTATTTGCATAAACCTGTACCTGTCCTGCGGAAAAGTCTGAAATATATTGTGCTGCAGTATAGCTTGGATTGCGATTGCTGCTTTGTATAACATTGTTATAACCTTCTTGGTGGTAGGAATATGTTGGCGAGTGCAAAGAACTATTTCTATCATCTCCATAATGTGATCCTTCTGCACTAGTTGAAGGAATATTTACAGCAAGACTTTTGGCAGTATTTTGGTGGTGCAAGGCATTTGCTTCATGGGGAATTTGATTTTGGCCGCTTCCCGACATACGAACGCGTCTTATCACATTCAGGATTTCTGTTCGTGCAATAAATTTTTGGTCTTCGATTTGGTCCTTGATTTTTTTAATAAAGGGAGTAGAGACAAAAGAAAATATTTATCTTCGTCAATTTCATTCTCTGTATCCTTTTTTTTCCTCAAAATCTGAAGCAGAGATTCCTCATATGTTTTCTGATGAGTTTTCTTTTGGTAAATTTTCTTTCTAGAATGGTCAGTCTTGGCACCAGTACGAAGTTGCGTAGCTTCACTAGCTTCTGATTCTTCCTCTCTGGTTTCTGTGTTATCTTCCACATCATCAGTACCTTGTTCGAGACTGTTGTAACTAATTCTGCTTTCTATAGAATCCCGCAGAAATAAAAGCTGCTCAAAGTAAAGATATATCCTTCTCTTTTTAGCCCCAGAACCAGAGGCAATATTCTTTTGAGCATCGTACTCTCTTTTAAAACATGTCCAAAGATTTTTCCATCTTTTTTGTAACTCGTTACCTAAAAAAACATTATGTATATGATATGATGTATAAAACATGATGTATATTAGACAATTTTTTTTTAGGTATTTAGCAACGGGAAATAGCTTTGCATCACTACATTATGAATATTTACTTGGAATTACAACGATACGAAAAATTGTAAAAGACACATGTGTGAAACTTTGGGAATGTTTGGTGCCACTCTATATGCCAAAACCGGATGATGATGACTGGAAGAGTTTCCAATGAGTTTAATGAGAAAACACAATTTCCCAATTGCATCGGAGCAGTAGACGGGAAACATATTAGAATAAAAAGATTTCAACATATTTAAACAATCGGCATTTTCGCATTTGCTTGACAAGAAGGAATTAAATATTCCGAATGAAAAAAATCTTCCTAATGATGAAAATGGAAAAGCTATGCCGTTTGTGCTCGTGGGAGATGAAGCTTTTGCTCTCTCAAAATTCGTTTTGAGGCCATATCCAAGCAGAAATTTAACCGTAAAACAACGAATCTTTAATTATAGACTTTCGAGGGCACATTTGGAATTTTAGCCAACAAGTGGCGTATACTCCACAGGCCTCTAGATACCCAAGTTGAATTTAGCGACTCCATTACAAAAGCATGCTGTATTTTACACAATTATGTGAGAAAACTTGATGGACTAAATTTTGAAGACACCTTTTATGAATGTCCATTGGAAGATATTCCTGCTCTTGGTCTAAGGAGCAACAATGCAGGGTATACAGTTAGAGATTATATTGCAAATTACTTTATTTCTCCTCAAGGGTCTGTTCCTTGGCAATATGATAAGATTTAAAAATTTATGTTCTGGTCTTTTGTGAATATACAGGGTGTTTTTTAAGTTGAGGTTTTTCTTTTAACACTAAGTATATAGATCGCAAGAAAATAAGAACTTTTATAAGAATAAAATTTTGCCTTAAATTGTCTTGTTTCTGAGATACAGGGTCTTCACGTTTTACATTTTGCTAACTTAAACACACTGTATTTTGGAGGAAAGCAATTTCGATGATAAAAAATGTGATTATAAAAAACTTTATTTTTTATTTAAATGCAATGAATATTTTTATTATTTGGCAGAACAAAAATTTGTAATTTTTTAGGCCATTTTTATTAAACATGTTTTTTCATTCATAACCGAGAAATCGATTGTTAAAAAAAAACTTTTATAATTTGTGCTTTAAAAACGACATTTTGTAGGTCAAAATAAGAACAAAAGTTCCTATAAACAGATGACCTAAATTGCTTAGTCTCCTAGCAAAATGAAAAATTTTTACACCCTGTATCTCAGAATCAAGACCTTTTTGGACAAAATTTTATTCTTATAAAAGTTTTTATTTTCTTACATTCTATATAGTGGTAAAATGTAAACCCCAAATTTAAAAACACCCTGTATATGTTTGAATAATTCTGTAGGTATGTTGAATCTGTGACTTGATAAACATAAAATAATTTGGTAAAACTTACCTATTTCATTCTTTTCCTTATCCCCAAGTTCATTCCAATTCTCAATGAATTTTTCACATAATTCAGTCCATAATTTTTTCTTTAGATTTTTATCTGAATATTCTTTTTGTTTCGTATTGTACAATGCTGGTCGTTTTTCGACTTCAGTAATAAGTAATTCAACATCTATAGCAGCCATTTTTGTTGTAATTTGCCGGCTTATCGACAAATATTAACTACAAAGCAACTTTTTTCAAAGCAAATCACCAGTGAGCGCGATCCCGTTTAAAACAAGCTTGTTCTATTTTATCAGCAACTGTTTCGTCTCTCAAAGAATCCAACAGGTTGGAATTTTTTAGTTGCCGCAACTAAATAATCACCTGTGTGCGGCAGATCATAAATATTATTGTGTTCTATTTTTATGATTAATAAGTTGCCTATCTAAAGTTGCCAGTGTGCGGTAGGCCTTATGGATAGCTTCTGTTTTTGTTTCATGTATTATTTTTGTAAAAGTTGATTTTTTCAGTACCTTTGGTAAAAATATTCTGTAAAAATGATCCAAAATAATGATTTATAGAATCAGGGTTGGATAGATGAGAAGGCAAGTTGTAGCTTTTGAAAGTCGTATCGCCCATCTTGGATAGAGATTTCCAGGTTTTAGTCTATTTTAACTACGTTGTTACGAGGTTGGTTGTATAAGAGGCGATTTTCAGTTGAGCGGTTTTGTTTAAATTGTTGTAAAAGCTAAGTTTCGTTTATTTTATGTCATTAACGACCTTGTTATTAAGCCACGGAGACGGTTTTTTTGAGACTTTAAACCTCCCTTAATAAAGCATGAACTTCAAAAAGGGCCAAAATTGTTTTATTAAGTATTTTACTTTTTTCGTCGATTTTATGAGTTTGCAAAATTTTAAACAAATTTGCTCTATGAAGGTCATGTTAAAATGCGCGTATATCGAAATTTTTATAACACCTATATTTAATGAATTTTGGTGGCGGCTTACATGTTTACAAATTAATTTCTAATAATACTAACTCATGGTCTGACAAATTATTGGTAGGCAATGTACCACAGGAAGTGACGATATTCGGGTTGGATGATAAAAATTGGATCAATAAGGGTACTACTATGTACTTTTTATACTTATCAGCAGATAGGTATACTTATCAGTGGATAGGTCGTCGGGGTCCTATTGAATGACCAGCTCGGTCACCAGATTTCACGCCGCTAGACTTTTTTTTGTGGGGATACCTAAAGCAAAAGGTATACGAAACAGAACCTGCCTCAATTTTTGAGCTACGACAAAGAACCACTAACATTTGTCAGAATATTGAGGCAGATGTATTTGAAAATGTTCGACGTGAATTTTCAGATAGGTTATTTATGTGTCAAGAGGTACAAGGAAATCATTTCCAGCATCTTTTAAATTAAATATTGTTTTTCTTTTGATAAATTGTTTATTTACTAATTGTAAATTAGTATTTCATTGTATTCTATTAAAAACGTTAATAAAATCGCAACAGTGTATTTTTTTGGCTGTTACTTTTAGACAGGTCAAAACGAAGTCCACCGAGTCCATGTAATAAATATTAAAAGTACTCAATAAAACCTTTTAAATGAGGTAACACAAGATTTCTATTTAATGCATTTATTCAAGATGGTGCTTATGTGTTATTTTGACATTTAGAACTGTCGTTTTTATGTCAAAATAAAATAGTGACGCATTTATTTTCGTACACTGATTTTTACCTATTCAAAAATCATAAAAATGTAAAATGTTAAAATAAAAAAAAATACTTTTTTATTAGGCCGCCATTTTGAAACGAGTTAAGATATGGGTCTAATATTTCAGGGTTATAAAGTACTCATTGAGACCTTTAAAATGAGGTACCACACGACCCCCCTTTCTATTTAAAATTTTTTCTCAAGATGTCGCCCAGTCGCCATCTTGGAATTTACAACTACCTAGTTTACAGTGAAAAATAGTATCTATAGACCAATTTACTTATGCCAAGTTTCAAAAAATTTTTTTGACCCGTTCAAAAAATAAATGGGGGGGGGGACTTCAAAGAAAAGCACTGTATATACGCCGTTGTGTTACATGTATTATCTGTATGATATATATAATACTATGGCGTTACAGCCAATAGTTCCAATACTTTTGGAGAAATATTTATACTTTGTGTCTTTCTTACCAGTCATACTGACTAATTTACATTCACCAGATTACCTGGAGAAGGTATAATGAATTATATATTATCTGTTAAATTAGTATATTAAACATTATGCTAATATATGTTAGTTGGTTACATTTAAGAATCTCACCTACTTGTACCCTTCTTATACTGTTCGAATCCTACCTGTTTTCTAGCTTTATTCATTACCTAGATACTAAGTTTACCACCTACGCCCATGGGAACCCCAAAACTCTGGGATAATTTAATTTTATTACTCTCTACATATTTAAAATACAGTATAATAGGTGTATCTACTCTCAACTTGTTACAAATAAGTATATATTTTATCATTGTTTTATTCTGCGTATTTAAATAATTCAAAATTTGTCTTGCTTTTTTACTAATGGCCGTAATTAAATAATTTGTTAATTTATATGTAGTTTTCTTATAACATTGTATTAACATAACATTTACTTTGTAACAAAAATTAATAATTTTTCCTTTTTTTTTTAGGTAAGACTTCATATTCGCCTTACAAAAAGTAATGGAATAAAAAACCCAAAACTGTAGGCAGGCTCTATCCATTGATATCTACAGATCTGAGGTACTTTGACATAAAAGCTAAATCTAATAAAAAACACATATAGTTTTAAGGTTATTTCTGAAAAGGTATATTTATTTTTTACAAAAAAAATACACTTCGATTCATACAGAACATACAAATCTTCTATAAATTACTTCCTCTTTTAAATGGCATCGACTTCGCTGAAATAGAATTTTTATTCGTTAAGATTTTGCAGTTTTAAGTTTTTCTTTATATACCTGCAAAAATCATAAAAGTGAAATAGAAATATATTGCGCCATATAGATGCAATGTATCACTTTTAAATAAACGTGAGAACTATGCCTAATTGTCTAAAATTTGAAAGCTATTTATTGTATAGCATACTCAAAAAGGGCTGACTTGATTTCGAAAATTTTAAGCCAAGAGTATATAGTTTGAAATCCATTTTACATTTTTTATTGCAACTTTTGCATTTTTCCAATAAATACCCAAATTTCACACATATTTGATATGATAGGCGCGTCAGTAACAGGACTATTTGGCTAATATACAGGGTGCCTCCGATTAAGTCGGCACTATTGGTATCTTTGTTAATATTTAAGATACAGGGTCGGTTAAATTAGTAAACTAGTAGGATTTTTTTCTGCTGATTAAAATGGTGAAAATAGAAAAAAAATTGAACATCGCGTTTTCGAGAAAATGTGAAAAATGTACTTTTGTTAAATGGAATCCCCTGTATATTTTTGCATAAATCAAAAGATAATAATTTTCTTAATAAAAAAGTTTAATTACACTAATAGCCTAAACCTAAAAATAACAAAGTTATAGCGATATTAATAATTTTGTGAAATTTAGACAAGTTGGCCTTGAACTTTTTGAGAGCAAAACAAATAAATCATTGTTTGAATAACAAAATGACAGTAGCCGTAGAGATTTTATTAAATAAAGAAATACTGACAGTTACATGTTAGCAAAGTTTGTGATTTTTGTAAAATCTAAATTAGTAAAATGCCTTTTACGCATATTAAAAAATGTGATATGTTAGAATGTATGTCGAAAAAATAGTGACAGAGCGCTAGAAGGGTACCGCCAGAGATTCCAGACTCGTAACTTGCCAAACTGTAGATACTTTTTAATTCTCTACAGAAAATTTAGAAGTAACGAAAACGTGTTTAAAAGAACTAGAAGAAGGAACCAATTTATAGTAAGCGAGGATGTTGAAATTTCTATTTTGGCATATTTTGAAGCTCATATGGAAAACTCAACTAGAGATTTAGCAAGAGCTTACGGTGTGAGCTTAGTAACAATTTGGCGGGTCTTAAGGAAGCACAAATTTGTGCCATATAAGTATCGACCAGTACAGCCCTACAAATCTCCAGGCAAAGATGGAATTTTCCCAGCTCTGCTACAAAGAGGCTATGAGATACTAAAAGTACACCTACAAAAAATCTTTAAAGCCAGCCTCATTTTAGGACACGTACCACTAGCTTGGAGAGAGGCTAATGTAATATTCATACCAAAAACGGGGCGTCGTCCTGAAAACGAAGCAAAATCATATCGCCCGATTAGTCTAACCTCCTTTCTTCTAAAAACAATGGAGAAAGCAATCGACCAATACATAAGAAGCGTAACTCTTTCTAGAACACCGCTCCACCCTAGACAATTTACCTACCAAGCAGGCAAATCTACAATAAGTGCACTGCACTGCCTCGTAAGAGACATAGAAAGGTCAAACGACTGCAAAGAAATTGTTCTTACTGCATTCATTGACATAGAGGGAGCATTCGACAATACCTCACACCTGTCCATAACAAAAGCCTTGCAAGACTGGGGGGTGGAGGCCCCCATCGTAAAGTGGACAGGATCAATGCTCAAGCACCGCTCCGAGCGACAGCAACAGTAACCACAGTAAAAGGATGTCCCCAAGGAGGGGTTCTGTCACCTCTACTGTGGACATTAGTAGTAAACAAAATTCTTAACATATTAAGTAGATCCGGATTCACAGTTCTAGGCTACGCAGATGACCTGGTAGTAATAGTTAGGGGCAAGCACGAGGGCTTAATATCGAATCGAATGCAAAGTGCCCTAAATACTATACAAAACTGGGGCGAAACTGAAGGATTATCTTTAAATCCTAGAAAAACAATTTTAGTGCCGTTTACCAGAAGAAGGAAGCTAGAACTCAGAGCACCTATATTAAACGGAACTCTAAATGTTCTAACGAGGTGAAATACCTGGGGTTTACCTTGGACCACAAACTAACTTGGAACAATCATCTAGACAAGACCATTTCCAAAGCCATAGTGGCAATCTGGACATGCCGCAAACTCGTTGGCAAGACATGGGGGCTAAAACCGAAAATGGTATACTGGATCTACCAAACAGTCATTAAGCCCATCATCACATACGCTTCGCTGGTATGGTGGCCGAAGACCGAACAAACAACCGCACAGACCAAATTAAACAAAGTCCAAAGGCTAATATGTCTAGGAATAACCGGGGCAATGTCTACTTGTCCTACCACAGCCTTAGAGACACTGCTAAACATGCCTCCACTTCACATAAGCGTGAAAAAAGAGGCAATTAACAGTGCTCACAGGCTTCTCCAAACCGGCAAATTCAAGCCTGGGGATTTAAGTGGTCACCTGCGCATCCTCGAAGAAATTAAACTGGAAAATGCCAGCAAACCACGTGACCACATAACGGCCATGCTCGATCTAGAAATTCCATTCGCAGTGATCATAGATGATCGCCAATCATGGGAGAAAAAAGAAGTACCAAAAGCCGACAATGCATCGCTATGGTACACAGACGGTTTCAAACTAACAGAAGGAGCAGGACTGGGCGTGTCAGGCCCTAACATTAAGATCTCAAAGTCACTGGGCAAATACCTTAACATCTTTCAAGCTGAAGTGCTTGCCATAGACATATGTGCAGAAGAGTGCATCAACCAAGGCCTCCAAAGAAAACACATATTTATACTATCAGACAGCCAAGCTGCTGTAAAGGCCCTGAAAGCTTTTAAATGTGATTCAAAGCTAGTCTGGGAGTGCAAACAAACCCTAAAGCGTCTTAAAACAAAGAATCAAGTAACACTAATGTGGCTACCTGGCCACCGGGGTATAGAGGGGAACGAAGAAGCCGATCGCCTTGCAAAAAAAGGGGCTCAAACACCATACTATGGTCCAGAGCCATACTGTGGTTTAATGAAGACCCACATCACCGAAGACCTAAACAGGTGGGAAAAAGAACAATTGCTGTCGCACTGGAGAAGAGCACCAGGACTAAGACAGGCAAAAAAGTTTATAACCACTTCTAGAAAAAGAGCTGAACAGCTCCTAGACATGAACAGATCAGACATCAGAACAGCAGTCGGACTCCTAACCGGTCATTGCCCAGTGAAATATCACCTAAAGGCAATAGGTATAACAGAGGACGACCAATGTAGATTCTGCAGCAATGCCACAGAAACAGCAGAACACCTGCTCTGTGAATGCCCGACCCAACTCTGCAAGAGGCTCAAGTACCTGGAAGGGGTACAACCAACACCTCAAGAAGTGGGACAACTACCTCCCAAAAATATAGCTTTGTACGGCAGAAGTCTAAGACTTTTTGAGACAAACTAAGACAAGTAGAGTTATGCACAAAATATCTCACAGGTAGCAGTGCTGAGCGGCGGATCAGCCGAAACGACTCCCTTCTCAATCTACAATCGACCAGTACAAACATTGCTGCCTGGCGATAACGAAAGAAGACTTGCTTTTTGCAACTGGTTATGTAATGCATATGAAGCTAATGATAATATTTTAAATCGTATAATTTGGAGCGACGAAGCTAATTTTTCAAACAAAGGTATGTTTAACCGTAAAAATGTACACTATTGGTCCTAAGAAAATCTTTTTCTTACTGATCCCAGAAATCCTCAAAATCAATTTAGTATAAACGTTTGGTGCGGCTTAATAGGAAGCCAAGTAATAGGACTTGTGTTTTATGATGGCACTTTGACTGGAAGGAGATATGTTGATCTCATATTATCTGGAGCGCTGTAAGATTGTTTGGATAATGTTAACTTGGAGAGACGGCAACAAATCTATTTTCAATAGGATAGAGCACGTCCCCATCAACTAAATAATGTAAGAATATTACTTAATAGACTGTTTGACGATAAATGGATTGCGACACGTGGCCCGACTCGTTGGCCACCTAGGTCACCAGACGTAACTTCTCTAGATTTTTATTTTTGGGGTTTCATAAAACATGAAGTGTATAAAAAAATACAGAACCGTTGATGAACTTCAACACATATTAGGCAAATAATTGGATCAATAGATAGAAAATCAATCTTAAAAGTTGCAAGACGTGTGCTTAAGTGTGCTCAGAAATGTATTGAATACGATGGCGATGTTTTTGCTCATTTATTGTAAATTAGTAGTTTTACTTGATGTTATTTATTTCAAAGCCAACTTGCCTAAATTTGACAAAATTATTAATATCGCTATAACTTCGTTATTTTTAGGTTAAGGCTATTAGTGTAAATAAACTTTTTTATTAAGAAAATTATTATCTTTTGATTTATGTAAAAATATACAGGGGATTCCGTTTAACAAAAGTACATTTTTCACATTTTCTCGAAAATGCGATGTTCAATTTTTTTTCTGTTTTCAACATTTTAATCAACAGGAAAAATCCTACTAGTTTACTAATTTAACCGACCCTGTATCTTAAATATTAACAAAGATACCAATAGTGCCGACTTAATCGGAGGCACCCTCTATATCGTCTAAAGATAAATTATTTGTATTATTCTCATATATATTTAAAAGTTTTACAAACTGAAACATGACTGTAGCTTTTTCTACATTTGGTTTCATGTTCTCGCTATGATTGTCATGGATTGTCATATAAGCATATTTTTTGAAGTAATAACAAACATATTTAAAATCTATGAGTAGGTTAAGTATGTATGACCTATAGTAAGCATTTTCGAAATGGTATGTTCTCTTTTGGAGGGTTATGAAAAGTGAAATGCATTTTTAAAATATGGTTTCGTTTCATATAATGTTTTGCTATTTCTTAGTAAATTTTAGTTTTTCTTTGATCCAGATTATCATTTTGCACCTTTTTATACACAAAAATTTTACACCTAATCGGTGATACAGCGCTAGTTACAATTGGTATCTGAGTTTATTTTGTTTTTTCGAATATTTATTTAATTAAATACCACGAAATCCACCAATCTGTGTTAAGTGAAAGAAAAATAAGGATGTTGAAATGTGAAAAATAATTTTACATTGAAAAAAAATACTTCAAAAAAATTAAATAAATATGCTTTGATCGTTTACATTTTTTTAATACGCTTAGTTAGTGCATCATTCATGCCGATGTCTAGCCAATTCTCAGAATTAGAGCCTCTATCATCATCTCTTATTTTACTGTCAAATGCCTGATTGATTCTGACAACCAACTCTTCTCCCGTTCTTATCTTTTTACCAAGGAAAGTTTTCGTCTTGGGAAAGTAGTCGTTTAAGCAATTTCTGACAGCCAAAAAATCCAATGCTGGACAACCGTCTTGTTGGATGATTATTTGCCTTTTAGATTTTAAGAGTACCGCTTCCACTAAATAGTAATTCACTAGAAGTGAGGATATCATTTTGTAGGAAGTTTAAATAGCACCATCTCCATCTTTATCCTCAAAATAATGTAGAGAAATATTTTCTAATATCTCAGTTAAAACTTTTGCATCACCTTTTCTTTATACGAAGAATTTTCTTAGTGTTCGCAATTTTTTTGTGAGGCAAGTTTAAGAGAGTTGCATTTACGAGTTCACTTAAAAAGATGCTTCGACAAGTCGTAAGTGACCGTGCAAGAATATGACCTTACTTGTATAATGACTTTACTTGAAGAAGGCCATTCTTAAGAGTTTGTGGCTAATCGAGTTAGGGTTTGGCAAAGTGATGTGTCTTGAACTTGAGGTCGGTATCTCCAGAAGAATTCTCCTTATGATGTACCGAGAAGGGGTAGAAGGCGTAAACTAATGAACAACAGAACCGTTATATTTACTTAAACACCCAAAGAAACGCTACTATGGCAATAGCACTCCAGCACTCCAAAGAGATATGTATGATTCTTTGGAAGTATCGGTCTTTACATTGCAGATTCAAATACTAGCAACAGGTTTGAGGTGTCGCCGATTTTTAAGAATACAACAAGAGCTGCCCAGCTTGCTCATAATTTTAAGTATCAGAATTTATTTACTTTTAATGCACAATGACTTGATGTGACAATTACATGAGGCATAGCCCTTACGTCAGACTATAGCGAGGAGGTATTGATGAGGCTTTCATTATTATCGATTACAACGCTCGACAGCGCATCAGAGCTGTAAATGAGTATCTGGAATCCAAAGGTATCAATCGTTTGAACTGGCCCGTACTATGGCCAGACATCATAATAAACCACTATTGTTTTGGATAAACAAATAATTTAGCCACTATTGTTTTGTATCAATATTTCAATATATATAGGTACCGGTATAGAGAGAGGGTAGTCTTGGCCGACTAGTAAAATAACAAATTTAAAAAAAAAATTTTTTTATCAATATTCTTAAGGTATTGGTCCTGATAAGGGCTATTGTTAAAATAAAATGCTTTTTTTAAGTTACCACCAAGCTTACGAAAATTTTTATTTTCTTCTTCAGGACTACAAATTTATAGAAAAAATAATATATATTTATTTTTGTAGGTTTGTTTGTACAATGGAAATTCGTTATAAGTATACTTAATATTATACATTTAATTATGAAAGCCTACTATGAGACCACATCTTTGTTGGCTTATTTAGAAAAAATACTACATTTTATTTGATTTTTTTAGTTTTTAAAAAAAATTAATTTAAACCGAAGCAGAGCTGAACTGACTGCGTGTCTATTGTTGGCGAAATGTGACATGAAACGCTATAAAAAATTTAAAAATTATCATGGCATATGGGAGACCGTTTTTTAATTTAATAGTATCTGTTTTTACTTTATGCTATTGAATATTATTTGATATACTGAGTGTCTCTAATTAATGACTATGTTATTAAAACAATTAATAAAGATTGCTATTGTATTCTTTTAAAATTTCAGTCTCCAATTAGTGACCTTTCACGAAAATAGAAAACCAAGAAAAACTATCAAAAAAAATTCCCTTATGTAGTAAACCTCACTATGTTAACACTATTATTAATTATTAAATCTATTTTAGTATTCAAAAAATTACAATAATTAAACTTTAAAAAAAAAAAATGTGTGATTTGAATATAGTTTTGTTTAGGTACCATTTTTAAATTAACAATTTAGGCATTTTATTAGTAGATCGCTAGATATATATATATATATCTAGCGATCTATATATATATATATATATATATATATATATATATATATATACTACCTATATATATATATATATATATATAATTTGATTAATATTTGATTAATTTGGTAGTATTTATTTACGGTATGCGGACCTAGTTCAATTGAAGTAAATTTAAAAATATTTGAATACGTTTAATAATTTCTTTTTTGGTTTAATTCTGAAAAAGAAAAAAAAACATTTCCCTTTCTAGGTTAAAATATATAGCCTTCAACTCTAAATAATTCTGAAACATACTCAATAACACGCCATTTTTAATAGAACATTTTTAACGGGAATATTTACAGAAAAACTCATACTGATTCCAATATTTTCTGTCGCGGCACGTCTTGCTGAATTTAAATTTAAAATCCGATTGTGGGGATTGTTCTGATAATGTAAATAAAGCGGCCTATTTTCCAGGACAACATTATATAAAAAGCACAAAAAACTATTTACAAATAACAAACAAACTGGATGTGTCAACAAGCGTCGCCGAGCGGAACATAGGAAAACGCATGTAAATTTTAAGGGGGTCAATTATTGGCTTCCATGTACATTTTATAGAAAAAATGTAACATAACTTTTTAAAGAGACCAATCTGGCAAATTCTTGTGCAAAGTTTCAAAAAATTTTAATAAGCGAATCGTAATCAAAAATGGGCATCAAAAATGCCATATCTCAGCTATTAGAAGAGCTACGACCTTGCGGATGGTCTCGTTTGATTCAGAACAACAAAACTAAGACAAAACCGTTGAAATTTTCCCGATAGCTTCCATAGAAGCCGAGATATCGACCTTCAAAGTTTGGAATTTTTCATTTTTCGGGTATACCTCCCCGTATCGAATTTTTTCACCAAAAATTGATTTTTTTCGAAATCAAACTAAGTATACCAGCGGCTTATTTGGGTCACCTAGATTATGAAAACACCGGGTTATAACAGGATCCGAGCAGAACTAAGGGAATAAGAGCACTTTGAAAATCCTAAAAAAGTCGTTTTCGACGTCCGTTTTTGAGGCCAAAAATGGGCATCAAAAATGCCATATCTCAGCTATTAGAAGAGCTACGACCTTGCGGATGGTCTCGTTTGATTCAGAACAACAAAACTAAGACAAAACCGTTGAAATTTTCCCGATAGCTTCCATAGAAGCCGAGATATCGACCTTCAAAGTTTGGAATTTTTCATTTTTCGGGTATACCTCCCCGTATCGAATTTTTTCACCAAAAATTGATTTTTTTCGAAATCAAACTAAGTATACCAGCGCCTTATTTGGGTCACCTAGATTACGAAAACACCGGGTTATAACAGGATCCGAGCAGAACTAAGAGAATGAGAGCCTTTTGAAAATCGTGAAAAAGTCGTTTTCGACGTCCGTTTTTGAGGCCAAAAATGAGCATCAAAAATGCCATATCTCGGCTATCGTAAAAGCTACGACTTTGCGGATGGTCTCGTTGGATTCAGAACGACGAAACTAAGACAAAACCGTTAAAACTTTCCCGACAGCTCCCATAGAAGCCGAGATATCGACCTTCAAAGTTTGGAATTTTTCATTTTTCGCGTATACCCCTCCGTATCGAATTTTTTCACCAAAAATTGATTTTTTTCGAAATCAAACTAAGTATACCAGCGTCTTATTTGGGTCACCTAGATTACGAAAACACCGGGTTATAATAGGATCCGAGCAGAACTAAGAGAATGAGAGCACTTTGAAAATCGTGAAAAAGTCGTTTTCGACGTCCGTTTTTGAGGCCAAAAATGGGCATCAAAAATGCCATATCTCGGCTATCGTAAAAGCTACGACTTTGCGGATGGTCTCGTTGAATTCAGAACGACGAAACTAAGACAAAACCGTTGGGATTTTCCCGATAGCTCCCATAGAAGCCAAGATATCGACCTTTAAAGTTTGGAATTTTTCATTTTTCGGGTATACCCCCCCGTATCGAATTTTTTCACCAAAAATTGATTTTTTTCGAAATCAAACTAAGTATACCAGCGTCTTATTTGGGTCACCTAGATTACGAAAACACCGGGTTATAACAGGATCCGAGCAGAACTAAGGGAATGAGAGCACTTTGAAAATCCTGAAAAAGTCGTTTTCGACGTTCGTTTTTGAGACCAAAAATGGGCATCAAAAATGCCATATCTCGGCTATCGTAAAAGCTACGACTTTGCGGATGGTCTCGTTGGATTCAGAACGACGAAACTAAGACAAAACCGTTGAAATTTTCCCGATAGCTCCCATAGAAGCCGAGATATCGACCCTTAAAGTTTGGAATTTATCATTTTTCGGGTATACCCCCCCGTATCGAATTTTTTCACCAAAAATTGATTTTTTTCGAAATCAAACTAAGTATACCAGCGTCTTATTTGGGTCACCTAGATTACGAAAACACCGGGTTATAACAGGATCCGAGCAGAACTAAGGGAATGAGAGCACTTTGAAAATCCTGAAAAAGTCGTTTTCGACGTTCGTTTTTGAGACCAAAAATGGGCATCAAAAATGCCATATCTCGGCTATCGTAAAAGCTACGACTTTGCGGATGGTCTCGTTGGATTCAGAACGACGAAACTAAGACAAAACCGTTAAAACTTTCCCGACAGCTCCCATAGAAGCCGAGATATCGACCTTCAAAGTTTGGAATTTTTCATTTTTCGCGTATACCCCTCCGTATCGAATTTTTTCACCAAAAATTGATTTTTTTCGAAATCAAACTAAGTATACCAGCGTCTTATTTGGGTCACCTAGATTACGAAAACACCGGGTTATAATAGGATCCGAGCAGAACTAAGAGAATGAGAGCACTTTGAAAATCGTGAAAAAGTCGTTTTCGACGTCCGTTTTTGAGGCCAAAAATGGGCATCAAAAATGCCATATCTCGGCTATCGTAAAAGCTACGACTTTGCGGATGGTCTCGTTGAATTCAGAACGACGAAACTAAGACAAAACCGTTGGGATTTTCCCGATAGCTCCCATAGAAGCCAAGATATCGACCTTTAAAGTTTGTAATTTTTCATTTTTCGGGTATACCCCCCCGTATCGAATTTTTTCACCAAAAATTGATTTTTTTCGAAATCAAACTAAGTATACCAGCGTCTTATTTGGGTCACCTAGATTACGAAAACACCGGGTTATAACAGGATCCGAGCAGAACTAAGAGAATGAGAGCCTTTTGAAAATCGTGAAAAAGTCGTTTTCGACGTCCGTTTTTGAGGCCAAAAATGAGCATCAAAAATGCCATATCTCGGCTATCGTAAAAGCTACGACTTTGCGGATGGTCTCGTTGGATTCAGAACGACGAAACTAAGACAAAACCGTTGAAATTTTCCCGACAGCTCCCATAGAAGCCGAGATATCGACCTTCAAAGTTTGGAATTTTTCATTTTTCGCGTATACCCCTCCGTATCGAATTTTTTCACCAAAAATTGATTTTTTTCGAAATCAAACTAAGTATACCAGCGTCTTATTTGGGTCACCTAGATTACGAAAACACCGGGTTATAATAGGATCCGAGCAGAACTAAGAGAATGAGAGCACTTTGAAAATCGTGAAAAAGTCGTTTTCGACGTCCGTTTTTGAGGCCAAAAATGGGCATCAAAAATGCCATATCTCGGCTATCGTAAAAGCTACGACTTTGCGGATGGTCTCGTTGAATTCAGAACGACGAAACTAAGACAAAACCGTTGGGATTTTCCCGATAGCTCCCATAGAAGCCAAGATATCGACCTTTAAAGTTTGGAATTTTTCATTTTTCGGGTATACCCCCCCGTATCGAATTTTTTCACCAAAAATTGATTTTTTTCGAAATCAAACTAAGTATACCAGCGTCTTATTTGGGTCACCTAGATTACGAAAACACCGGGTTATAACAGGATCCGAGCAGAACTAAGGGAATGAGAGCACTTTGAAAATCCTGAAAAAGTCGTTTTCGACGTTCGTTTTTGAGACCAAAAATGGGCATCAAAAATGCCATATCTCGGCTATCGTAAAAGCTACGACTTTGCGGATGGTCTCGTTGGATTCAGAACGACGAAACTAAGACAAAACCGTTGAAATTTTCCCGATAGCTCCCATAGAAGCCGAGATATCGACCCTTAAAGTTTGGAATTTATCATTTTTCGGGTATACCCCCCCGTATCGAATTTTTTCACCAAAAATTGATTTGTTTCGAAATTAAACTAAGTATACCAGCGTCTTGCTTGGGTCACCTAGATTACGAAAACACCGGGTTATAACAGGATCCGAGCAGAACTAAGGGAATGAGAGCACTTTGAAAATCCTGAAAAAGTCGTTTTCGACGTCCGTTTTTGAGGCCAAAAATGGGCATCAAAAATGCCATATCTCAGCTATTAGAAGAGCTACGACCTTGCGGATGGTCTCGTTAGATTCAGAAAGATGAAACTAAGACACAACCGTTGAAATTTTCCCGATAGCTCCTATAGAAGCCGAGATATCGACCTTCAAAGTTTGGAATTTTTCATTTTTCGGGTATACCCCCCCGTATCGAATTTTTTCACCAAAAATTGATTTTTTTCGAAATCAAACTAAGTATACCAGCGTCTTATTTGGGTCACCTAGATTACGAAAACACCGGATTATAACAGGATCCGAGCAGAACTAAGGGAATGAGAGCACTTTGAAAATCCTGAAAAAGTCGTTTTCGACGTCCGTTTTTGAGGTCAAAAATGGGCATCAAAAATGCCATATCTCGGCTATCGTAAAAGTTACGACTTTGCGGATGGTCTCGTTGGATTCAGAACGACGAAACTAAGACAAAACCGTTGGAATTTTCCCGATAGCTCCCATAGAACCCGAGATATTGACCTTCAAAGTTTGGAATTTTTCATTTTTCGGGTATACCCCCCCGTATCGAATTTTTTCACCAAAAATTGATTTTTTTCGAAATCAAACTAAGTATACCAGCGTCTTATTTGGGTCACCTAGATTACGAAAACACCGGGTTATAACAGGATCCGAGCAGAACTAAGGGAATGAGAGCACTTTGAAAATCCTGAAAAAGTCGTTTTCGACGTCCGTTTTTGAGGCCCAAAATGGGCATCAAAAATGCCATATCTCAGCTATTAGAAGAGCTACGACCTTGCGGATCGTCTCGTTGGATTCAGAACGACGAAACTAAGACAAAACCGTTGGAATTTTCCCGATAGCTCCCATAGAACCCGAGATATTGACCTTCAAAGTTTGGAATTTTTCATTTTTCGGGTATACCCCCCCGTATCGAATTTTTTCACCAAAAATTGATTTTTTTCGAAATCAAACTAAGTATACCAGCGTCTTATTTGGGTCACCTAGATTACGAAAACACCGGGTTATAACAGGATCCGAGCAGAACTAAGGGAATGAGAGCACTTTGAAAATCCTGAAAAAGTCGTTTTCGACGTCCGTTTTTGAGGCCCAAAATGGGCATCAAAAATGCCATATCTCAGCTATTAGAAGAGCTACGACCTTGCGGATCGTCTCGTTGGATTCAGAACGACGAAACTAAGACAAAACCGTTGGAATTTTCCCGATAGCTCCCATAGAACCCGAGATATTGACCTTCAAAGTTTGGAATTTTTCATTTTTCGGGTATACCCCCCCGTATCGAATTTTTTCACCAAAAATTGATTTTTTTCGAAATCAAACTAAGTATACCAGCGTCTTATTTGGGTCACCTAGATTACGAAAACACCGGGTTATAACAGGATCCGAGCAGAACTAAGGGAATGAGAGCACTTTGAAAATCCTGAAAAAGTCGTTTTCGACGTCCGTTTTTGAGGCCAAAAATGGGCATCAAAAATGCCATATCTCAGCTATTAGAAGAGCTACGACCTTGCGGATGGTCTCGTTAGATTCAGAACGACGAAACTAAGACACAACCGTTGGAATTTTCCCGATAGCTCCCATAGAAGCCGAGATATCGACCTTCAAAGTTTGGAATTTTTCATTTTTCGGGTATACTCCCCCGTTTCGAATTTTTTCACCAAAAATTGATTTTTTTCGAAATTAAACTAAGTATACCAGCGTCTTGTTTGGGTCACCTAGATTACGAAAACACCGGGTTATAACAGGATCCGAGCAGAACTAAGGGAATGAGAGCACTTTGAAAATCCCGAAAAAGTCGTTTTCGACGTCCGTTTTTGAGGCCACAAATGGGCATCAAAAATGCCATATCTCAGCTATTAGAAGAGCTACGACCTTGCGGATGGTCTCGTTGGATTCAGAACGACGAAACTAAGACAAAACCGTTGGAATTTTCCCGATAGCTCCCATAGAACCCGAGATATTGACCTTCAAAGTTTGGAATTTTTTATTTTTCGAAATTCCCCCCCGGTATCGAATTTTTTCACCAAAAATTGATTTTTTTCGAAATCAAATTAAGTATACCAGCGTCTTATTTGGGTCACCTAGATTACGAAAACACCGGGTTATAACAGGATCCGAGCAGAACTAAGGGAATGAGAGCACTTTGAAAATCCTGAAAAAGTCGTTTTCGACGTCCGTTTTTGAGGTCAAAAATGGGCATCAAAAATGCCATATCTCGGCTATCGTAAAAGTTACGACTTTGCGGATGGTCTCGTTGGATTTAAAACGACGAAACTAAGACAAAACCGTTGGAATTTTCCCGATAGCTCCCATAGAAGCCGAGATATCGACCTTTAAAGTTTGGAATTTTTCATTTTTCGGATATACCCCCCCGTATCGAATTTTTTCACCAAAAATTGATTTTTTTCGAAATCAAATTAAGTATACCAGCGTCTTATTTGGGTCACCTAGATTACGAAAACACCGGGTTATAACAGGATCCGAGCAGAACTAAGGGAATGAGAGCACTTTGAAAATCCTGAAAAAGTCGTTTTCGACGTCCGTTTTTGAGGCCAAAAATGGGCATCAAAAATGCCATATCTCAGCTATTAGAAGAGCTACGACCTTGCGGATGGTCTCGTTAGATTCAGAACGACGAAACTAAGACAAAACCGTTGGAATTTTCCCGATAGCTCCCATAGAAGCCGAGATATCGACCTTCAAAGTTTGGAATTTTTCATTTTTCGGATATACCCCCCCGTATCGAATTTTTTCACCAAAAATTGATTTTTTTCGAAATCAAACTAAGTATACCAGCGTCTTATTTGGGTCACCTAGATTACGAAAACACCGGGTTATAACAGGATCCGAGCAGAACTAAGGGAATGAGAGCACTTTGAAAATCCTGAAAAAGTCGTTTTCGACGTCCGTTTTTGAGGTCAAAAATGGGCATCAAAAATGCCATATCTCAGCTACTAAAAGAACTACGAGCTTGCGGATGGTCTCGTTGGATTCAGAACGACGAAACTAAGACAAAACCGTTGAAATTTTCCCGATAGCTCCCATAGAAGCCGAGATATTGACCTTTAAAGTTTGGAATTTTTCATTTTTCGGGTATACCCCCCCGTATCGAATTTTTTCACTAAAAATTGATTTTTTTCGAAATCAAACTAAGTATACCAGCGTCTTATTTGGGTCACCTAGATTACGAAAACACCGGGTTATAACAGGATCCGAGCAGAACTAAGGGAATGAGAGCACATTGAAAATCCTGAAAAAGTCGTTTTCGACGTCCGTTTTTGAGGCCAAAAATGGGCATCAAAAATGCCAGTTCTAAGCTACTAGAAGAGCTACGAGCTTGCGGATGGTCTCGTTGGATTCAGAACGACGAAACTAAGACAAAACCGTTGAAATTTTCGATAGCTCCCATAGAAGCCGAGATATTGACCTTTAAAGTTTGGAATTTTTCATTTTTCGGGTATACATTTCATTTTATTTAATTTATCAGATTTTTTTTTTCGAATTCGAACTAACTATACCGTCGGATTGTTCTCATCAAGTAGATCACGAAAATATCGGGTTATAAGGGAATCCGAGCAGAACTAAGAAATCGAGTATTTTTTCGACCTCGTTTTTGAGGCCAAAAATGGGCATCAAAAATGCCATATCTCGGCTATCATGGAAGCTACGACCTTGAGGATGGTCTTGTTGGATTCAGAAGGACAAAACTATACTTACTGGTGCCCGTTTGGTTTCACCTGAACTGAAAATTTGCTAATTTTGTAATTACATTTAATATATAATTTAATAATTCAAGATTAAATAATTCTCGCTTATTAAAATTTTTTGAAACTTTACACAAGGGTTTGCCAGATTGGTCTCTTCAAAAAGTTATCTTACATTTTTTCTATAAAATGTACAGGGAAGCCAATAATTGATCCCCTTAAAATTTACATGGGTTTTCCTATGTTCCGCTCGGCGACGCACCACCCGGTATACTACCATGATAATAATAATACAGAGTAAACAGGTGTTCTAAGTAAAATTATTTATTTTATTAACAAGCGCTTAAGTGAAATTTTATATTTTATACAGAAGCAGCGCAGCTTAATAATTTGCAAAAGTCGCATTTAAACAGAAAGAAATGCTGAAACTTTTATTTTGCTTTCGCGTAAAGAAGGGCCGAAAAAGGATCCTAAGAGAATCCGTAGACACAGATCTATAATAACCCTATAAAAACTTTGCGAAATTCATTTTCGCGTAATTTTTTAAAATATTCAAAGAGCGAAATGAGGAACTTTTAATAAAATCTCTGGAAACGCGATTTAATATTCCCCAGTCGGTAAAAGTGCCAAGTTTAAATTGAAACACAGACAATATTAATAGGGCATAAACTAAAAGAAAAATGTCCACTTTTCAAAAAACTTTTCGAGCACCACCACCCTACGGGGACGATTGCTGATTACTTTAGCGGCGGCGGGGAAAAGTTCTTGATAAAAATAAGAAGTTTTTTAAAGGAGGTGTTTTGGGTAAATTGCGAAAAGTTGGTAACTCGATGAAGGCACATATTTGGCGCAACCTCTAATGAAGCGTATTATTTATGCTTTGGAGTTTTGGGAATTTTGTTTACTATGCAGCAACCTATTTCAAAACTTTTAAATTTTTTTAAAAATTACTTTTTGCATGTTTTAGATTTATAATTACTTTCTCCATTTTCTTGTATTTAATTTGAATTATAGCTTCGTATAAAGTATAACTTTTCAGTCTCTTATATTTTTTTCATATCTTGTCTATTATAAAACATACTAGTGTAAATAAACATCTAATAACACTTGAGTAATAAAAAAATTAACTCTTCAACTCTTTGCTAAGGACTTTTGCAACTATTTGCTAACAGTATTATATCAGTAAGTTTTGGAGTTGTTAACTAGCAGTGATTTCATAAATGATAATTTTACTAATGCTGAAATGACTGATCTATATTTTGTTTATAGACTAGCAAGAGGAAATGTGGACAAAGCATGAAAAAATTTAACGATCAAACGAACTTACCTGAAGTGCAGTTCGATCGTAAATATATATGAAGCATCCAGTCCGAATATATTACCTTACACCGAATATATTACGTACACGTAATCCGCCTCTAGCAAAAATCTTGGTATAATTTAGGTGAAGTTACTTGGACAAGTATAAAAACTAAATAACGTTTAGCACGCGGCGTTTTCTTTATAAGGCATTGGCGTGCATATAATTTTTGTTTCTCTGGCTTAATATATATAGTAAATATATTATTTTATAACCAACAAAAATATTTATCATGTCACGCAAAACTCATGGTTAGATTTTGATGACACATATTTTTTACACAGTTTTTTTTTTAAATTATTACAAAAATTGTCAAAAAAATAAAATTAAAATGAGTAAAAATTCAAAAAATCAGTAGGTGGTTTGTTGTAACACAGGTATAAAATAATATCGTGGACGTGCTGCAATAGAATAGAAAGCGTTTTTTTGTCTTATCGAATTTTATGGTCTTATCGAAATCAAATATAAGTGAAGTTAACTACATATTCATAATTTTGCACCCAAATTTTTTTACGTCTAAAAATGCTTATCTATTTATAACTATCCATCTCTTCAGAACTGGATTCGTCATTGGCATGAATTATATTTGGATTAATTCGCGGTATCTATTATACCTTAATTAAATTATTATATTTAGGACTTATTGAATTTACATTAAAGTAAATATAAGGAAACGTTTCTTTAAAAATTTAAGTTTTAATTATCTTTAATATGTGAACAAGTCTATTTTCTTCTTTTCCAATTTCCGGGTGAATAGGTTATGGTTATTTTCAATTGCTCCCAGAACTGTAATATTTAATAGTTCCTGGTCGTCATTATTAATATTATTAGGATTTATTTGCGGTTTGGCAAAAGAACCAAAATTAATAAGGTTTCCTTTTAATCTCTGAAACACCGTACTATGTACCTGCACCCGTTCTGGATACCGTTGTTGATATAGATTACAAGCCTCTCTTGCTTTCACTACATTCAATAAAACATTAAATTATATTAAACTTTTCATAGTTTTCATAGATTTTAATTATCACACAAAGGAAACCCAAAGTTTATCACTCAAAGTAGTTAAGCAACGGCTTACTCAGTTCTTTACGCAATTGTTTCACACCCGCATACTTTCGTTTTTAGACGTTAAAAATGGCATGGCATTATAATTTTTTGATATTTAAGAAATCTATTTATACAGGGTGATTCATTAAGAATGGGCAATCTCTGAACTGGAGATATTACACACTAAAGTATGGCGATTAAGCTTAACATGTCTTATACAAATGTTGCAGATTTACGAGATACAGGGATTTAAAGTTGGAATTTTAATTTGAATTTTCTCAATAATTTTGTGATTTTAAGCAGCATCGTCTTGAAAATTGGCGACTTTATGTGTTTTGACATGAAAATTACGAATTTTGTGGTGAATTTATCATTATTTATACAGGGCCTTAGTTACAGAGTACTTAGGTAAATTACAACATATCTTTTTTGCCTAATCAGTCATGGCTAAAATAACTAAAAAATCTAAAAGGCAGTTCAATTTTTAATAAAAAAGGTACTCTTGTTTATTTCATGTAACTTTATCAATGATTAAGTTATTTGCATTTAAAACATTCAGCGTAAAGAATCCTAAGCCACCGTTATTGCATTGACTTTTTTTCAAGTAGGCTTGTGTCAGCACTTATTAGTTTTTCGTGTAAAGAAATTATGTGACAATTTTACTGTAACTAAGTGTATTATTTGTAGTAAAAATTCTAAAATAAGAAAATGCCACGTCATCATGAACATTCCAACAGTGAACTGCGTAATATGATTTGCGTTTTTGCTCAGCCAACTTTTAGTGGACTTGGTGCAGCCAAAAGGTATTTAGAATTACACTTAAATTGGTCTTCCAAAAAATATCAACGTCGATGATGAAAAAGAGGTTTTAGCTCGTATTTTGGAAAATCCAGATCTCAGGACTCGTGGGTTAAGTACGGCAATAGGAATAAGCCAATCGTCTATCTGGAGAATTTTAAAGAAAGATAATCTCCGTCCATATCACTATCCTGTCCAAAATTTGCTACCTCAAGATTTACCAGTTTGCCTACAGTTTGCTCAATTTATACTAGCTAAACAATCACTAGACGAGGTCTTTTTAATTAAGTTCTTAAGTTCTTAATTTAATAAGACTCCGAAAATACACATACTCTAAAGGAACGACATTTTCAGTATTAATTCAAGATAAATATTTGGTATGGTGTGATATCTGTTTTTTTTTATTGGTCCTGTTGAACTTCCTCCTAACCTAATTGGCCCCTCTATTTAAACTTCCTTGAACAACAGTTAAACCCACTATTAGAAAATGTACCACACAAGACGGGGCACCGCCACATTTTTCTCTGCCAGTTCGGCGATACTTAAATGTACATTTTCCTCACCAGTGAATTGGGCTTGGCAGTGAGTTTGTTTAGCCACCTAGAATTCCAGAATTAAACCCTCTAGACTACAGGTATAAAATAATATCGTGGCCGTGCTGCAATAGAATATTCCGCTTAACAATTTCATTGTTAAGCGGAATATTACGAACTAATAAAACGCTTAACAATGAAATTGTTAAGCGTTTTATTGTCTTATCGAATTTTTTGGTGTTATCGAAATCAAATATAAGTGAAGTTAACTTAAATTCATAATTTTGCACCCAAATTTTTTTACGTCCAAAAATGCTTATCTATTTATAACTATCCATCTCTTCATAACTGGATTCGTCATTGGCATGAATTATAATTGGATTAATTCGCGGTATCTATTATACCTTAATTAAATTATTATATTTAGGACTTATTGAATTTACATTAAAGTAAAAATAAAATTAAAAAAAGTTAAATTAAAAGTAAAAAAAAAAAAAGTAAAATTTACATTAAAGTAAATTCTCAATATGGTCACACATGACCGACATGGTTTACAAAGATACAATTAATTTCATCAAAGAATTTCGACAGAAAATTCAAGAAGCTGCTAATATTATCAAAAATAATCGACAAATGTTAATATTTAGATCTTTTTCTAAGGAGACGCCTTACAAAGTGTATTGAAGTAAAAGGCAGGTATTTTGAGCATTTACTTTGAAGTTTTCTATTAATATTGTTACTGATTGTTATTGGTTGTCTTTACTGTTGTTCCCCAGTATAGTAGTAATTTAAAAGAATAAATTCCTATTAAGCCAATGTAAGAACGGTGGCTTAAGATTTTTTACGCCATATGTTTACAATGCAAATGACTTAAAAACTGATAGAGTTACGTAAAATTAACAAAAGTACCTTTTTTATTTAAAATTGAACTGTCTTTTAGATTTTCTAGTCGTTTTAGCCATAACTGATTAGGCAAAAAAGATATGTTGTAATTTACCTAAGTAACAGGGTGTAACTAACGTACTATATAAATAATGCGTGATTCATTACAAAATTCGTAATTTTCATGTCAAAACACAAAAAGTCGCCAATTTTCAAAACGATACTGCTTAAAATCACAAAATTATTAAGAAATTTCAAATTAAAATTCCAACTTTAAATACCCTGTATCTCGTAAACCTGCAACATTTGTGTAAGACATGTTAAGCTCAATCGCCATAATTTGGTGTGTAGTATCTCCAGTTCAGAGAATGTCCGTTCTTAATGAATTACCCTGTATATATCGTAAACTATTGAATTTAGATTAATGGTGTTATATAATATTTTTGAAAAATAAATTCTAAAGGCTACAAAAAAATAAAAACTAATATGCGTTTCATTTTTTTTTTTTTAAATATTAAAACACCTTGTATAAATATAAATGTCATAGGCATGTTAAGCGCTAAAAAGTGCTATAAGAAAGTCATTATAAAAATCGTTTACTTTAAAAACCCAGCAGCCATAGGCCAAAAGCGAAAATGACCAAATTGAATAGTCACAAATGCCCCCTAGCGGCCAAACTGTTTGCCATAGCAAAATTTAATTTGTTTCAGAAAATTCCTTTTAAAATTCGATGCCGGAGATCTCCGAGTCTCATACAAAGGTAAATATAGATTATAAAAACAAGTTTGTTAATGTCAATATCATCACTTATAGCAGGTTACAACCCGCCTACTATGCCTTTTACGCGTTAAAATTGCAGGTCACTTGTGTTTTTTTTTTCAAAAAATAAAACTTTCTGTATAGCACTTAAGCACTTAAAGTGCTACAAGAAAGTCTTTACAGAAATCATTTATCTTTAAAACCACGGCAGCCATAGGCGAAAAACGAAAATGACCTAATTTCAGAACCGTCCTCTAGCGGCCAAACTGTTTGCCAAAGCAAAATTTCATTTGTTTAAATAAACTTCTTTTAAAATTCGAGCCCTGAGAATAGGGGTCAACATTTTTTAATCTCTGACAGGGACTTCCGATAAGAAATCGTCTAAATTGGCCCACCCTGTCCATATAACATCATTCAATTCATTAATAACTTGGATTTTTACATCCCCAAGAGTGCTCTTACGAAACATTCAATTATCTATGAAGGAAGCAAAATATACAACCACTTGTCTTATAGAATATAAGAATATTAGTAGATATTCTTATATTCTAAAGCGGTTTAGATGATAAGCGCTTTAGTAAATTAGTTAAGACATTTTTATTGAATAAGACATATTATAGTTTGGATGAATTTTATAAAGACAAGAGGGACCACTGTAATGAAATACTTGTTATATTGTTAAGGTATTATATTTATCATACCTGTCCACTTTTTTGTATTATATATGGTAATTTACGGTAATTTTGTTAGTCTTTATAATTTTATTATTTTTTCGCTCTTTTTTGTATTGGTTTAACAATTTTTTCGAATTTAGTAAATGGTCCGTAAGCGGTGTAGTAGTATATATATATATATTCTTGTGTTTCTTTTTAGGTTGGGAACATTTTCCACATTTTATACTTACACTACATTTTACTATTCACTACACACAAGATAGCTCTCTACTGCACTCCTGCATAGATACAGTAACTTTTAAAGGAATTATGTTTTTTGAAGATGTAGTTATGTTAATGATCTAGCTGATTTATTTTTTATTAAAGTAATGTTTTTGGTAATCCTCTCATTAATGGAAAACGCGGAAACGATTTTTGGTAGTCCTTTTTGTACGATCGTTAATTTGCTGGACTTGATTAAAGGTTACATTTTGATGAACATCAATGCATAACTTAAAAACATGTAGTCTTTTTACCACCCTTCATATTACGATAACCTAAAAATGAAGCATATACAAATATTTTATTGATGATTTATATTGGATTTCTGTCCCTAAATAACACGATATTCAGAAGGAAAAGAACTGCAAATTACATTCTAAATTAGTAAAATGTAGAGTCGACTTACAATAAAAATTGCGGACCCAAAAATGAGTTATTCTCAAGCACACCCTGGCAAAGTCGAAAGTAAAGTAAAAATTTCATTGTGCAGTGGCATAGATGCAGATGTGTCCCCAATCTTTTTCTATTTTTACCCAGAGCTTAGCTGCTGCATAGACGACTTCAGTAGTACGTGCTTTTTAAGTTATCTGTAATAATTTTCCATTCTATGACATTTTTCTACATAAAACTGAACTCTGGGGTCGATATAATGAAAGTTTAGAAGTATCTGGTAAGCCATATTTCGTTTTGCTACATCAAGAAAATACTGTGGATAGCAGTGCAGTAAAATAAGAATTTAGGTAAACATAAACTATATTTTACTGCTTACTTACTGAAATGCATAAATAATACTCTTAAACAGTATTTAATTTAAGTCCAAATATCATTGGATTTTTTTGAGAGTTTTTAAAAAACTTTGTTGAAAGTTCAAGGTGTGTGTCGAGCTATAGAGAAAAAAGTTTTTCTCGAATTAATTTTAATCACCCGAAATAAAACATTTTTAATTAGCTCCGTCCGACCTCGAAAAAAATTACCCCGAAAACAGGCGAAAGAAATCGTTAAAAAATTATTCCGTTACTTTTAGAAAATGGTTAATTAATGAGTACGAGGGTCGAATAATTAATAATAAGATTTTTTAATTATTCAACGGTAAAACTTTTATTTCAATAAATTCCAACTCTTCGGAGGGGCGGATAAAAATCTGTTCGAATTTTACGGATGGTTCAGTTTTGCCTTAAATTTTTGATTATATTTTTTTCAGTAGAAATGTATTCCAGGTATATCCTTATTTATGTATTAAAAAATTCATAGATGAAAAACTATAATTTAATTGTACAATTAAAAGTACTTTGAAATAGTATATATATATATTTTAGATTTTTAAGTTTATTATTTTTAAACACATTACTCTTTACTCTCTTCCGAACCAAGTGTTTACGTTAAAATTTCAAGTCAGAATGCAATCCTTATTTTAGTTTGTTCACAATAACAAGGTGCTTTCTATCAGTCAAGTAATGTTAGAACGAAGTGCCAACACTCATTTAGCAGTGGCGAAGCATACGAGTAGACAAGATAGACACTGTCTACCCAAAATTATCCAGTTATTTGTCATTAATTTATCACGTAATTATTTCATTGTTGAATTAAAATTAAAAAAAAATTAACACCGAACGTAGTCGCTCTCCTTACTATTATTATATACATAGTATCTAAACGGCTATAATATCAAAGGCGCGCCCCGCCTGACGCACCAATTAAAATAAAAATGCAGGGCTGACACTCAATTAATGTATACGAGCCCCAGGAAGACACATTGATATTTGTCTTCCGAAATTTGGAGCATCTAATCGAACCAAATACGCATCAAGCAGGTGACAGAGGTCCGGCCGCATCAGCATTCAGCCTATTACGTATGCAAAATTTACTCGCGGGAAAGACATTCGAGCTTTTGTCTATCGAAGTCGACCAGCTATTTTATTATATAGATGTATGGTCGGCCGCAATACATCTTCAGTTTTGTTTTGTTTTGATGAATCTGCATTTGGCATTTGGTTCGGGCGCATGCTATAGTAATTTAATAATTAGTATTTTTATTTTTGGGTGTATAGAAAAGGTTTTTTTAGTGGTTATTTATGAACGACTGTTCTATATTGGCAATTGTATTTTAGTTGTGTTTTTATTTGTCTTTAATTAATTTTAAAATAATGGATTTATAAGTTATGGTTATGTTGTGTTTTTTTGTAAGTAGTATTTATTTTTATCTATCTATCTTTTTATGCTAGTAGCAATTATTTTTTTCTTTTTTATATCACTACATAATTTTTCTCTTTGAGTTAATATTTCATGCGCTTTCATTTTCTATTTCATTAAAGTGAATAATATTGAATACACATTTTTTTCTAATTAACAATTTTTATTGTTTGTCTACCCGAAAAAAAAGTTCATGCTTCGCCACTGTCATATAGTAGTCATAAATAGGACATACTCCAATATATGAACTGCCTTTTGATTCAAAAACACATTCAAAATACTGCCTTTATTATTATAAACTTAAATGTTTGATGTTAAATCCATCCACATCGATGAAGTTTTGTTTGAAAAATGTATTTTAAAGTTTGTGTCAATTCTTTATTCTGAGTCTTCTTGTCTGAGTTATCTAACACTTCTTTTTTGCTAATCAACACGTTACCTGGGAATTTAATTAATTAAATAATTAAAACAAAAAAGATAATTATATTTCTGTCTATTAATATAAGCCAATATAAAATTCGAGTCATCTATTTCTAAAAATGTTGTACGTTAAAATCAGTCAACAACATTAAATATGTAAAATTTTTTTATTTAAATATCTAAATTTTCAACGATGGTGGATTTTGACCGCATATTTCGAAAAAGACTATTTTTTTCGGTTTTAATACCCAATACCAAAACATCATATCAGCAAAGTATCGCTGTACTGCAGAATTCCTATCTTTATTTAGATCGCAAGACCGGTCATCGTTTTTCTCGTTTTACCAGCCATGTTAAGAGGTGTTTACCTTGTTGGTTGGAGTTACTCAGGTTCTTTGAGTATGCGTGGCATTCTAAGCAAAATTGGGGTATCTTACAGTTAATTAACCATCCTCTGCGAGATTTGAATTTTAAATTTGGTTATTGGGTGTTGGCTTGATTGGCTCTCAGTCAGCTTAATGGAAATCCATTGGTTCTGTCTGAAAAAAGTAACTATCTACATTCATAAAAATCAATAGATCTGAAAACCCTCTTCGATATAAAGGCTTTCCAACCTAGGATTCCGTACAGAGTGCGGGCACGTCCATGCACCACTTTAATTATGAATTTAATCTTATGAACTATATACAGAAGGTCTTTAAAAGGTCTGTAGAAAATCAGTTTACCTTAGTCCAAAGTTGGTATTTCTTAGTTATAGGGTGTTAAATTTAAAAAATAGAAATCGATTTTTTAATTGGTATGAGAAACTCGAAAATGGCCATATTTTTACTGTGGCCGATAGAGGCCACTCCATACTGCACTGTTGATGGTGTAAAATGGCCGTTACTTTTTTGCAAGTGTGGTTTTTGTTTTTTTTTGTAAAGGAAACAATTTCGCTTTTGAGGAAAAAAGGTGCTTTTGTTAGAACCCGCTAAAATTAACCCTTACCAAGATATTTTGTGCTTTAGTCTTTGATGCCGTACCGGAGTAATAAAATATTGAAATAAAATTTTTTGTGTTGTTACTTTTAACGTAGTTTGTAGGAAGATTTTTTTTAATTTAATGAGAAACAATAATTTATTTAAAGTTATTTTAATTATTATAAACTTTTAATAATTGTTCCAAATGACCTCCGTCAACATGAATACACATATTAACACGGCATAATAAGTTAAAAAGTACTCTTGCATCAACTCCTCATCGTTCTTTAGTATGTTGGCTGCATTTTAAATCCTTGCTCGTATTTGTTCTTCTGTATTAATTGCTTTAGAGTACACTATCGTTTTTAAAACCCTTACAAAAATTAATCGAATAAAGTCAAGTCCGTTAAGCATGGTGGCCAGTTTACAGGAGCGTCATTGCTTCTTTTAATCCATCTATTTGGGTATTGCTGAAGCAAATAATTCCGAACATTTAAAGTCAAATGCGATGGAGCACCATCATGTATGAACCACATATCTTGCCGAAGTTGTAATGGCAATTCTTTTAATAAATCTGGCAGCGTATTCTGTAAATGTTCTAAATAATTCACCCCAGTTAGCCTTAGTGGTAAAATTACAGGACCGATTAGAAAATTGCATTAAAAATGAATCTCTTTAGTGGCATTGGGATTCTCATCAGCATAAGCATGTTCATTATGAAAATTAGTTACCTTATTTCTCGTGAAGCATGCTTCATCTGTCAACAAAATTTGCTTAGCAAAATTTAAATTTTTGTTGTTTGTTTTCATTGACAAATTAACAGAACCCCAAATATTGTCCAAATCTATAGGCAAAAGGTCTGGTAGAATCCCCGATCGAGACGGCGAGTTCGCGAGTCTCCTAGATCTGGTCTTGACTTCAGACCCTGACTCGTACACTGTATCAGTACATGCCCCCCTAGGAACATCGGATCACAAATTGATAACAGTCTCTTGCCAGTTGAAGGTTAAAACGCAGGATCCTCCGATGCCGCGGAAGGTATGGCACTATAAATCAGCAGAGTGGAACCATCTTCGGGAATTTTATCGCTCATTCCCTTGGAAAGAAGTCTGCTTTAGAACCAATAACATCTCAGAATGTGCAAACCAAATTACAGAGACGATCTTGGCAGGAATGGAAGCTTATATCCCTTTTTCTACTAAATGCGGATCAAACAACAAGCAATGGTTTAACCTGAATTGCAAAAAGGCAGTAAACACTAAAAACGCAGCATATAGCAAATGGCGTTAACATCCTTCCATCGAAAATCGGAGGAACTTTTTAGCCTCCAGAAATAGCTGCAAGCGAATTATTGATGAATGCAAAGAGAGTCGTAACAACAGGATCAAAAACAAACTGCTAAACTGCCCAAATGGAACAAAATCTCTCTGGTCGGTATCGAAAGCCGTTAGTCAAGGATTTGCTAAGTCGGGTTTGCCACCCCTAACAGCAGATGATGGTTCTATCGCGGTAACAGCAAGGGAAAAAGCCAATTTACTTGGTAAACTCTTTGCGTCCAATTCTACTCTGCACTCGCAAGGCAAAACACCGCCATATTTGCCAAGGGTGAATTCATCGATGGGAGAAATTTCATTTCCCCAACGAATTATAAATAAAATTCTTAAAAGCGTAGACACCAACAAAGCTTCTGGACCCGATGGAATTCCAGCCCTAATACTAAAACGTTGTGCAGACGAATTGACTTCTCCCTTATGTAGACTGTTCACGGCATCGTATAAGTAGGGCCAATTTCCAACAAGCTGGAAAACTGCTCGAGTGCAAGCTGTACCCAAAAAGGGTAAGAAGAAGATGCCCTCCAATTACCGCCCGATTGCACTAGTTCCAGTAATATCGAAGATTATGGAGAAAGCAGTCAACCAACAACTGTTAAGATATCTGGAATCATCTGAACTAATCAGCGATCATCAAAACGGGTTCCGAAAGCTTAGATCCACCGGCGATCTTCTGGCCGACGTCACACACTTGTGGACGGAGGCCATGGAGAAGCACGGCGAGTCCCGCTCAGTCGCTCTTCACATTTCCAAGGCATTTGACAGAGTGTGGCATGAGGGACTACTAACCAAGCTCTCCTCAATCGGCATACAAAACTCATTATTGAATTGGATCAAAAGATTTCTTGAACAACGAACAATCCAAGTAGCCGTCGATCGATACCTCCCTCAAGGATGCATTCTGTCCCCCACCCTTTTCTTGATATATATCAAAGATTTGCTAGGAACCACTGTCAATCCAATCTACAGCTTTGCGGACGATAGCACACTTATTTCCACATATAAGTCCGCCAAACCAACGACAGCCGCAAGTTCTCAGAATCTTAGGCAGCAACAAGTAGCTTCTACCAACAACGATATTAGAACAATCTTGGAGTGGGGCGATAACAATTTGGTCAATTTTAACGCTAAAAAAACGCAGGCTGCAGTATTTACGATGAAGACTAACCTTGGTGGCCCGGAGCTGGTTATGGCAGGGAAAACATTGCCAATGAAATCATCTTTACATCTTCTAGGAGTCGAGGTCACCAACAGTGTGTCCTGGCATGACCACGTTGCCGAGGTCGCCAGGGCGGCTTCCAAAAAACTCGGAGTACTTTTCGAAACGAAAAAACTGTATACACCAGAACAGCTGCTGACTCTTTATAAAGCTCAAATACGCCCTTCCCTCGAGTATTGCTCGCATGTCTGAAGCTCTGCACCCAAGCATAGTTTAAACCTGCTGGATTCTATACAGAAGAGAGCTATTCGTCTTATCGACAAACCAGAACTGACAAAGAGTCTGGATAGTCTGGAGCACAGGAGAAAGGTGGCTGATCTTTGTTTATTCTACCGTTATTATTACGATAAGTGCTCCTCTGAGCTGGCAGGCCTGATTCCACCCAGGGCTGTTCCGGCAAGAAGGACGCGTCTAGCACCTGCCTACCCGAAGGACGTCGCTGTATCGGGACTCATTCATCTGGAGAACATCTTCTTTGTGGAACGGGCTTCCACCTCACATATTTCCCGACGCATACAACCTACAGCGATTCAAGATAAATGCCAACAAATATCTTCGCGCAACCACCACTCCAAGAGTGACATAGGACTTTCCTCTTGTGCTTGTGTTTACCATAAAGAAAAAATCTTGTGCCTACTGAAGGATCTTCATGGATTCTTTCCAAAATTTATTCCTTCATTTGAAGAGTCCCTATTATACGGTGGCTTCCATAATTGACAGTTATAGGAGTAACACTACCGGTTTCGAGAAGGCATCTCTCAATAACAGCAAATGTTTGATGATTTGGTATACGCCGATTTGGAAATCTTTGCCCATATATTCCCACACTTTCCTGGCCAATTCCTTCACAATACCCAAAAACTAAAATATCCGTCATTTCTGCAAAACTGTATCTTTCAGCTATTTTAACAGATTAGAAATTGAATTTTTATTAACAAGCCTTATTTATTTTTACACTAGCAAATTCTTATTAGAACACTTAGTGCGGGTATACACGATTCGGTTTCAACGGATACGGTAGAAACGCTGTGCAATCGCATTGCTTCGACAACACAGATTTAAATAGGAAACGATACATGAATGCGTTAACACCGCATCGACGAAAAAAAAAAACGCACATTCTGTAATAACTGAAAAACTTATAATTATACTGCCGATTATTTGTATAAAATTTGTCGTTTTTTTCTGCACAACTTCGGCTTCAAGACCACAAATAATTCTTAGCAATTAAGACATTATCTTTCTATAAAAGTCTCGAAGCAATTAAATTTTGGAAGTTTTCTTGGTGCATATCCGTTTGCAACGCAGTGTGTATCGCGTATAAAACGCATGCGTTTCTACCGCATCCGTTGAAACCAGATCGTGTATACCTGCACTTACACATCCAAATAGATCAGTAATGTCGTAAGGCACCTAAAAATTCTAAAAATAATTCGGAACCAGTGTTGCAAGATCGCACCCTAAAATGTGCCAATGAGAACAAATCGTTTTTTATCATATCAAAATTAAATAAATCAAACCTTGTATGCCCATACTCTCCATTATATCTTTTTATAAATATAAATTCATAAATGTAATACACCTTAAAACAGATTGATAGGTTATACCGACTCAAAGCGTGGATTGTTTGGGGCGAATTATGCAAAGCAAGCATGCAGTAACTGTTAACGCGTGCTATTTCCCGAATTCTCGGCTTGACTGAAATCGAGTGATGGTGCCACCATCTTATTGTTAAGCATATTTGAAGCGACATTTTTGCCCTTAAGGTTGCTCATTTTCTCAAATATTCAATCAAGAATTGATTGTAACATCAAATTCAGCTTGCATCAAGGGTACAGCGTATGGGGCGCCGAAGCCGCAATCTATTTTCGGTGGGGAGCTTTCCCCCGGATGACTAAATACACGCATTAAGATAATTAAACTTAGGGATTTCCTTTGCGTACCGAAACTGAGCGAAGTAGCAATTTAATAAACGACTTCGTTTCCGCAGATTTAGTCCGTCTAATACACTTATTTAACATAATTTAACTGAATTAGTGGATTTTTAGAAATATATTTTTATTTATTCTTTTGGGGAAATATTTTCTTATTCTCATAAAGGTAGTTAAGTTAGACTAAGTCTAGTTGTGCAAAATATCTATTTTTTAAATTTCACTAGGTATTTGATAAACTCTATTAAATAATGTAAAGAAATCGTATAGACTTATTTACATTAAGGCAAGTATACTAGAGCTTAGGAAATCCACCGGTAAAAGGTATATTGTAAATTTTCATAATATTACGTTGGCAATGTTTTTACAATATATTATGTAAAATTTTATCGGAAATATAAATTTCAATAGTTGTATAATAGGCTATAGAAAATATAGCCAGTACACTATATAGCTTATGTATTTGTCCCATGGTATATTTAATAGAATTTCCAAGTCAACTTAGAAGAAGGATAACGTAGGATAAATATGGAAATGTACGTAGTTTGCTATGTAAAAGTAAGTAGTAAAATATAACTTTTCTTGGAAAATATGATGTATGAAATTTACCTGTGTGTATATTACCCTAACCTTAAAAAATCCTTATTTGTCAAGTATTTTTTTAATAAACTAATAGGTATGAACAAATTTTAAGAAAATATTTACGTATTTTTAACAGATAAGAAACCTAATAATTTGAACTTACCAAAAACTTGAACTCGAACTTATACATATTATCAAATATATAAGATACAACATAAATATAGCAATTTTAAGTATGGTAATATACCAGGGAACACAGGAAAAAAAGAACACTTAATAACTTTTTTACTTTTCAAGATAACGAAATAAAATTTGGTATGTTGATTAGAATGATTAGAAGAGCATTTTTTGACATATCCAGTTGTTTTCTGTCATTTCTTGTTTAACCGAAAGTGACACTTCTTATTTTAAATAAGACTCTTGGTATATTATTTTATAATTTGATAGAAAATAATATTCTGAGAACAATGATACTGCATTTGCTACTTTTGTTTTATACTTATAGAAAAAATCATTTTTTTAAATTTCAAAATAGGCTGACATAAATGCGTTGAAAGCTTTAATTTTTAATCAAGTAATCACGGAAAAATAGTTTTCCTTGCATTTGATGACTTGAATCTTTTACACGCCCATTTAAAATGTCCAAACCAGTAATTTTGGAATTTGCTTAATTTTTTTTAATTGCACGTTATTGGGAATAACCACTTTTGAAATAAGGTTTTTTTCCTAATAATTCGGCATAATTATGTTTAAATCGGTGGATAAATAAACGCATTTAATAAAATTAATAGAAATAGCCTTGAAGGTTTTGATTTCTTGACTGGTAGGCTGCGTTTTGACGCATTCTTAAATTATTTTTTAATTGACATAATACATGACATCTTGTTAAATTAAAAGATGCTCTTATGACTATTCTATTGATATACCAAATTTCATTTATTTATCTTGAAAACTAAAAAAGTTATTAAGCTGTTTGTTCTGTTTGTGCTGAAATGTTCTCTTTTTCCTGTGTCATCCGGTATAAATAAATCCAAGCAATGCGTTTATACTAAAATAACAAAAATACCAAAAATTAAAAATCAATATTACTTTTTTGTAAACAATATTATGACACACTTTACTTCTTATATAATAGATTACTTCCTGAGATTTTTTATATTTATTCACAAAATTAAAATCTTTTCGCTTTGTGGGATTAACTTTTTTTGATTTTGATCCAGACTCAAACAGGATGGTTTTTTAGAAACATTCATTGAACTAATTTTAATTACGTAGTTATTTCTTTTCACTTTTTCAGATTTTATATAAAATAACTAGGTATGCAAACTTTAAAAGAATCTCCAAAGTCAAAATGGTTCAAGATTCAATTGCTCTTTTCTGCAGAAAAAAAATTGTAATAAAAAATAAAATTTCTATGATTTTTAGCAGGGTGTGAGTGAGAGGTCCATCGTTAGTACTTGTAAAAAATGATGAAGTGTTTATGAAACTTCTTTGTTTTAGGTATGCATTTTTAAATATATTGTAAAAATCTTGATTTGTTTCTTCAATTTCATTTACTTTTGTAGGCGAGTAATTCTCGTTATTCGGGGATCAAATAACACAACCAGCACGTGCAGATACAAACCTCTTTTTACTTATGATGGCATTTTATGATACATTTTTTATCAGGTCGATTGAAATAAATTCAACAAAATCAAAATTAAATAAATAAAAGTCGGTCTTGCAATTTGCAAACCAAAGAGTAACTTCTATCTTTCAATAGTGCTTACTGGCTGAAATTTTGGTAACGAAAAAAACGCCTTAAAGAGATTCTTAGCTTTTAACATAATAAAAAAAGAATCGTTGTTTCACACTTTTACTATTAGAATTTATTGGTTTATTCTCAAAGTTAATATTAGTTTTAGGTTCAACAAAGTTGTAATTTTCTTTATAATATTTTTGTCTACTCTATGTAGTTTTAAAATTATGACCTTATTCAGATAAAAGTGAATTCTATACATTTGTGCTACCAATATTATATTTTTATATAATCACAGTTAAAATTTTCTAAATCAGGAAAACCTGTAATTTTCTTTAGGGTATTGTCGCATAAAAAATAATTTGTCGAATAAAATTGAATATTAACTTTAAAAAAGTACTTAAGAACTTGTTTGATAAATTGTAAGCACCTTGAGATGATATGTTTTTGAACTGAATAAGGTTATTTTTGTTTTCTGTTTTTTTATTTATTTCAACATTTTTATTCAGAATATTTTCTATTAAGGTTTTTAAATTTAATTGTATGATAACAAATATGTTTTAAAGAACAACAAATTGTTATTTCTTTTTTAGGCGGTTAAATGCATGCATAAAAGTGTCCTTAAAATTTTTAGTGAAATAATCGCAAATGCCTAAATGACAGTATATAACCTGAAGCGCTTTTTTACTAATTTATGTTTATTTAACGAACGGTATTTAAAATAAATGAACGTTGTAAAAATCATAATGCAGTCATGATGCACACAAAAAAATATGAATTAAATACTGGCGCAATTCATATTTTTTCTCTGTGAAGCACTTAAATGAATAAATTTTGCATGCTATCATTATATTTTTTTTTACTTACCTTAAACGGCACAAATACAATAAAACACCCTTAAAATAAAGAAACGCGGTCAATCAACTAAGCAGGATGGCAAATTTTACATAATAGATTATGTGAAACATATTGATATAATATATCATGTATGAAGAGAAGTATATAATATAACGTATAGTTTTTAATACTGTCTTTTAGGGTGAAATTGCTCATATAATTTTTTTTTGCATTTAAGTTAGGTTTGTAAATTTTTTCATATTTGTAAATAAAATATTTTAATGAATCTTAGTATAACAACTAACTTTCAATAATCAGAAATTAAATATAAAATTACTAAAAGAAGGTGTCACTGTTCAACAATCTTAACCTATAGAGGAAGCAAGTAGATCTATAATTCATTCATCTTACCCCGATCTGTTCTGGATTAATGGTATAAAAATTATTAAAATTTTAAATTTAAAATTGAGACAATGGTGACATTGATCATCGCGGGTAATATTGATCAAAGGATAGTGATAATTCAAAATCAATATAAAGACTTTATTAATTTTTTTTCAATAAAAGGTAATTATATTGGTTCAAAAACAAGAAATTAAGTGTTTTAACCAAATTTTTTATTCCAAAATATGTAAAAAAAATCGAATGTAATAAAACCATAAAAAATTACACAAGGTATTCTAAAATACATATAAGAAACCTAGGGACTTGGCTACATTTTGTAAATATCAATTTCCTTTTTAAATAAATAGGTTACTTTATCGTCTGGTTGTTTATAATAGAAAAAGGTAAAACAGGTTTAACATCTTCTATATTAGCTAAGAATTCATCACCAGATTGTGAAGCAAATAATTTCTGATTTTTGTTACACGATTTCACACCTAATAGTTAAAACTCATGATTTTCTTTATCGGAATTAACTTCTTGAACTACTACCGTAGAGCAATAAATAATTTTATTTTTTGATCCTCCGTCACCTTTGCAAGGAAAAGTTTTCCGTCTTCAATATCTTTCACTCTTGGTTCGAAATATTTTGTTTCGTCCCTTACAGTTTCCTCAACAATTTCAAAAGTTTCGACATCTGAGTCATCTGTTATTATTGATCCATCTCTTGATACACACGTAACACTTTTGACTAGCTCTATAGTAAGCTTCTTTCTTTTAATATTTCTTGTTGTGGGAGCTGCTAAGAATAGTTTCTTCTTGTAAGTAGTTTCAAATGGTATTATAAACATCGTCAACAGCGCCATTATTATGAACCGCTATTACCGCTCTAGATCTAGTGGCACGTTTTCTGTTGCTTGAAATGAGTGAAAATACTTTTTCCATTTTGATGACCGTAGGGACAACAAGTTGGGGAAGGTCCTATTTATCTATTGACGTCTGCTGCTTGTGTGCTATTTTCCAGTTCGTCAATATGTGCCTCTATACAATTTGAAATTGGCGGAAAAATCCTGCATCCAGAGGTTGGGTTAGGTGAGTGGAATTTTTTGGTTGAGAAAAAAAAAATTCAATGTTGTTTTCTTTACATTGCTCTAAAATAGTCTCAGTAAAAAAGGTTGTCTCATAGCAATATTTTACGTCGACTCGAAATCGATGTGTTCTGTTATAGCGGTTCCTGTGCTGCAGCACCTCTCATTGCAACATGGTTCTCCTTTCGGTACCATTTTAATCCATTGCTGCCAAAGCTTTTCAGCTTTGTAGACGACATAGGAAGGTAATAGTAACCCAGATGCAGAGCCGCACATAATAATGGTGATAGCGGTTTTCGTAAAATTTCAGACACATTCTCAAATCAAAGTACCCGATTTACGATCAAAAATAATTTTTTTTCTTGCCAAGATCATCCTGTCAATTGGTCTTATCGTATTTGATAATATTGCTAGCGGAACGTCTATTAATTGTGTTTCTCGAAACATTTGCACGACACTTTTATATTTGCGGCAAGTTTTTGGTCAATTTAATTTTTATGCATTTTCAGCAAGCTATAAACCTGACTGTAGTACTAAACTTGACTGTAGACCTACCTTTGCCATCCAAATAGTTTTTGGCTGGCTTACGAATATCCGAAATGTGTAGTGTTTTATTTTTCTATTCCTTATGCTCACTAACGCTCCATTGACATTTCAATAATTACATTAATAATTTTAGTTAATATCTTTTATTCATATTTCTTTAAATTCACAGTCAATGACACATTACTACTATAAAGCATCACTCCCCTGGTTTAATTATCAATGCTTTCTGTTGACTCTTTCACTTCTCTGATTGGTTATAATTAATATTTTCTCTGATTGGCTGATATTGACAGCTCAGGCGACAGGTGGGATCGTTATTGATTTAGTCGGTACTGCGTCCATTTTTCGTCAGTTTTTTTTTTAATTTCCAATGTTTGTGAAGCAGGAAGTGGCCAATATGGTTTATAATTTATGGTCCTTAATCTTGTTCCTTTAGGGAACCGTTTATTTCATAATTCTGCTGCAGGATGCTCAAGATTTTGATGGTTAGATAATGAAACCTAGTAAAGGTTTTACTATTCCGTTTTCCTCTTTATTCTTCTTTAATTGTTGATGGCTGCACGCTTTTGATTTCCCCGGGAAATTGCTGAAAGCGATGGAGCTGGAGCTAGAGTTAGAGCTAGTATTAGAGATTCCCAGTCCGGATAACTTAGCTACAAATGGCATACATCCACAACTTCGGTTTTGAACGCTAGCCATTCATTTCTTGGAGGAATATACAGGCCAGTTTACTTCATTTATTTAAATATTACTAACCATAGATTTGACTTACTTATTTAATTTTTTATTAATATTGTAATTTTTGTACCATGTAAACTATTATTGTAACCCATGTAAACTACTATTATAATATCTATTCCTAGTATACCAAAGGGAATTTTAAATTGCGCTAAAGCCCGGCGTAATGATCAGCTATCTTCTGTCACCTTAAAGTACTAATCTTTGGGCTTCCAGTTTTCTTTTATATTGCCGTGGCATACTTTAGTACCTGAAAAAGAATCACAATTTATCATTAAACTCAACTAATGATCAATCTAACCTAATGAAATAAATTTGAATATAACCTTAAAACTTGTTATCCCAAACTGATTGCATTTATGCACAAAAACGGAGTACTGACAAAGCGACACGTACAGGTGTTATTCCACCATGTTCAAACTACCATATTCTAGCGGCGAAAGATTAAATTAACAGGTGGTTTGCGCGGTAAATTTGAATTTGTAAAAATTTAACTTAATGATTAATCTTATCTGCGGTTATCAGTCTTACCCCAAATGATGATGATGATGTATTTGTTGTATGAATTATTTCACATAATTTGTAGAGTGAAATTCAACTTAAAATCTAGATTTTATATGTACAAATTAAATACACAATATCAATCGTAAATTCGAATGTTCTTAAAATTTTACCCAATATATCCAGTAAAAGCATTATTACTTAATATATTATATGAAATATACATGACATATTAGTTAATATTACTACCATTTTTATCAATCAGCCTATATCTCGCGATGTATTTGAAACGTTATATCGATTCTTATACTAATTCTTTATGGAACCATGAGGCTTGACAATGAAAGAAGTTTATATTACAGTTACTATACTATTCTAAACAAGCTTTACTTTAAAAAATTAAACTTTACAGAAAAGGATAATGCTTTACTAATCCGAGGAATCTTTAACGCTTGCTTATATATGAAAATACTCAAATATTCCAAGTAAAATTCTTTGATTTGGTTTAATTAATTAAGTAAACGCTAGTGTTCACTCTATGTGTCAACTTGAACATTTACGTCAGTTAAGTTCTTCGATTTAAAACCACTACGTCCATTCAGACCCTTGCTAAATAATTAATGATGCTCGCTCCGCATGGCCTTTTATCAATAGCCCAACAAGATAATGACAATTACTTCAAAACAAACACTTAATTAACAGAAATGCGGTTACGTTAGCGTGCATTTTCGCACCGCGGCGCGAACTGCGAACAAAAACCCGAAAAGCATACAAATAAACGACCCGGGGTTTTCATTGATGATTGGCTAAACGTACGCGTCATTGCGTGTTAGTTTATTTCCAAAATGGTCAAAGGGCAAAACAATGACCACCCTATTAGCCCGACGGCGTCATTATCTATTCCGACCAATCAAGCAATTTCGTCCGATACTACGTTAATTAATTCCATTCCGGGTGCACTATTGTCATTATTAACATACTAACAAATAAACAATGCATCCGGATAGTAAATATGGCCCACGCTCCAAGTTATTTTGAGTAGGTAGTCGAAACCTTATGACAATATATTGATTATATTTTGATATATGAGAAGAAGCACCTTTTATCCGAAGCTCACAAAACTTTGCATACGAATTTAAGTGCTTTTGTAAAGGGTGTTTTTTTTAGAGGCGGAGAACTTTCATTTGGCAACACTGTTTTTTATGACAGCCGACCTGACAGTTCTGGGTAATTTTTAGATTAGTTTGGTTTTGCAATTCATCATGAACAGACTCACGCCGGAGCAACGTTTCCAAATTGTTCAAATTTATTTTGAAAGACATGGTTCTATTCGAGAAACACATCGGGCATTACGTGAGTTTTATGGTGCTCATAATCGTCCTTCAGAGAGATTAATTCGAGAAACTCTTGATCGTTTTCGCAATACTTTTACTCTAGTCGACAATACGCATCCCGTAAGACGCCGTACCGTGCGCACGCAACAAGCGATAGCTGCTGTGCAGCATAGTGTTGATAATGATCCAAATGTGGTAACTCGTCGTCGTTCTCAACAAGTGAACTTATGTCCATCTCATCCAAAATTTTGCGCAAAGATCTCGGATTGCGAGCATATAAAATTCAACTTGTCCAGGAGTTGAAACCCCAAGATCATCTTTTGCGCCGTACAGTAGCTGAATGGGCGGAAGGAAAGATTACTGTTGATCCACGATTTCATATGAAAATTTTGTTCAGTGATGAAGCACACTTTTGGTTACATGGCTATGTAAACAAGCAGAATTGCCGAATTTGGGGGGATGAGAATCCACGAGCTATTGGCGAAAAACCGTTACATCCAGAAAAACTAACCGTTTAGTGCGCTTTATGGGCCGATGGAATCATTGGTCCTTATGTCTTCAGAAATGCTGATGGTCAGAACGTTACAGTAAACGGTGAGCGATACAGAAACATGATATCCAACTTTTTTGTGCCTCAATTGGAAGCCGTTGCAGGCGTTGCAGAAATATGGTTTTAGCAGGACGGTACCAGGTGCCATACAGCGCGCCAAACAATTAATTTACTGCAAGAGACATTCGAGCAATGAATAATTTCAAGGAATGGACCTGTCGTTCGTGCGACTTGACGCCATTAGATTATTAAGTCGCATGTCTACGCTGATAAACCCGAAACACTTGAGCACTTGGAAGCCAACATACGACGCGTGATTGCCGAAATACAGCCTGCAGTACTGGAAAGAGTGTGTGAAAATTGGACCTCTAGATTACGCCACGTACGCGTCATCCGTGGGGGTCACATGCCCGAAATCATTTTTAAATATTAATGCCAAAAAAACTTCTTTAATAAAAAAGCAAATTCGTTCATATCAATAAAATATTTTGTGTTTATTTTCAATTTAAAGTTCTCCGCCTCTAAAAAAAAACACCCTTTATATATCGTTGCTAATTATTTATCGCATATTCTGAGGAAATCTTGACACACCACAAAAGAAAAAAAGAAAAAAAAAGTAAAATAAAGGTTAATATACTAGCAGCATTAAGTATGCTCCAAAGCTATAGGTACTAGGCCTAATTAAGCAAATTCGTTCAATCCTGTTAATGATTTTTTTTTCTCTTTTTACTTTAAATGTTTGATTGCTCTGCTCCAAAAAAGCCAAAAAGGAAAAACATGTACCGGCAGGGACCATGTTTGTTCCCTCTGCTTTTCGTCTTACGGAATATTTCGACACTCTTATAGTTTTCTCTAGGGACTCAAGACATAGAGGTTTTATAATTTTAAGTCACTATAGTATTGTTTTATAAAACGTAAAGAAAATGGTTGCAATGGGGATAGTATATCAGATTTGTACAACAATTGCAACATATACAGGGTGGCCCATTGAAAACGTACCGCAAGGCATTGCAGGGTGCGAAAAAACTATTCAGCAAATCCAAAAATACGTCAAGTATGTTTGTCAGGTGTCACTTCATGACATACGTTAATAATTCTTCTTCGCAACTCTTCTAATGTAGCAGGTGGAGTTTTGAACCTTACGGATGTGTGCCCACAAGAAAAATCTAGAGGATTGAAGTCGGGTAACCGAGGTGGCCACTCAATTGCGCCCGTTCGTTCTATCCAGCGTCCTGGAAATCTGTCGTTTAAATAGTTGCGTACATTTAGTGAGAAATGTGGAGAAGCTCCGTCTTGTCGCAAAATCAATTTCTGTTCATTGTATGCGCGATCCTCTTTTATGATATATGTTAGAGCTGGGTCGATGGCATTTTGTACCAAATCTCAGTACATATCGCCTGTTAAATTTCCAGGGTGGAAAAAAACGCCCACAATGAATTTTCGTATTTTTGATTTTGCCGAAAAGTTTTTTCTCACCCTGTAATGGATTGCGGTACGTTTTCGATGGGCCGCCCTGTATAGACCACCAAGTGGTAATTTTGAGCTTTTTCTTGAGTGTTTCGCTTCCGTATTTAATTTCGTAGCAAAAATGTATTTTGTATGTAGTTTTACATGCATATTTTATTGTTCTTTTTAATATAGACGACGAACGTAAAAACAACTTGACAGATTGGCTTAGAGACTATAACCTAGAGAGACAGGTATTTACTTAAACAAATTCAATAAACTTTATAGATAGTGCTTTTATAAAGCTTTATAGGAAACTAGAATACTTTGCAAAGGAGGGAGAGGGTGAAGAGTATAGAGCTGGTCTTTGATGGGTGCGTCAGGATACTACAAAAAGAGGTGGCACTGGATTTCCGGCTATTAAGAATCACATAGATAGACATCAGCTTGTGTCAACATAAGTGATGGCGAACGCTCTCTGCACGGACTCTATAATGAAAGCCCAACTGGGGATAGAATTGAAACAATTTGAAAAACAATACAAATTACAACTTCAAACTTCTACACAAGAAGCTTTCCCTAAATTTATTTTAAAGTCAAATAACCTAGTTCAATCCTCCTGGAAGATCATGGATTCTTTTCAAAATTCAAGTTTCAACTCCAGTCACAATAAAATTGAATTAAATACCTTTTTTTGCTCAGATGCCTAGCAATTTCAGCTTTTAACAAGTAAGCTGGGTACAGATAAGGGCTATAGATTCTTTAAAAAATTAGATAAGCAGAGATTTATACGGTATTAATGTAACCATTATTAAAAAGCTAAAATATCAGCTCATATAACCTATAATAAAAATTGTACAAATAAATAATAGTTAAAGAGATACATGTATCTCGACGTAATGTATGTATCGAGATGAAAAGTGTCCTGTCTTGTCTAAAGGTTTCCAAAAGAAGGGATCAAGGTCTGATCTGGGTAATTACAGGATGATCTTATTAATTTCCACTCTGATGAACATTTCTGATTACATATTGAAAAATCAATTGGACAGGTATTTTGAGGAAAGTGGCTTCTTCGTCAATTATGAATATGTCTTCCGAGCCAAAAGATTAAAGACTTTCGCCTGATAGATGTGTTGGTGTACCTGGTTGGTGCCCTTAAAAAAGGAGCGTTACGATGTGACATGCCGTGGTTTGTAATTTGTCGAAGGCATTCGACTGTATTTTCCATCGGATCCAGGTGAACAAATTAAGATTTTATGGTATAAATGAAGTTAGCTTGAATCTAATACAGTTATACCTCACGTGCCGCATTTCGCAGGCAATACACAATAATGAAATGGTCAGGACTGCGGCCTATTTTGTTTTTTATTTACAATTTAATTATTAATGACGTTTAATGTGCTTCTTTTAGATTGCACCTGTAGCTTTTTTCTAATGACACTACTCTGGTAAAATGCTCGTTTACTAATGATACTATTCAGAATAAAAACCTTAAGGAATTGATTGGTTTTAGTGCAGATGGAGACAGCTAGCGGAGTGGTTCATGAGTAATAGGTGGTCCCTAAACCAAGATAAATCAGTGCATTTGACTTTTAGGCTAAGAACTATTCTAGAGGTTAAGCACTACGCCACAATGTTTTCAGGGTTGTGTATGTCTATCCTGTGCTACTGTTTGACTAACATGATGACTGCTTGTCAGCCAGGTAAAGATTCGTTGCGTTTTCTACTTTCTTACCAGCCAGTCAGCTCGTATTTTCCGTCTATATGTCTTATTTTTTATATTACCATTTTATTGTTTTACTACTTCAAAAAAACTTCATTTAAAGCCGGTTTATTATAATATTTTAAAATACGATACATGACAAAATTACTTTTTTGCTATACTAGTTATATTACGATTTTTTCATTATTTGGACGATGTGATATTATTAGCAAAGTTTCACAGAACAATATTAAAAAATTATGCCAATAGCTTTTAGTAAATGAATAATCCAACAGTTTGAATTATTTTTTTTAAATATCAACTTCTTAATAAAAACTCATAAGACTAATGGAGGTTAAACTACGTATATATGGTATAGTTTAGTGAATCAGAAGCATAGAGTACGAAAATCCTAAGCTTTGGAATCTCAACAACTGTAAATATGTTTTATTTCGATATTATAGGATTTTTGTTAACGGAAAAAAATAAAATTAGAGAGACGTCCGGGCGACGTCAATTTAGGAACGTCACTTTTAAGTGGGTGAGAGACGTTATGTCGTTCTGATTGGTCATTTCAGGTTAATCGTTCATATTCGTTATACATCTATTCGTCATGACGTCTACTTTAAGGTTTTAAACATTTTCTTTTACCACAGGTATTGAGCATTTTTAATTATATATTTGTATTAATCTATTTCATCTGTTCTGTAAATCATTAAGAAAAATCAAAATTTTAAAGTAAAAAAAAATAAAAAAGAAAAGACAGTGTCGAAAATTGAATCCAAAAATGTTTTAAGTTTGCATTATTTTTACATCTTCAAAAATCGGTCATGATTTTTGGTCATGACCGATTTTTGGTCCCATCCAAATCGTCATACATTTGAATAGGACAGTTTGTTGAGTTTATTTAACGTTGAATATCTGACACTCGAATCACTTTTCTTCCTACCTCTTTTTACAATAACGTTCCGCTTACTACTCGTCATATTATCTTATTACTCGGTTATCAGAAAGACAGTGCGTATACACGATGAATGTCTGAGGCGGTCAAATATTTCCATGTGACTCTTTTTTTTACATTTTTTAAGATTTGTACATGCTCACCTCCTCACTAAAATGGCAAACTTAACATGAACTATTTTTCTCTTAAGGATCTAATCTTTCCAATCTAATAGGTACCCAGGACGCTTTAGTATTTGCAACTTGAGCATCCAAGGCTCGGCTACTATAAGAAATTGCTAATATTGAAATATGCTTTGAAAATATCATAAAGCTTAAATGATTTATGAAAAAAGTCACAACTATCAAGGCTGTCAATATGTGAGTTTAAATTGATTTTCCTAAAATTCCCTTCTAACAAACGTCACAGAGGGGTTCTTCGGATTATTGTAGGGTTGCTCTCGGTGTCTTGGAGTTATTTTATTAATTGCCTTCCCTTCTCTGTCTACCTGAAGGTTGCTCGGTCTATAAATCACCATTTCCATAACTACACCACTAGACGACTGCTTGAAATTGCAGAGGAGTTGTTTATTTATAAACTATTACTGTCCACTCTTTTACAATAAGTGACAATACCAGGTCATATAGTGGGATTACCAAACAGATGGAGTAAATGATGTGCGCGAAATATAGGCCCGCCCATCGATGCAACCTTGGCAGACTTAGACGAGGAGAATTATGCCTACTTATTTTTAATTATTTTAGCGTATAGCTTTGCTTTGTAAGCAGCTTTTTTTAAAATATAATACGGTAATACGGTAATGAAATTTAGCATATTTTTATTTTTTAAAAATCAAGCCTTCGTACGAGCATTTTTAAAATTTTATGAGTAGGTAAAGTAGTATTTCTAGGCATGATGTAAAAAAAAGTTTATAAGAAAAAGTTGCTTAGAATGCAAAAGTATGAGCGAATACCGAATTTCATAACCATAGGCCTACTTTGATTTTTACAAATTTCAATCTCTAATAATTAAATATGAATAAAAAAATTCATTGGTACACAAAACGTAAAAATCAAAGTAGGTCTATGGTTATGAAATGCGGTATTCGGGCATAATTTTGCATTTTAAACAACCTTTTCTTATAAACCTTTTTTATATCTTACCTAGAATTACTACTTTACCCTCCACTTTACCTACTTATAAAATTTAAAAAATGTTCGTATCAAGATAAGCTTGATTTAAAAAAAAATATTATATGCTAAATTTAATTTCTTAATTAAGCAGGGCTGAGATGCCAAACGGTCAAATTTTAACCACAAAATTTTTTTTTCATTTTCACATATAAATTCGCTCATCCTGGGACACACTATATATTAAAAATATTTATTACCTGCTGCTTCTGCTGTAAACTGAACTTTTTGCACTTTGTTGTATGCTGGATGCTCGTTATCACATGTTTTATATATGTTCATAATCACTTCCTTTTCAGCAATGGTCAAATGTTTTCGTACTCTTTTCTTGGGGGGTGACAATGGGGGTGTACGTGGCGCGTCAGCCATTATTTGTTAACAAACAAATTAACAAAAAAATAAACAGAATCTCAACTTTTCAATATTGCGAAGATTTAAATATTCGAATAGCAGAAAATTCAACTAAAACGATGTAAAGCCGCTCGACTAATAAAATTAAATAAAATCCCAAGTCATGAACCCTATTGAGGCTCTAGGCCACACCTCCGGCGCAGAACGATCACGCGACCACTCCATCTGTTCGGTAACCCTGTATATGCAATGCTATAAGCAAGGTTCTGATTAAAAATGCTCTACATCATTAAGGAGTTTTTGTTGTACATCCATTTACAATACTGATAATTGGTAATTGGATTTCTATGTTTGACTAATAGTTGGTTTTGATGGATTATAAAACATTTTAGTGTAATCTGTAATGTCATGCGCTTAAAGTTGTATAATATTTTTTCTCATCCGTAAGTAATGTGTAAGTTATGATGCTAAATCGGCTATTAGTGATTGTAACATGTGGAATACATTTAATTTGATTTCATATCATTCTATTGTTTTAATCTCGTAAAGCTTTAAATACTAAAGGGATAATTAATGATAATAATATTAATCGAATTTAAAATTATCATTCATGCAAACGATTTCAAAAAAGTTAAAGGAATGGAAAAAGTACTTGCACTTGAGCATAAAAAGAAAAAAAGAAGTCTTCAAGAGAATTAAAATCGACTTGAGAGTTAATTTGGAAAATCATAAAAGTTTTCAATATGTACTATGCAGTAAGTTTTAGTCTTTCGAGAAACTGAAAATGTGCCCTGAAAATAATTAACAAGCCCATGAAAGTTATAGCAACCATCAAAACCAGAAAACTAACATTTCAAGGGTATGTGCATATTGTGCGGGTTTGTATATAGAAAAATTCAAGGTAAGAAGGATATATAAGAAAGAAGCAAGTTTTGTGAATAACACAAAGGGCGGTTGAGAGCTATCTATAAAGTTGCTAAAATGATTTCCACTTGCTAAGGTCCTAAAGTGTAAATATTAATTTAATTTTGATTATTTTTTATTGAGAATTTTAAGGATTTTTCCGGCAAATAATTTTGGCGAGTTAAGCTGGCAACACTTTTGTTGAGTGTTACCATAAGGCCACTGATCCTCAAAGAAGGAATTGTAGAGATATAGATTTTGGAAAATTGATTATTTTCTCGATTTACTCTTACATAGACCGGGTTTTTGAAATTTAGCATCTCGATCAAGAGAACAAAAAAAAGTACAAAGAAGTACAATTTTACAAAAATTTTTACTCGATCTTAATTTTAAAAGCAAAACTAAAGCAAAATCACGGCCTCATTAAACATAAGACTTTTTTTCCTATAAACATGTGTCCTAAAATGCCTCTCCAAAAAAGCTACAGCCCGCGCAAATTGCTTGAAGAACATCGATTATTTGGAACTGCATACAGTTAGAGGAAAGTCTCCTAATATGGGGTACTTTCTTTAAAAACACTGTTTTAAAGAAACGAAGGTAATTTTAAACACACTTCCATATTTTACGATTCATTTTACACTGTTAAAGGATTTGATAAAAGGAAAGTTGTTAAAAATTAAATGCAGAAGAAAATGCAATATTAAAAAAAAGTTGCACCACCCTATATTAGGAGCCATGCTATCCTAATATGGGATACACCAAGTTCGTCATCTGAGGTACCCAATTGAATATGTAGAAACTAAAAATAACCAAAATATGTTTGTTTTTTTTTGTATAAAAGTATTATTTATTAAAAAAAAACTAAAAAAAAATACGTATTATTGGTTAAAATAAATACCTAAAAGTTACATGCAACCAAAAAGACAAAACAAATCTATTTTGTAAAGCAAAAGTCACAAATGAGTCACACTAAAAGTAACAATAAGTGGCTTTTTTCACAACCAGCATACTGAACGTGAGCCCACTTGAAGCAGCCTTGGCACTTTCCTCGCCTCTGACATCTTCAGAAAATGGACTTTCGCAAAAGATACAAATAGCACCTTCCTCAAAGTTTTCTACCTCGTAATCTGAATCTTGATATTCCGGTTCAGGAGCCGAGTCTGAAGAAGAAGAACAGCAGGATACTGATTTCCCATTTTTTCGTTTTTGTTTAGTCACTGACAATTTTTTTTTTCTGTTGGAAAGGTTTAATTTTTTTTTGTTGGTTTGGTTTTAAATAACCAATTTTTCTTTTAGTGCCCGAAGGTAATTTTCTTTTTTCCATGCTGCTTTTCAATTCTTCTTTGTAGGGCGTGCTAGTTATAACCACAGCTTTACCACTTCTTGTACTCTTTTTTTAATAATATCTTTAGAAGTAGTTGGAACAGGCATTAAATTTGCAGAAGTAACCTGTTTCAAAGCAGTAATCTGTCTCTCAGGGCTTTTTTCTTTTGGCTCGTTGTTATCTAATTCATCCTCTATTGTTTCTATTTCTATATTTTCTTCCTGAACTGTTTCTGCTTCTACTAGTTCTTCACCAGACATATCCTGCACTTCTGCCACAAAGTCGTGTTCTTTAAATCTGTTTCTGTCAGAAGGGAACATTCCAGTTTTTCTAAAGCCGTTAATGGCCGTGTCCATGGTGGCCGCTTTTATGTAGGCTTTCCCAAAAAGTTCTCCTATCTGATAGCCTGTTACTACACGTTCGAGATTTAACCTTAGCCAGTTTATAATATCCTGTGTGTAGTACGTTTTAAATGGAGACATAAAAGCAACGTCCAATGGTTGCATCCGATGAGTTGAATGTGGTGGAAGGCATATTATGTGAACATAATTTTCTCGCGCCACAGTTATGACCTCCAAATTTTGTGTGTGGGAATAATGGCCGTCAAGTATTAAAACCACTCCAAATCATCAGAACTAGGCTTTGTCAGATTAATAAAATGGCGAAGCCATTCCACAAATATTTCTTGTTGGATCCAGTCAGATATATGGCACGCATATTTTGATCCTGGAGGAGTGCCATTTATAAGCTCCATTTTCATGTTTTTTTCGTGGGAAAATTATAAAGGGCGGTATGTATACTCCTGTTGCACTAAAATACATAACTGTGGTTAACAAAGACCCACGCTCAGCGGAAGTAATAGCACCGATTTGTTTTTTTCCTTTTTTTTCCATGACTTTAACGTGCTTGTGTTGCACTATGGTAAGGCCAGTTTCATCGCAGTTAAAAATTCTGGCTGAATTATAATTTATTTTTTCAAGAAGTGGCTCATACAAATCAAAAAATGCTGCAACATTTTCTCAATCTGCACACATCTTTTTGTGTAATACCAAGAAAATTTATTTCTATTTTTAAGCAGTGCTTTGCGAGCAGCGATTCCATTTCTTGTGAAAAGACAATTTTGCGTCCCAGAGAAGAATTCACAATATCTTCGGGATTGCCTTCCATTTTTACGTACCTTTTGAAGGTTGTTTGGGGTATATCGTGGGTTCTCGCACTCTTTTTCTAACCCATCTGACCTTGCCTGACAGCTAAAATTGCTAAAATCATTTGCTGCTTGTTTCAAACTTTCCTTTTTTTAGGCATCTAAAATAAAATATTTGGTATTAATCAAAAAGTGAATAATTATCTCCTAATATGGGGTACTCCAAATAAGGAATTGATAGGTACCCCATATTAGGAGCAAATTAGATTTTTGTAAGGGGCGACTTTTTATAAAAATTAAGATTTTTTTAAAAAAATCATATTCATTTGCATAAACTATGCAAAATGTAATAAAGAATAGTATTATTAAAAGTTTTAAAACTTACCTTTAAGTCGGTTAAAATATCCAAATCTACAACCGGCAAAAAAACTTTGCTTGCTTGCTTGCTAGGTTATTGGCTCTGCTACTAGGCAATCTGCCAGCACGATTTGGAGATTCGGGAAAACCGTCGGGTATGTACCCTGTTTCCCGAATCGATAACTTTCAGAAAATTTAATACTTAAATGCACGTTATAGAAAACGGCAAGGGGTAGGAAAGGGTTTAGGAAAGGAATCTGAAGGATAGGAAAGGAAAAAGAACGACCACGTGTTGACTGGGTGAAGGATGACGCGGAAGTGCAAAAAAACTTTATTTTTCAAACAAACTTATTTTAACCTTAAACGTCAAAACAAACTACGTCTTTGCTTCAAGAAGGGAATAAGCGCTTCTGGCGTATCTTCGTGGTTGGTACGTAATGCAGATAATAGATGTCGCAACTAGTTCTAGCTCAAAATTGAACTACCCCACATTAGGGACAATCTCCATATTAGGCGACTTTCCTCTATACGTCAAATCTTTTGGAACTTTGCAAGTTCTAGTTGTTTCGGAACTTCTGAAAATTTTCCGTCCCAAAAATGGTATAGACCCAATTTTAGGAATGACTTTAGGAGAGCCCATTACCCTTTTGGCCCATATCTTTTGTTTCATGAAAATTATTAGCCATGAAAAAATCTAAAATTATCAGCGATTTTCTTGAAAATGCTTAAATATATCGAAAAAATACAAGAGACAAAAATTAAATATTTTTTTATGGCCAACTAGATGGTGTTGCTAGATTTTTAAATTTCTTATAGGAAACATAAGATACGGGTCATCAGAAGGGTAAGCTCCCCTGAATCCTCTCCTAAAATGGGATTTACATAATTTTTGGGACAGAAAATAAAAAAAAAAATAAAAAATAGGGACATGCAAATTTTCAGAAGAATTGATGCATAATTGTAGTTACGATTCCAAAAAATCGATTTTCTTTAAGCAATTTGCGCGGGCTGTGGCTCTGAGAGGATGCATTTAAGGACACAGGTTTATGATATACGCTCTTATAATATTTGCACCGAATTTTGTAACACCCTGTATATGTTTAATGAGACCGTGAACTCCGAAGCCTGGAAAATTGAAAAATTTAAATTTTTAAGGAATAAAAGAAAACATATTATATACTTACCTATTTAGAATTAAGGTTTTTGTTTTAATTTTTTGTATCGTTGTTGGGAACTGTGATAAATAATATTGGGAACTAATAATTAACTACATTTGTTTAAAAATATAGAAGAAAAATTAATTCGACTTCTATTACCTAGAGGTTCCTGGATGCCTAGAGGATGCCATACATTTTAACTTTTTTAATATTCTATTATTAAAACATCTGGCAGTTTTTAAAAGAAGTGTAAAAAAACTGTTCTTATATAATATTTAGTCTATATAATCAAAAAAATATTGGATTTTAATAAACTGAGCTTCAGCATGATATTTACACAAAATTATCATTGCTTCTTTTACATTATCACTGAAACGTTTGAGTTAAATTCCCATTTTGAATAAATTATTTAAACCTATATAATTATTACCATATCATTATCATAACCTCCCTTTAATGTAAACAGAATTTCTGTTACGAAAGAAAAGTAATTTTCAAATAAAAATCGACGATTACAATTTGCCTTCTACATTAAGATCGATTATTGGAACACGGTTTCCCCGGATCGAGAGAAAATGTCTTCCATTTGGGTGTCGGTCACGTATACGAAGGAAATATGGACACTGGCCAGTCATGACCGAGCCGGTAACGTTCCGTTATTGAAACTCAAGCGACATTGAAAAGCCATTGAAAAATATGACTTCATGCAATATTCAAGCTCTTTTAAGCTAATGGACGGTATTGTTGGATATTGAGGAGAAAATTATGAATAATATATTAATTGTTACGACATTACTTTTATCGATGTTTTTTTATTGAGTTTATTTGGCCTAAGTTTAAAATTGCGTTAAAAAAACAAAACAGAAATATTTTACATTTGTCTTAATGACTTGTTAATTTTTCAGGCTTATACATCTTGGGTGCGTACTTTGTGCAGTCCATAAACTTGAAATTATTTCCATAAATATTTTCTGAAGTTATTTAGGCATGTTCTTGCTCGACATTTATTTTCCGGCGGATTTATAAACTTTGCCTTGCCCCCGTTTTACATTTATAAGAAGATTACATTTAAATGTTTAATAACAAAACTTTTGAGCTTGCGCTAAAATGTGTACCACCGAAATATTAGTGTTAATAACTTTACTGTAAATACTTTATAAAATACATAGTATAGAAATTTTGTGTGTATTAATGTAACAAATTTATCCTTAACTTTAACTCCTTTTGGATCGATAATATTCGTTTAAATTTTGATATCTATATATATAAAAGAGTTTGTCCTGACTGACTGGCTCATCATCGCAGAGTCCAAACTACAATAGCTAGAAACGTGAAATTTTGCCAACGGGTTCCTTTTATAATGTAGGCACCGGATAAGAACGGATTTTTCGAATATCCACCGATAAGGGGTAAAAAATGGGAAAATTGTTACCCGTGACCTCGAGAACTAAGGGGGCGTGGCTTCGGAGTTTGAACGGAGACTGCCCGCACCAACGAGTCGCAGGCATCGACTTAAGAAAAAAAAATTAACTGCAACAATGTTTTTTTATAATGTAGGCCCCGGATACGAACGAACTTCCACCGATAAGGGGTGTTAGCGATATGATAAATATCGCATAGCGGCATAAAACTGATTAATAAATAAGATTGAAAAAGTGCCTCTGTATTATTTATATTTTGGTAGACATAACAACCAGGCGGGTCCATGCGAGACTGATACCCGAGAGGTGACTCGACTCAGTCTTACCGCTAGCTCTGCATCTAACGAATCATGTTTAAGATTATATGTGTCTTGGTTTTATAATAATTATATTTTATTAATCGCGCCCCTTGACCTCAAGAAAAACGGCGTGGCAATTGTGGGTTGTAAGTACTATCAATGAGGCGAGGCTTCGGATTTTATTTTTGTGTATTTTGGGTTGCATTTACTATTATTGGAGGCCTTCTTCGACTTTTCTTTTATTTTCACGCGAGCAACGCCGCGGGCATTCAGCTAGTTTGTGAATAAACAAGTAGCATTGAAACATACCCAATAGAGATACCGGTGCACGAGTATCTTATGGGAATTAGTCACAATTTGAAAGCCTTTGCGCGATCCAAAAAGCCTACCATATATTTTTCAGCTAAAGATATTTTTGACTAAAAGCAATTAATGGCGCTAACTTCTTTCAGTTTCTTCCTTTTTTCTAAAAACATTTCAAAGTGGTTTATTTTAGCGTTATCAGTAACCGTTGAATCTGAAAAACTACTAGATGGGTACCGCTGCTATACCGCCAACCTTTTTTAGGAACTTAATGAATTATAGTCTTCATCATTAATCATGAACGTTTGAGAGTTTCGTATGCAATTTCCTATCCCTCCTGCTAAAACCACCACAAGTCTAAATCCACTTACTGTAGATTTTTTGTTAAATGCCTTGGAAAAAGGTACGGAGACTTAGTACAGAGTACATTAGCTTTTGACAGAGTATCTCACTGGATGGTAATGCATCAGCTATGGCTTATAGTAGTAACCCATTGCTCTCATATTTTTAAATTTATTTATCCAACCATAGACTAGTTTTACGAAAAGTAGCTTGTTCTCTAGAACTATTAAGCTTTTTATTTCAGCAGTATACCTAAACATGTACAGATAGTAAAAATACATAATCAGCTACTGCGAAATTTCAAATCAATGATTACAAAAAAAAATCGTTAACTGTGTAAAAAGCTCTCTCCAGTAAAAATGATTTTAATTCTTTACGAAATGCAAAAAAAGATGTGATGGATTTAATTTCCAATGGCAGATGATTGTGCATTTTTTTTGCATTATATAATATGGAACTTTTGACCAACTCTGAATGTGAGGTAGGCTAGGCAGGTATAGATCATGTTCCGTGTTTCTAAGTGGATAACTATAGGAAGGCCTATCAGATGCTGAACTGTGTTTGCGTATTAGACAAACGGACTCAAATATGAATAAAGATGGAAAAGTTAATATTTAAGATTTTTTGAAGAAATGCTGGCAATGACTTCTGTATTTAAGTCTCAGTGTATAACGTAAACCTGTCTTTTGTAGTCTAAAAATACGGTCAAATTGAGTTGCACTACATGTACTTCAGAATGGAAGGGCGTATCGAAGATGCGATTCAAAAAGGGAAAAATAAACTGTTCTAGAAGTAGACAGGCTAAGCTCCTTAGAAATTGATCTTACCGCAAAACAAGCGGAACTTAATTTTCTTGATAAAGAGTCAATATGTTTGTCCCATTTTAACGAGTTGTCAACAGTTAGCTCTAAAAACTTTACAGAATCAACTTCGCCAATTGTTGCGTTACCAAGTACAAAAGATTGCAAGGTATTTTTATAGGACAACATTTTAGTTTTGGAAATGTTGAGACAAAGGAGATTAGAGTCGCACCATGATTTGATAGTAGTTCAATCACTTGATACGGTTCTATGAAGTGTAGAAATATCCGGATTACTCCAGGTAAAACTAGTATCATCAGCAAATAGACAGACTTTACCGTTAATATTTAAATTAGCAATGTCATTGATGAAGATAAGAAACAAAATAGGGCCAAGTACGGAACCTTGAGGCACTCCACTTTGTATTGGCTTGCAAGAACACATAGTCAACTCAATTCTCACAGCTTGACTTCTGTTACTGAGATACGACTTAAACCATTCAAAAGGCGCTCCTCTGAACCAGTAATAATGCAACTTTTTTAATAAGATGTCATGATTAACACAATCAAAGACTTTAGAAAAATCACAGAAAATTGTTGCTGTAGGGTGTTGGTTGTTTAAGCTAGAGTATACATTATTAAAAAGAGAAAACATAACATCATTTGTGCATTTGTTATTTAAAAATCCAAATTGATGGGAAGTAACTATTTTATATTTTAGCAAGAATGATAGAAGTCTTTTTTTAACCAATCTTTCAATCATTTTTGAAAGTGTGGGAAGAAGAGCGATAGGGCGATAGTTGGAAGACTGATCTTTGTCTCCTCCTTTATGTAGTGGTATTATTATCGCCATCTTAAGGCAGTTAGGAAACATTTTTTGAAAAGACTGATTAATTAGTAGGCATAATGTACATTCGGGCAGATTTGAAAACAGTTTGAGAGTAAGTCCATCAATTCCAGAAGAGCCTTTGTTTTTGATTTCCCTAATTGAACTGCAAAGCTCTGGTAACACTACGGGCGTAAAGAAAAAAACTGTGGAAATTCTCATTTGCAATGGGAAGTTATGAAAGTGGATCATAAGAAGGAGTTATGGTACTCATTAAATTATTTGCCACATTTACAAAATAATCATTAAGGTTCTCAGATGAAGTGGAGATAGTATTCGACAAAGAAGGCTTATTTCTCAAAGCATTAACAATCGACCAAGTTTCCTTAGCCAGATTTTTAGATTTAGCCAGTCTCCTATTATAGTAAATATCCTTTGCGGCTTTTAAAGTTCTCTGATAAATCTTTTTGTAAAGTCTTACGTATTCATGAAAAAAAGCGCTGTCTGAAAATTTCTTAAGGTGAGATAATAAGCGCATGTTCTTAGCAGATGTACTAGGCCTTGGGTAGACCAGGGGTTATGTTGTTTCTTTTTAAGAGGTCTCAAAGAAAAGGATTTGTGAGAAAGACTAGATAGCGTTTTTACAAATCTAGAGAATTCTGAATCAACGTGTCAGAGAGAATATTCCAGTCAGTTGATTGACAAAAATGCTTAAAATGTAAAAAAATTTTATCCGAAAAAATCGGCCTAATTTGCGTGGAACATTTTTACTTTTAGATTTAGTTATGGAAAACTTTGTTAACACTGCTTCATGGTCTGAGAAACCTGAGCTTAAGACAGTACAATCGACGAAATCTGGCTCAAAAGAAGATACGATATAATCTATTGTACTAGAGCTGGTTTTAGTTATTCTGGTGATTTAATGTGCATGATTAAGCCAAAAGAGTCGAAAATGGACTGGAGAGATTCTTGAGCAGCACACACACTGGAAAAATCAATGTTTAGGTCGGCACATAAAATGAGTTTGCTTTTTAAAGGCAGAGAATCAAGCAATCTTAGTAATTTTTGAAAAAAAAAACATTTACGTCAGCATCAGGTGTTCTGTAAATACAGACAATGTAAAGATCAAAATTTTTATTGTAGACAATGGAAAATTCAAATATTTTTTTAGAAACTAAATTATCGAACTCGGTTACCATTGAAAAGTCACAGTACCTCCATGAGTTAGATTTGTTCTATCAAATCTGGCAACTGTAGTGTAATTATCCACTATCACAGGCTCACCAACATGCAACCAATGTTCAGTTATGGCAACGAATTCTGGAAAATGAAGCTCTTCTAGTAAAAGAAATAAATCATTAGTTTTATATCTTAAGGACTGAATATTTAGAGAGAAAATACTAAGCTTGCCATTGTCCAGTATTTCAGAGGGTGCTTGATCCTCTGTTCGCGTCAAGTCATTTAAAATTTTTTATTCCTGGCGGGAGATCCACCAGAATAATAATTGCTATGACTCTCTCTGATTTTTTGAAGGCGTAGCAGCTTTTCTGATGAGAAGAAGGACTTGAAGGCTGACAGATCTGCTTCAACTTCAGTTGGACCAATACCATAGGCATCATGGTACCGAAAGTAGAGCCTCCGCAAAGAGTCCACGTCACCAGGAAGTCCCTCTGATGCAAGTGCCAATCGGATGCTGGTGTTGGTATGTCCTTCAAAACACACACTGGAGGGTTGATCATGCAGAAAGGCAAGGAATAGCCTAAGAGGTTTTAAGATGGAAGGGTCTCTTAGTCTGGCCAATAAATAGCGACCATCAGTCGCATCTGAGTCTCTTGATAGTCGCACTATTGGTGGAGTCAACGGGTCCATATTTGCTGCTTTATTCGCCACCAAATTATTATTGATGACAAAATCAACCTCTAATAATTCTGTTGCAAGGGATTTAGAGGCAGCAATGGCCTCTCTATCAGAACTAATTTTCAAAGATTGAACCTCTCTGGATATTGTAGAAGATGTTGATGGAACTAAGCGATGTGGCAGGTTATGGCTGTCTGGAGAGTGAGGCTTAGACTTAGACTGGGAAGGCTTAGATTTGGGCGAGGTGATACTATTTATTTGGACTGGCGCTTTAGAGGTTTCCAAACATGAATTTATGAGAGTGCCTCATGGTGGCTACATACTAATATCCTTCAGCCGCTTTAAGTGATTTAAGTTCTGCACACCAATTTTCAAGTCGGAATGTGCAATGTCCTTGGTTCTTAGCATTGGGAAACATCGGATAAAGTCCGTCGTTCCCAGTTTTTCTTTGATGAAGTGTGCAAGCTGATTTCCGGTAAACGGAGGTGGGATATTTGATACAACCACGTAATGCCATTCATCTATGTTCATTGTGTTGTCCTTCGGTGACGTCGGAACCTCCGGTCACATCTTTTTAATAACTTCTAATATACATTTTCTACAGATTATTTAAAGTTAAACGGGGTCACCCGATCACCTGATGATTGTGATAAACTATAACATGACCTGAAATCCGTGACATACTGGTGCATAATGAATGGCAATGCACAGAACCCTTCTAAATACAAAACTATCTCATTACTTATTTTTACTTCCTGTCTGTCTCAACTTACTTTACTAAATAACTTTTAGTAAATTTTGAATTATTCTTCAAACTAGTAAGACTATAGATCCCTATAAATTTAATAAAAAAGATATACGAGTAATGTAACGGAAACAGTTATGCTGGAATTTAGTTTGCCCGATAAAGTTCCAAACAAAGAAATCAGAAAAAGAACGAAACTAAGAAACGTGAGGAAATAAGTGGTGCAGCTAAAGTGGAGATGACTTGAAAAAAATGACAACTATGAGAGAATAAGAGAATGATTAGCAGTTCTCAAACGAGATGGCCTGATGACATCCGGAAAATTATCAGAAAAAAGTGGCAAGTGGAAAAATATAAATGAAGCTTACGTTTAGGAGTGAATGAAGATGAGGCTGGAAATAAGGCAGAAAGAAAAGTAAGAAGAAAAGTCTTTTACCAGACTTCACAAGAATTGGACGTGTGAAGATCTTTTCGTATTAGATTGGGAGACCTCTCAATCCTTTATAGTAAGATAATGATGGTTCCCAAATGCTATCATTTTGGTTTTCACATTTTTTTCTACTCTGAAATGCTATAGAAACGGTGAAGTGGAAGATGATTGCTACTCTGATAAAGGAACAACTCACTTACAATCTACTAATTAAACTTATAAATTTTATCAACTTTTATCCACATTAATATCAACTGTATAAAATTTTGAAATTCACAAGACATGTTTTAGGTAAGACTATCTCTGCGTCTATCAGTTTAGTATTATTCAATTTTTAATAGCATATATTACGCAAGTGAAGAGATTTATTGCATGATCTATTTGACGAAGTGAATGGCTCTACGAGGAAGAATTTGACTTTCTTACTTGTCGTTTATTATAAGTTTGATTTGTTTTAAAATATGAATTTCTTTTGAAACATGACTTAGCTGGCATGACTTAATTATTATCTAAGAGTACTTTTTATTAAAAACTATATTGACATTAAAATTTTAAACGGCAAATTTAGAGACGATGTACAGATAAATTGTCAAAAAGTTAATTGTAGATATAATTTTGACTTTATCTCATCTTAGATTCTAGATAATCTTATAATATTTGTTGAGTAAGCTGCTCCTTTTAAATAATGGAGATCTGTTATTTAATTGGCTTACCTAAGAAGATGAAATAGAAGTATTATATGGAAAATTTAATGAACAAAAGTTTTTTCATTGTAAATATCTAAATATTAAATATCCCTTTAAGTTAGTATGTTGATGCTTTGAATCTTGGTATTAGATCAATCTTAATTTGTAACACATGCTACTATAATATCCAAAGTCAAAGATGATGCAAGAAAAGGGACCTATCCAAAGTTCATGTCGTTGCATATAGAAACATAAGGCCGCGGCCGTTGAATACTAATAAGCCGATAAAGAGAACACGACCCTCCTCCCATGTTCCTTCACCAACCCTCCCGCCCTGCTTCGAATTAACCCGGCGTTTTGCATTTGAGCATATCCCCTCGACTTTACCTTACTTTAACTTTAATTCGTCCAAAACTCGAGGTATTTACAACAGATGTCTTTCGGCAACTTTTCGCCCGGGTTCGAGTAAGCCAAGTTTCGGCAAAATAATTTGCTTAAATCCCGTGCAAAACTGCTGTCAAATAAACCCTCCCGTGTTTCGCTAATTTGATTTTAATACAATTACGGTTCGTAGTAGAGGTAATAAGATAGGACGCAAGAAAGCAATGTTGCAAAACATTATTACGGACTCGGCTTATATAGTTTAGAATTAAGCAACTTTCCGTTGTTTTGCTGTCAGACGAGAAAATGGACTCTAAATGCAATTTTCCAACTATTTCGAGTCAAAATTATGTTGGGACAATGCATTAGCTAATTTTGTAATTATGTTATTTATTTATAGGAAGTTTATAGAAAATATTTGGCTTTGGAGATTTTCTTATAATCAGTAAAAGAACGCAGAAAACTGCAGTAGACATACTCTGATGCTGTTAACTCATATTTTAAAATTTAGTTGGTAAAACGAGAAAGCAAACACTCTGGAATTTTCGCTGGATTATCAAAATATATTTTAGCAAGTTACCAGCCAACATAAAAGGAAACAAACGGTATCATTCAAATAAAAATCAGTCTATGTGCTCTTTTACGCTTTCCCTTAAATGGACTTTAATCCTTAACTGCGGGAACGGTGGGAACCAACTAAGTAAAGAACAGGTGCGAGGCTCTAGTTGGGATATTAGATCTGACGAGGCCATATGCACCACACTACCCAAGCCCGTTCCAATTTTCTTCCGTCGGAGAATTTCACTTCGCAAATTGCTTTGGCGTCGAGACATTTGTTAAGAAATTGCTGTTTTTTCGGTAGGACGATTAATAAACCATATTCTTCTTAATGAGGTTTTAATTAGGTTTAAATACTCTTAAAAATGTTGTTAGCATAGAAAAATTTTTGAATGTAGAGGTTCTAATTATATTTCAAGCTTTGCAGCTGATTGTCTTTGCAATCTCTAGGTACCACAATATTATAGACAATTTAAAAAATGTATTCTGTCAAACTATGAAAATCCCTGATTCGAGACGATTTCAATAGACAGTAAGCAGAGAGATGGAGATTGCGAATTCAATAATAATGCCTGCTTATGTTCTTACATAATTAAGAATTAATAGATATCTCTCATATATTATTTGCTCCACATGTAATTTATTATTTATTCAAACGTCTGTACCTCTCCCTAATCTAAGTCGAATTCTGTGAAAAGTTACGTCAGGCTTCCCTTTGCTCGCGTTTCTTTGGAAAAGTAAGTTCCCATTTCCCTTAAAATAGTTTCCAAACAATTAGGATTGAATAATAATTAGCTTACTGTAAGCCCCTTAGCCAAAAGAAACAGTTTAAAGTTTTACGATAAAATACGGCGAAGTTCGCTAAGAATAGCGCTACGTAATTGGGAGTAAGTTTTAAATTGAAAAATTTCTTTTTTCCTATTGACGTTCGACTGCGAAAAGAATGGTCTTTAAAAGTTTTGTGCCGTCGAATTATAGACGTTGCCGGTTAAATCTTAAACAGTCATTTATTTCTCATTTGAAAAAAAATATAGCTATATTTTATAGAATATACGAAATATTTTTAAAACAAAAAGAAGCGCGTTTTTTTTATCTCAATTCTAGACGATTTCTTTTCTGGTTTGAACTTACTGCTTAAAAATTGTATTTACAAATGATAGACATTGCAGTTTCTATATTTATATAATTTTATAATAAGTCTTTAAGTTCATAAACTTATTGCATTTTGTTAATAAAATATAATTAGTAACTAACATATTAAGGTTTTAATGTCAATTTTATTCTTACACGTTATCGTCTTTCTTAAAGAACAAAGAGTACTATAAAGATTATGTGTGTTGAGTTTTTTTTGTATAATGCGTAAACCGAGACAAAACTTTTTAAGAAACTATAAATAAGTTTTTATTTTGAGCTTTTTTAATTGCTGAACTTACAACGGCGGTATGAGACAGCTCCTTAATAGCTATGCAGGTAAATTAGTATTCTTTAAGTGGGTCTTCCATGCTTTCCACGCGCATTTCGGAAAAGCCTGGCGAAGATGAATTACTTTTTATTTCCACATTTTGTCACACTTATTGTAATGGTAGTGTTAATGCATAATAACGGTAGTGTAACATTGCGTTAATGCGTAAATTTTCTGCGAACTCTATTCCGGTTCTGTTTCCAATATTTAGGTCTGTCTTTTTCCTGTTCTTATTTTTATAAGTTATGATGAGAAAAGTATTAGAAGTAGGGCGGAATTTAATTTGATTAAGAATATTTTTGACTACGTTTTTAACACTCGGAATCAAAATTAAGATATTAGCATAAGAATTTTTTTGCTTATATTTAATAATTGATTATTATATAGACACCCCTACAACTTGGTAATTGCCTATCTAGTCTTAAGCAAATATAATGTTTCTGCATATTCCTAAAATAAAATTATTATTTATTTATCTCATCTGCGTTTAAAAAACTTAATTTGCGAATACCATTGTATCTATGAGAGACACGAAAAGAGAAAGCTATATAACTGTTTTTTGTAAAAAACTTAATTTTCTATAAAATTTATTACTTGACATTATTTTGCATTTCTCGTAGTTTTTGAACTAAAGTAGTAAAAAAAGTTAAATCGCTAAAATTTTATTCATCTTTATTTCCTTCATCTTTGTCATTTTGTCCTTCACATTGCTATTAATATCAGCGCAATTCTGATCATCAACACCGTCTTTGTCGTATCGATCATTAAGATCGTCGATGTTCTCTTTAGCTTACAAAACTGGATATTCAGGGTTGGTATTATCTTCACCTGTAACCGCACAAATGAATATATTTCAAAAATGTAATTCTGCGTTAAGGTGCAGCAAATTTAACTCCAACGTTAGGAAGTTAAATTTGAGGCTAAGAAAATAATTACCTTCATCTTGTACAATGACAACTTTATTAATAACTAGTAGGCATTCAAACCATCAAAACTGATATTTTTCATAAGCTTAAGAAGCCCTTAAGATCTGCTGGTGTAATTCTGATTGGGAAAGGGGTACAGCCGAACCGTCAAAGTTTTTTATGCATATTCGTATTTTTGTAAACATAGCGAATCTTGCTTCGTTGACCTCTTTGGCGTTCTTCACATTTATTTTAAAAGTGATTAATGAATTCACCTAAGTTTTAAATAACTTATTCACTTTCGCATTGAGCTAGATTTGCTAAGTCGATGTTTGCTGAATTTTTAATTCAAATCGCATCCAGTTAACGCGTGAAAACCTTGTAGTACAATGTAACGCATATTTCCCAGAGATTAGTACATTTTTGTGACGTCGATGTATGGTTGTGAATTTCCCACAGCAACCTCCATCCAAACTTCCATTATTTTTATCAGTAGGGTCATAATGGTTCAAAGGCGTAGATCATCAGGGATTTATCCAATGATAATGAATTGACGAAACAGTGGGCTGCCAAGGCAGTTGTGCATATAGGTCTCCTGATAGACCCGCCATGCCCCACCGGGGGTTACCAGAGCTCAACGGCCTTAGAGAAACCGATAAGGCTCTCTGGTCTGAAGGACTTAAAGTCGCTCGGTACACTGAAAGTGTTACCCAAGTATTTGAACCTGGCGCGCGTGAGTGCTGGGCTCTCCCCGATTACATGGTCAATGGTTTCATCCTCCTCACAGCACCATCGGCATTCCGGGTTGTCCGCAATACCGATAGTATGGAGATGGCTTCTTAAGTGCCAGTGACCGGTTAAAAGACCTGTCACTAGCCGAATTTCGCGTCTTTTTAGGCGTAGTAGATTTTTAGTGAGACAGGCAGAGGGCCCACCTATGTGTGCTTTGGTCTGTCTCATACCAGGGGACTCAGTATATCTTCGGTGGGTCCACTTGTCCAGCAGACCCTTCATTGACGCGACCGCAACGCATTTGGCGATACCAACTATAGGTTCCGGCCCCATCGGCACATTCGCGGATCCCAGTCTGGCAAGAGAGTCCGCTTCCTCATTACCTGCATGGCCTGTGTGGCCAGGTATCCAGACGAGCTGGACCCTGCATCCAACCTGTACCAGTTTTTTCAGGACTTTTATGCACTCTAGTACAAGCTTGGAGCTTACCTTTGCGGCCGTAATAGCCTCAATGGCGGCTCTGCTGTCCGAGCATATTGATACGACTGTATTGCGGTGTCCGCAGCTTAGGATTTTCTGTCCGCATTTTAATACAGCGAATACTTCGGCCTGGAAGCCCTGATCCAGCTCTGTTATTCATTCTGGAGCCATCTGTGTACCAGATCGTCCCCCTATTTAGCAATGCAGGTCCGTTGGAATGCTGCCACTCCTCTCTGCCTGCAATGTGCTTCACGAATCCCTCGCAGTCCACAGTCACTGGAGCCATGCAGTCACTGCCCATCAGAAGGAGAGGACATTCCTGTATGGCCCGTGACCAAATTTTTGCGTGACCGGTCTCGCCAGCACGTAGTTCGCCGAGGACGTATAGCTTGTACGCAGTCCTCATTGCCTCGAATTGCACAACGAGGTCCAGAGGCGGAAGGCTCAGCAGAGTCTCAAGCGCTCTAGTTGGCGCCGTCCGCATGGAACCCGTTATGCTGAGACATGCAAGACGTTGGACTATGTCCAGTTGAGCACGAATTTTCGCTTTCTCCGTACATGGCCACCAAACGATAGCCCCGTATGTGAGAAGAGGTCTCACAGTGCGCAAGTAGATCCAGTGGAGGATCTTAGGAGACGGACCCCAGGTATTGCCGAAAGCCCGCCTGCAGGCCCATAGCGCGCAGGTGGCCTTCTTCATTCTGGTGTCTGCATGATCGTGCCAGGAGAGTTTGGGATCCAACTTGATTCCCAGAAATCGAACTGTCCTGGAGTAATGCAGCTGCACGTCACCTAGAGATATAACAGGGGGCGTGCCAAAGTTACGTCTCCTCGTGAATGGTAGGAGCTCTGCTTTTTTGGGGTTAATCCTGAGACCCCCCAAGAGGCACCATATGTCCACCATACGCAGGGCTCTCATCATAGGGCCCCGCATTGAGACGGCGTCTTTCCCTGGGCAAAGGATTACCAGATCATCAGCGTAGGCCTGTGTGTATAGGCCAGCATTGTTTAAAAGATTTATCAGGCTGTCGACCACAAGGCACCACAAGGTAGGGGACAATACTCCTCCCTGCGGGCAGCCCCTAGCCGCCAACGTTTCGACAATCTCGTTGTTGAGCTGGGCAGATACATGACGTTTCGAGAGCATGGCCTTTATCCAGTTAACCAAACAGGGTTCTGAGCCGCGGCTCTCGAGTGCTTGGCAGATTAATGCAAAAGGGGTGTTTCCAATGATAATATATTTTCTTATTATCTTTAATATATTATCTTTCTCCGGAAAAGAATTATTTCTGAAATTTAAGAGGAATACGAGGTTTAACTATATAATTTATCTGTCCTAATATAAAAGGTTCATTGTAAACATTATTCTAGTGAAAGAAAATTGTAATTGGTTCTGTAATATTAACAAATCCAAAAAGATCCTAAAAGTAAAAATTTAAGTATAACTAATTTTTCGAATAGATGAAAATCTTGAGTATATTCTACGAGCACGACTGGAAAATTCTTGCGTTTTAGAATATTTCTTCATAGAAGCTTCTAAGATTTGCTTAACATCATTACTCAAAAGCGTTTTAAAACATTAATCCGCATAAGGTCTTGTGTTATCGAAATTTGTCTGTATAGCGGATACAGAGCCTTCAAATTTTAAATCAGAAATAACCAATGTAACTTCATTACACTCGACGTCGCTTTCTAATTCTTATGAATCATCAAGTATATCTGTCAATTCTTTTCTCAATATTAATGCGTTCACTGGTATTGACTAAAAAAATCTTCTACGAAATTTGGGTCAAGGGCTTCATCACTAAATAAATTATCTCAAGACACAGTTTGCCCTGAAGATACTTTGTCCATAAACTTTTCAAGTCTCTCTATTTTTTATTTTTGGATCCATGAGATCCAAAGAAAATAGAATATTATACAGTATGACTCTGTAACTTGGAATAAATTCAGTAGTTTATATACTTTTTTTTTCAAAATAATTCTTGGACTCATCGATTAGTATTAGTTTTTTAGATATAACTTGTGAGTTTGGCGCGGTGTCGTGGTTGTAAATGATAGCCAAGCATGTATTTTCTATGATATTATAGTGTTATTTATCGTGTGACTTAAATCAGCGAGACTTACTTTGAACGATCATTTCCGATAGTATTAACTGATACGTTCAACTTAAAAAGGGGAATTCAGTAACATATTTTAAAAATTGGTAAAGTTTTCGACCAGCCTGGTTTTTTTACATAAGCCAGACTATTCTTTTCATTATTAAAATGATCCTTTTTAATAAATGTCAAATAATTACGGCTGTAAAAAAAGTTGCCTCCCGGACTATAACAAACTCACCCTTAATTAAAGTTAAATATTAACCGGTTGAATATCTAATTTAGTTGGACACACCTTCGTGGTCTATAAGTTTAAATTTGTCTAATCTAAACCACAAATGAATTTTGAACAAAAATTACATTCAAAGTAACTTAAACTTAATTAAAAATTCGGATTGCTTAAATTTCATGTGCAATAACAATATGTTTATGCCCAGAAACTGCTTTCAGATTTTCAAAATTATTTTTTTAGATTTTTTTCCCACAGAAAAATGTATGCTTATTGCTCTGTTTGTTGCTTTGCAAACTCGTATCTGGTACTGCTCTTATAATAAACACAAATTCTTACCTATATATAGGATATTTATCAAAACGTTTATTAAAATGATTACTATTTTCTAAGTATCATTATGACAATCCCATCAATGTTCTCTGATTATGCTTAAAGTTAAGAGAAAATCTGAGAAAAAAATACAGTATTTAAAAAATGTGTTCTTCTATTTCCACGTGTTATTTGTATGGCGTTTCAAGTTAATTAATAGTGACGGATCAAATATAGGAAGTTTCAGGAGAAAAACCATTAATTTCACTTTGATAATCCGTTTCTCGCCAAAATTTACAAACTTAACGTGGAATTAGGTAAGCGCGTATAACATGGTAGGTACATTTTATGTCTAGATGGAAACGAGCATTCCGCGTAAACCAAATCATTTATCAAATGCCGGTGCCTCGAGTCTTTGTACGCAAGAACGACCCCTGTTTAATTATATTAATGCGCGCAGTTAATTGTTTCTCTAAGGCATTTGATTATATCGAGTGGAAACCGTTGGAGATAGATGGTAACTTACTTTTTCGTGCAACTCATTATTTTAATGGTATCATCGATATCCAGCAGGATTTTTTTCATTTAATCCCTTTATTGAAGACGCTCCCACATTGTTCTGCTACACAGATCTTCATAAAATAACTTTAAAGTTCCGAACAGCATCTGTCAGAATAATAAACTTATATGGACGGGAAAGGTAAGGGACTCGTTCCTCGGGGGAGCCAGCTGTCTTATAACCATTCTTGTCTCTAAACGAGAAAAAACTCTAGGAAGTTTTTAGAGACATAATCACAGTCAGTGTCCTCATCTATCTTGATAATGTGTGAAATTTCGGATGTTATTTTTGGGGAGAGTGCTGCTGAGTTTCAAATAAACATGGTCACAGATACATGGTATTGAGCTTTAGAAGATTAAGAAAATTAAAAATGTTGAAAGTGATTAAAAAAATATATTTATTTAGTATGAGAATTATAGTTTAATAATGCTAACTAGCTTTAGAGGTACATTTTATATGTTTTACTATTAAGTCCAAAGGGGCTGTTTGATTAAACTTAACTGAAGTCTTGAATGTCGTTAAGAGCATTGAGGATGCTATTAAATCTGAAGGCTAGTTAAATCAGTTATCAAATGTAAATGAATCTTTAACAATGTAAGATATTATGAAAAGCAGTTATTATAGTGTTTGCTAATGAGTAATTACGGTACTATATTTATATACAATATAAATATATTCATTAGAGTTTGCTTATAAAGTTTCGTAAATAGCTGTTTTTTTATTATTTTAAAATAATGTTGAATTTACAATTTTAATATATATTTTGTTGACTTTATTTTAAATATAAATATTACTAATAAAGATTTTTAATATTTTAGTAAGTCTTTTTATCAATTTTACAAATTGAATAATCAAAAAAAAAATATAATATTTTTCTCAGTAGGGTTATAATGGTTAATTTTAAGCATAATTTAAATGGTTGTTGTTCACTTGTATTTATATTTTTAAATAAGCTATTTTATTTGTTTGCATTATTTTATGTTTAAACATTTTTACACAAAATCAACTATATAATTACAGAAAAATGCAAAAATAACTGATACTGATACTTTTTAAAGAAGTTTGATTCATAAAGTTAAAATATATTTTTTTATTTATTATTTGAATTATTATGAATTTTTTTTTTATCCAAGACTTAACGGCTTCATTTGGATAATTTATTTATACATTTATTTTTAATAAAATATTTGTTTTCACAAGAGAACGTACAGTCTAACGTTTCGGCTCTTATTTGTACCATTGTCTGATAAGTCATTTTTAGTCATAGAAAAGTTGAATATTAAAAACTTTAAACTATTTGAAAGTGATCTGCTAAGTTTTGTTTTTAAAATTGAATCTAGATGTAGTAAATCTAATAAAATTTATCCATCAAGTAATCCAATAATGCTATATCCAGGTTTTTTGTATTTCTTTATGAACAAATTTCAAGACAAAAATAAATTTACTAAAAAAGCATATATAAAACTGGTAAGCCTCATTTAAATCTCTTTTTTAATTTTATCTCTTTCTAAGTAAAATTCAACTTTAAATTTTAAAACATCGCTCTAGCTTGAAGCCTCAACTTTTATGGCTTTATAAAAGTTGTAAATGTGAACAAATATGACCTATCGGAAGCGGGGAGTCTGTCGCGCATTTAGGAAAAAATTCATCTATCTCAAGAATCACTTGCAGTGCCTCATAGGGATCGGTTTTGGGGCTGATCTTGTTTTTGGTATATATAAATAACCTTATTGGGCTAAAGATTTGTGGAAAATTCACTATGCTTGCGGACAATAGATCGATATTATGGTGAGATAAGGTGGTGGAAGAGTTGCAGAAAGCCATGGAAGACGACATGTTGATTATTAATGAATGGTTCATATTTAATTGCCTTTTCCTAAATCAAAGCAAAATAATAATTATTAGATTTTGGTGTGACCTAGCAACTATATACACTTAAATAGTAAAGGTTCAAGTAAGTCTTAAGTAGAAGGCTTTTATTAGAATATTTTGCTATAAGGGTAGTAAACAAGAAATTGGGACACGTACGACTTTGCGGATGGTCTCGATGGATTCAGAACGACGAAACTAAGACATAACCGTTGGAATTTTCCCGATAGCTCCAATAGAATCCAAGATATCGACCTTCAAAGTTTGGAATTTTTCATTTTTCGGGTATACCCCCCCGTATCGAATTTTTCCACCAAAAATTGATTTTTTTCGAAATCAAGCTAAGTATACCAGCGTCTTATTTGGGTCACCTAGATTACGAAAACACCGGGTTATAACAGGATCCAAGCAGAACTAAGGGAATGAGAGCACTTTGAATATCGTGAAAAAGTCGTTTTCGACGTCCGTTTTTGAGGCCAAAAATGTGCATCAAAAATGCCATATCTCGGCTATCGTAAAAGCTACGACTTTGCGGATTGTCTCGTTGGATTTAGAACGACGAAACTAAGACAAAACCGTTGAAATTTTCCCGATAGCTCCAATAGAAGCCGAGATATCGACCTTCAAAGTTTGGAATTTTTCATTTTTCGGGTATACCCCCCCGTATCGAATTTTTCCACCAAAAATTGATTTTTTTCGAAATCAAGCTAAGTATACCAGCGTCTTATTTGGGTCACCTAGATTACGAAAACACCGGGTTATAACAGGATCCAAGCAGAACTAAGGGAATGAGAGCACTTTGAATATCGTGAAAAAGTCGTTTTCGACGTCCGTTTTTGAGGCCAAAAATGTGCATCAAAAATGCCATATCTCAACTATTTGAAGAGCTACGACTTTGCGGATGGTCTCGTTGGATTCAGAACGACGAAACTAAGACAAAACCGTTGAAATTTTCCCGATAGCTCCCATAGAAGCCAAGATATCGACCTTCAAAGTTTGGAATTTTTCATTTTTCGGGTATACCCCCCCGTATCGAATTTTTTCACCAAAAATTGATTTTTTTCGAAATCAAACTAAGTATACCAGCGTCTTATTTGGGTCACCTAGATTACGAAAACACCGGGTTATAACAGGATCCAAGCAGAACTAAGGGAATGAGAGCACTTTGAAAATCGTGAAAAAGTCGTTTTCGACGTCCGTTTTTGAGGCCAAAAATGGGCATCGAAAATGCCATATCTCAACTATTAGAAGAGCTACGACTTTGCAGATGGTCTCATTGGATTCAGAACGACGCAACTAAGACAAAACCGTTGAAATTTTCCCGATGGCTCCAATAGAATCCGAGATATCGACCTTCAAAGTTTGGAATTTTTCATTTTTCGGGTATACCCCCCGTATCGAATTTTTTCACCAGAAATTGATTTTTTTCGAAATCAAACTAAGTATACCAGCGTCTTATCTGGGTCACCTAGATTACGAAAACACCGGGTTATAACAGGATCCGAGCAGAACTAAGGAAATGAGAGCACTTTGAAAATCCTGAAAAAGTCGTTTTCGACGTCCGTTTATGAAGCCAAAAATGGGCATCAAAAATGCCATATCTCAACTATTAGAAGAGCTACGACTTTACGGATGGTCTTGTTGGATTCAGAACGACGAAACTAAGACAAAACCGTTGAAATTTTCCCGATAACTCCCATAGAAGCCAAGATATCGACCTTCAAAGTTTGGAATTTTTCATTTTTCGGGTATACCCCCCGTATCGAATTTTTTCACCAAAAATTGATTTTTTTCGAAATCAAACTAAGTATACCAGCGTCTTATTTGGGTCACCTAGATTACGAAAACACGGGGTTATAACAGGATCCGAGCAGAACTAAGGGAATGAGAGCACTTTGAAAATCGTGAAAAAGTCGTTTTTGACCGTTTTTGAGGCCAAAAATGGGCATCGAAAATGCCATATCTCGGCTATCGTAAAAGCAACGACTTTGCGGATGGTCACGTGCAAGTCGTCGATGTCACGGACAATCTATTTCTCATTATTTTGTTTTTATGATCCAAAAGATATCTTGTTTGTTGTATTACTGATTGTTAAGCCCTGTATAAAATTTCATTTAAATTTTACTTTTTTTTGTACCGCGCGACAACATTGTTCCGATGCGAGGAGAGCTCCAAGACGGCGAGTGGGAGAGGGAGAAATACATTCATTATCTTAGAACATGTCTGTCAGCAAGCAAAGTAACAAAATAATCGATTAAAGTTTACGTTTAGTAGCATTAATAAAATTATCAAAACAAATCAATGTCTATAATTTAACAATACAATCAACATCATAATTAAGTTGTGTGAGAGGACAGGTGGTCCTTTGAAATCTAGTGATTCAAACCACTCCAACACTGGTATAAATTAAAGATAGTCTTGTAGACCATAATAAAAATCCGAACTTTTACATCTTTAGTCATATTACAAGCTTTTACACTTATTTATAAAAATCGGTTTGCGCTCATGGCTCCTGACATTCATTAAAACACACGGCAATATCTTCTTCTGCCTCGACCTCTTCCAAGATCTGCACTGATAGAAAGTCATCTGTATCTGAAATCAAAAAAATCTTCAACCATGTACCAATAAATCTAAGAATACTAAATTCCCTAAAAATCTTTTAACACTAACCTAAAATTTTACTATATGGAAGAACTCTACTATGATGCTCTTTGAAAAAATGACTTTATTTTGTTTTTATTATAGTTTGTCTTCCTTATATTATTATTTTGAAATGTTCTATTTAATTTTTGTAATTTTATATTTTGTGGTTTCTGTTTACCAGTCGGGCTTTGTGAACAAAATTTTAATTTCTGATTTGCTTGTTATTAATTTAATTAGTCTTATATAGTATAAAATTACTTGGAGTCTTCATTGACCTTTATATAAAACATCACGTTGTAGATTTTAATATGCTCGATAACGAAGCTCGTTAAATAAAAATAATTTGATAAAATCTCCGGCAATAAACATTCTTGCAAACGTTCTTACAGACAAAGCAATCGATAAAACGCAAACTAGACCGTAATAATTAAGATGTATCGCAGTACATGATATTCGTATGTAGTGTTAATATTGTTCCAGCGTTGTACTACGCTTAGGGATTAAATTTCGATGCGGGGGGTTGTTTTCTTGTGCTCCGCTGCTTGTATCCTGAATATTATCGCCGGTTTGCAGTATAATTTCTAATCATGTAGTGTGGGGTGTTACATACTCTTTGAGCATACTCTTGTTTACGTCCTGAAGTTCTTTAAAACATAAAAATATCCCACATTCACTAATAATTACGAATGATTAATTTAATGGCCTTCTGTGTTACGCGTTATTTAAAAGATCAAAGTGATGCCTGCCAGGAAATATATTATTACAGAAAGTGGCAGGGTTATTATAAACATCAATGTTATTAAGTTTAAAAAAATGTTTTTTAACTGTTTTTCTACACACTCCCTATGAAATCCTGTTTTTTTTTTGTTTAATGTTCTCTTTTGTTTTTTAAATGTAAAAAATGCTTATACATTTTACGGTTTTTGAACTTTTGCAGAGAAAAACTTCTTTTTTAAGTGATGTTATTTATATATATTATTATTAAGAAAAAGAATATTCATAGCTTGGGATAGTTTCCCAGTTTATGGATATATTTCGGTGCTTCGGTAATACAAGTGTTGTAAATATGGGCACAAAGCAGAATACTGTAAGGCGGAAAGTACTATTTGTCCCTTATGTAATAAAAATCACAAAAGTACCGATTGTCAGCCTCAGTCCTATGAATATGTAAACATGCTGTAGAAGTCCCAAAAACTCTAAATGTTGATACTAATCATACTGTATTCGTCAAGAATTGCGTATGCTCAAAAAAGCTCAGAAAAAAAACAGAAAGGTAGGATGCAGTATGCATACTATTAAAAAGTCATTATGAAGTTGAAAATATAATTATCGACATTCTTCACATAAATATACAGGACTGATTTTTTAACTCAAAAAAATCCATGTATCTTGTGTCTTATGAAAATACATATAATACCAGATATTGATTTGCAATTCCTGCCTTTCAAACTGTAGCATACTTCGACAACTTTATCTGTGTCTCGAAAAGGAATTTATGGGGCGTGCCATATCTTTTAAAACTTTTACAGCAAAGTTGTCATATTGATCCTCTAAAAACACAATATTTTTTTAATCTTATATGTGCTAATAATTAATTTATCATTGTATAAATAATTCTCTAAAAACTAAAAAAAATTAATCTCTTTGTGCCAATAATCTGGATTAAACTAATGCTGTATACGACAACTATTTCCGCATACCTGTTAAAATAAAACCATCATGACGGTAGAGGTGCTGCGCGCGATCGACAGGTTATCTATTTGGTTCGGTTACTACAACAGCAAAATCATGGCCGTTTCGCGCCGAGCCAGTTTTTAAACTAAAGCGAGGTTCTCACGAGGCGAGTTAGTTGATCAAATTTTAATTGATCAAGAAAAATCGATTTGCGTTCTCATGGTTGAAACAGAAATCGCTTCATACGGCAGTTGCTTTAAAATGGCGCCGAGGAAAATTGTGCAATTGTGTATTCGTGAGATTAAAAAAGTTTTAGTTGACGAATTGAGAATTATTTTAAAGAAAGAAATATTCAAAGAAAGACGTAAATGTTGGGTGTGAGCTTGGATCTTAAGAAAAGAGCAATTAGGAGCATCGCAGTCACTTCTGAAAGAGCTAGCAATCGAGGACAAGGCTGAGTACAGGAACCGTCTGCGTATGAACGCGGCTATGTTTAATGAACTTCTTGCTAGAATCCAGCCATACATTTCAAAACAGGATACCAATATGCCAGAAGTCATTCCAGTATAAGTTAAATTACAAATCACTCTAAGATATTTAGCAACAGGAGATTCGTATTCTAGCCTTGCCTACCTCTACAGAGTGCCAAAAAAATACAATTTTCATTTAATGAAAATTTTTTTAGAAGAAATATACAGGGCCGTGGAAGAGTTTATCAAGGTAAGCAATAAAAAAAATAATTTACCATATTATTTATAATACATATACCTACATACATAATGTGTTCTATTCAAATATTTCCAAAAGCCTTTCGATCATATCAGAGGGATTAATATTATCTTCATTATCGGTATTACTCGGTACCATAGGTTCAAAAGTCCTTCAGCTGATACTGGCTCAGATATCAATGATGGTGGAGAGTTTATTATGGATTCCTCTGATGAAGATAGTGTTCATGAATATTGAAAAGAAGACGAACTCGCCGAAGTATTTCTAATAATTTGAATGCGTTGCTTTCTAATAACATCTTCTATTTTTTCCTCGCACAATAAAGCGTCCAGCTCTGGCATTTTTCTTAGTTGAGCGGCAACTAATTTTCCAAAGTGATCAAATTCATCCTCCGTTGGAACATTACCTGATCCTACAGCATTTAGCCTGTCAATAGTTTCATTGATATCAGCCAATTTACGTTTACGGGAAATTTGTGACGATTGTTTCGAAATCACTTGAGGTGGACGCGAGGGTGGACGGTTTTCTGGAGTCGAAACTGACGGAGCTGATGGAACCAAAAACTGTGTATTCATCGCTGCGAGTGTTTCTTCATTTTCCACAGATGTAACATTTGTGTGTCCGCTCAATTCATTGTCGCCATACTCATCTCCATTTTTAGCCGTTGCTGTACTCTGAATTTTTTTTTTGTTTCAGATACCACAAACAGACGGAGAATGGAAGATTTTAACTGTCGTTGGAATTTTCCTAATTGCTGCGGTGCCTAGACGGTAAACACGTTGTTATTAAAAAAGTTCCAAATTCCGGATCCAACTTTTTTAATTATAAAGGAACGTTTAGGGTTATATTGTTCGCGAGTGTCGATGCAAATTATTGTTTTCGCTATATTGATGTCGGAACTAATGGACGAGCAAATGATGCAGCTGTTTTTGCCAAGTCATCTTTGAATGATTCGTTGCAGAGAAACATGTTACATTTTCCAGAAAATGGGGTATTTGTAGCAGACGATGCGTTTCCTTTAACAACAAAAATTCTCAAACCATTTGCAAGTAACGCACCACTGACAAAAAAAAATTAATTACCGGTTGTCAAGAACACGTCGCATTGCAGAAAATGCTTTCGGAATTTTGGTGATAAGGTTTAGGGTATTTGATAAACCTTTAGCGTTAAACATAGATAAGATCAATGATATCATTAAAGCTTGCTGTGCACTCCACAATTGGTTACGAATACATTCAGCTGAAAACTACACACGCCTTGGTTCATTGGACGTTGAAGATATAAGTTCATATACTGTTATACCCGGTACGTGGCGATTTCGTTGTCAAACAAATCAAGCATTAAAAGACATAGGACGAATTGGAAGTAATAATTTTTCAAGGAATGCTGCTACACTCCGTGAAAATTATTCTGATTATTTCTGTGGTGATGAAGCTGTATCTTGGCAAGAAAATATGATTCATTGACAAATATAAGTTTATTAACCACAATACCTCTTTTATTTTTTAATTTCTTCAAAAAATGTAGTTTGTATTATAAAATTAACAGTTTTTGAAGGTGGTAGACAATGGTACAGTGAAAACATCTTGTCGGACTTGCATTGTCTTATTTATTTAATGTAACACGACGTTTCGGTTGGTAAGTATCTCCAACCATTATCAAGTGTAAACTGACAGTTTACAATTACAACAATTATTAAAATGTCTTCAATTTCCTCAAATAACAAAAGAAAAAGAGATAAATATATGCTTATAAATAATTAATAATTAATAATTAATAACTGCTCGTCAAAATAGGGGAGACACCTACGTATTTGGATCAGATTCAGATGCATGTAACTTAAAAAATTTTTTTTTTTTTTTAAATTTGGTTTTTAACACTTAATAGGTATATTTATCCTTAATTTAAAATCCTATTAAAATTTTAAAAATCTTCTTTATTCTAAATTAATATTATAATTAATACTTATTGAGCTATACCAAAACGCTACAAAAAAATTTGTGATCATTTGTCACCTTCAAAAACTTAAGGCATTTTTTTTACTTGATGTAACCCCCTGTATAATTTAGAATAACGAAGATTTTTAAAATTTTAATAAGTTTTTAAGTTAATGATAGATATACCTAAGCATTGAAAACCACTTAAGCATTGAAAACCAAACTTTAAAAAAGTAAATAGTTTTTAAGTTAGAGGCATCTGAATCTGACCCAAAAACGTAGGTGTACTCCCTTTTTTGACGAGTAGATTATATGAACTTACCAAGTTGGAAGTGCTGTCTCTAGTAGTGGACACACTTCTCAGAAAAGCATCTGCTCTTTCGAACCAAACTAGTTTGGGTTTATAAATGTCGCTTGTCCCAGCTCCTCTCATAAAATCTGTACATGGTGCGTACAGATTTTATTTTATTTTTTATGTCTTCACATGTTAAGATTCCATATCCACAGTTATTGCTTGGATAGCGGTCTCTCTAGCATCCTTGTTTTTATATACATTAAGGGTTTGGTTCCACAGGCATTGTTGCTGTTGATACAAGTCCAAAAATTTAAAATTTAACGCGTCATTCCATCTAAAACACTTTGACGTCATCTTGGCCGTACACGATCTATACCACAAAACAAACAATAAATCGCTTTCGACTTGAAATTAATCTGTTTCCACGTTCAATAAGTTTCAACTCGCTTGCAATTTTCATCACTCGGCTCAAAAAGTTGACGGGCAGGCAACTTTTTGTGGTTCAATAAAAATTGAACGACTTTTATTAAAAACATGTTCTCATGGAACGATTGTCATTTCAACGCGAGAGCGATTTTAAATAGACCGACAAAAATCGCCTCGTGAGAACCTCGCTTAAGGCCCCCCCCAACCAGATATGTTCGAGGCATAGGTGTTTTATGTCATCGTCAGGTTTTTTAGGAGGCGGTCCTCTACGACAAACAGAGACGTAGGTATATTTATTATTTGTTTTGTGCTACACGTGTTTATGAGACTTTATGAAATTTAAGTTATTCACATTTTCTGAAAAATAAAAAACAGTACGCCAATGAGGTGGCTATATTTACCTCCTGTCTCATCTACACTCCAGATAACTCTATCAAACTATATGTTACTCTGACAGCTTAACTCTTGTTTATCTTAATTTGTTCAGATAGAAAAGAAAAACATGAAAATATCAGTTTTTATTTCAATAAGTGTTCAAAATGTTGCCCGTTTTTGGCCAAACAATGATATAGGCGATGTTCAAATTCCCGACGGACATTTTAAAAAACATGTTGTGGGATATCATGGTAGCTGTCGATGATGCGTTGACGAAGGTCATCCAAACTTTCAGGTTGGGGAGTAAACATAATAAATTTTAAATGACCCCATAGAAAAAAGTCTAACGGCGTTATATCAGAAGATCTAGTAGACCATTCTATAGACCCCCTTCGCCCTATCCATTTATCTGGAAACTCGTCGTCTGAAATATATTTCCAGCAGGATGGCGCTCCTCCTTACTATGTTCTTCCCGTTCGGGAATAGATCTATAGAGATTTATGTATTTCACAGGGATGTGTACTTGGTCCGCTTCTATTCAGAATATTTGTAACTGATATTCTTTAAATTTAAAAAAATTAATGTCTTCTTGAACTGAAAACGTTATTTACTGCACAATTATTTTTCCAAATTTTAATTATCGTATGTCTCTCTTGATATCTTGTAAGCAAGATGATATAAAGAGGCTTCTGGAACAGCAAATTAAACTTATGTGAATACTTTTAAACCGCGATAAATATACACCAATAAAATGTATGCTGACAACACTTAATTGGCTTTCAGTTAGTTGCAAGGGCAAATTTAATATTAATTCGTAAAATTAAATAGAACTTTTTACCAGCATATTTTAAAGCATATTTAAAAAAGAGAGTCGATATCCATTCACATAATGTAAGATCAAAGGAAAATTGTAACATACTCCAGGTAAATACAACAAAACTTTTTACCAACAAACATAAACTCATCGCCAAACATGAAAGTATTTACTCGATTAGTAAATAAGATTATAATTACATATGTTTTGTGTAAATATTAAGAATGATTGGTAATTAGATTAAATATACTATAACTGCTATATAAGTGCTAAATAAACAACATTTCATTTCATTATTGCCAGAAGCAGCAGGTCGCAACCGTAAATCTACCATAGCCTATAACTATTTAAAGACAAAACTTTACCTTTTTATTAAAAAACCATACCGTAATAAAATAAAACATTGTTATTTTTCATTTTGAATATTAAATTTTAGAAAATCGAAGTTATGTTATTTTAGCATTAAAAACCAGATATCTCGACCCATAAAATCTCCCGACTCGCTACTATCTGATTAATCGCTCCAATAAAAAGATTATATATTCAAAAATATTCACTTCTTTTCCCTCCTGGAAAAAATCTACTTCGTGCAACACGTAAGTAATTTTTTTCCCGCGGGATCCATCGTTTCGGAAAGGGCGCTTTTATTAAAAACAAACACATTTGCAGCAGGAAGGTGGATTTATTTGACAAATGGGGAGTGTTAAATGGGAATATAAACTGGTGTCTAGGGAAATGGAATATATTATGGGTTATAAAAATATTTTATCAGTTCCGTGCGTTTTTTTTTGAATCTTGAATATATTTTACTTATCATAATTGATATAAATATTTTAAAATTGCTTTACGTATACAAATATAAGACAATTTATAACAAATTAATAACAGCTGCAAACTAAGTTAATTCATTTTGTGAACATTTTTAAAGAGAATTAAAAAGGGAAAATAGATGCCTAAATTACTATTTATTTTCAATTTTGTATCTTAACTAACAAATTTGCGTCTATTAGGCGTAAGTCTAATTCTGCTTTGAAGCACTAGTTTGAAAATCTGTTGGGCGCCCTAAAACTTGTTTCTTAAATAATTAGAACATTAATTAATTAAGAGTAATTTTTGGGAATCGAAAGCTGTATTGAATTAAGGCAGCAACCTAAAAATTTTTTTCATGGATTTCAATTTTCCTTCGTGGCCCCTAAAAAATATTATTTACTATGTTTATTAATATTTAAATACATTTTATTTATTTTTTTTTATTTAATAATAAATCTATTTATTTAGACAAACTATTCCGGTCTCATTCTCTCATATATCGTATTGTTATTTAGAGTGCATTTATTTACTCTAATAAATAAAGTTTTGATATAAAAAAAGAGCAGCGTCCTTATTTTATACCCATAGTATATTTTTTTTTAAGAAACTTTAATAAATCGATAACTATAACGTAGATTATATTTGATAAATGAATGGTATGCCTAGTTATGCCATATTTCTTAACTAAATATTAGAATAGTTATATTTACATTACTATACTACATTTAAAATACAATAATTACAATCTTTATTTCTAACTAATAACTAGGGGCGTCCCGGGTGTCTTTTCTAATTAACCTAACAAAATTAAAGGCTGATTAGAAAAAAGACACAAATTTGGTATATAGTTAAGATATAAAATTTAAAAAAAAAAAAATTACAATAAAGATATTTCCTATGAAATAAAATTCTTTGCAAAAGATCACCTTTAGTTTCTACTGGCGCATCGTTTTTAATCACTCCGGATGAAGAATTACAAAAATGGAAATAAAAAAATATATATATCTAGAAAAATCAACTTTGGACATTTTTAACAAGTGCAACTTTTTTTTGTGAAAATACGAGGGAATAGGATTTTTTTTGCTCAGGTGTTCTATACAGGGTAGCACAAAAAGGTTGTATATTTTTGATCGAAATCGTGCTGTAAGAGGTGCCCTCTCGAAGCTTGGCCATGAAAAATAATGGACTCTTGCTTCCCTTACTAGAATACCCTCTTATAACAAGTTTTATACAAAAAGAAAATTGTAGCTTTGACACCTTGTATCTCACAAATTATCAACATTTAGTTGTAAAACATCCATTAATTTATATCGCTGCACTGGCGATAACAGTGCTTCTGGATCTACCACCAATCCATATTTTATTTACCAGATACTGGGTACCGGTTGAATTTTAAGTTGTTATTTTGAAGACCGATAAGGAAGCTGCTCAACTGAAACGTTAGAAATGACCAACGAGACCCAACAATGAGTACTAGAGCTTTAGCAGCTAAAGTTTGGGAGTAAACAAGAACAGTATTATCCTTATCATTATCAATGGGTACAAGCAGAACAACCTAAAGATCAATATAAAAGAGTTGTATTTTGTCAGTGATCAAGATTTCATGAATTTCACGAACTAATTTCATATACAGCCGAGAACGTTTAGAAATAGACATAGAAATGTAGTTATTATTTAAAGGATTAAACAATTTGAGGTAATTATGGAAGAATGTTGTTTTAAGGAGTTTTTTGAGATATTTAAGTACTGTCAGAGTATTTCTCTATTATCCGTTTAAACTATAAATATCACTTGTAAATCACAATTAAAACAAGTAATAAATGGGATGGTAAACAAGTCAATATAATTTTTTATTAGGAAATTAGTAAATTAGGTTTTGTTTGATAAGGAATTATAAAAAAATTTAAAGAAATGATATGAGAAACTATGTGGTTAGGCGACAAAAATAGAAATTACTTTCAATTATATTGCTAACTTTAATTGCACCACGTTAGATATTAAAAAAAAATACAATTTTAAATCACATTTATTAATGCGTACTAATTTCTACAAAACATACAAATACAGTGCATCCGTAAAGTAGCGGATAAATTCATTTATAATTAAAGGACCGTTTCTGAAACAAATGCTCGATCTCGTCGATTTTATTATTTGGTTTAGGGTTTTCCTACGTGGAAATTAAATATACAGGATGACTCAAAAAAACACATGACGTCATCAATGTTTTTTAAATGGAAACCACCATTTTTCAAATGCAGAATCAGAACGCATATTTTTACAAAGGATATGATACAAATAAATAGTGGTTACAAACGCAATTTTGGACGAAAATTATGATAAAATGTAAAATTAAAGATTTACCTGTCTAAATTAAATGTTCGAATAGAGCACAACGTCACAATAACCAAGGCGAATTAAAAATTCTTTTTAAACGTTGTTAATGATATCTGGAGTAATATTTCTAATTTCCTGGCGTGAATTGAATTGTCGAATTGAATTGTTGAACAGTGGGCTGCCAAGGCAGTTGTGCATATAGGTCTCCTGATGGACCCGTCATGCCCCACCGGGGGTTACCAGAGCCCAACGGCTTTAGAGAAACCGATAAGGCTCTCTGGTCTGAAGAACTTAAAGTCACTCGGTACACTGAAAGTGTTACTCAAGTATTTGAACCTGGCGCGTATGAGTGCTGGGCACTCACCGAATACATGGTCAACGGTTTCATCCTCCTCACAGTACCATCGGCATTCTGGGTTGTCCGCAATACCGATAATATGGAGATGGCTTCTTAAGTGCCAGTGACCGGTTAAAAGACCTGTCACTAGCCGAATTTCCCGTCTTTTTAGGCGTAGTAGATTTTTGGTTGGACAGGCAGAGGGCCCACCTATATGCGCTTTGGCCTGTTTCATACCAGGGGACTCAGTCCATCTTCGGTGGGTCCACTTGTCCAGCAGACCCTTCATTGACGCGACCGCAACGCATTTGGCGATACCAACTATGGGTTCCGGCCCCATCGGCATATTCGCGGATCCCAGTCTGGCAAGAGAGTCCGCTTCCTCATTACCTGCATGGATAGCGTGGCCGGGTATCCAGACGAGCTAGACCCTGCAGCCAACCTGCACCAGTTTTTTCAGGACTTTTATGCACTCTAGTACAAGCTTGGAGGTTACCTTTGCGGCCCTGATAGCCTTAATGGCAGCTCTGCTGTCCCAGCATATTGAAACGACTGTATTGCGGTGTACACAGCTTAGGATTTTCTGTCCGCATTTTAATACAGCGAATACATCGGCCTGGAAGACAGTGGCGTGCTCCCCCAGCGAGTATACCCTACTGGTATGTGGGAACCCACCACAAAGCCCTGATCCAGCCCTGTTATTCATTCTGGAGCCATCTGTGTACCAGATGGTCCCCCTATTTAGCAATGCAGGTCTGTTGGAATGCTGCCACTCCTCTTTACCTGCAATGTGCGTCACGAATCCCTCGCACTCTGTGCTCGTCTGTGAGCATGCAGTCACTGCCCATCAGAAGGAGAGGATATTCCTGTATGGCCCGTGACCAAATTTTTGCGTCCGGTCTCGCCAGCATGTAGTTCGCTAAGGACGTACAGCCTGTACGCAGTCCTCATTGCCTCGAATTGCACAACGAGGTCCAGAGGCGGAAGGCTCAGCAGAGTCTCAAGCGCTCTAGTTGGCGCCGTTTGCATGGAAACCGTTATGCTGAGACATGCAAGACGTTGGACTGTGTCCAGATGAGCACGAATTTTCGCTTTCTCCGTACATAGCCACCAAACGATAGCCCCGCATGTGAGAAAAGGTCTCACAATGCGCGAAAAGATCCAGTGGAGGATCTTAGGAGACAGACCCCAGGTATTGCCGAAAGCCCGCCTGCAGGCCCATAGCGCGCAGGTGGCCTTCTTCATTCTGGTGTCTGCATGATAGTACCAGGAGGGTTTGGGATCTAACTTGATTCCCAGAAATCGAACTGTCCTGGAGTAATGCAGCAGCACGCCACCTAGAGATATAACTGGGGGCGTGCCAAAGTTACGTCTCCTCGTGAATAGTAGGAGCTCTGCTTTTTTAGGGTTAATCCTGAGACCCCCGAGAGGCACCATATGTTCACCATATGCAGGGCTGTCACCATAGGGCCCCGCATTGAGACGGCTTCTTTCCCCGGGCAAAGGCTTACCAGATCATCAGCGTAGGCCTGTGTGTATAGGCCAGCATTGTTTAAAAGATTTATCAGGCTATCGACCACAAGGCACAACAAGGTAGGGGACAATACTCCTCCCTGCGGGCAGCCCCTAGCCGCCAACGTTTCGACAATCTCGTTGTTGAGCTGGGCAGATACATGACGTTTCGAGAGTATTCATCTAACCAAACAGGGTTCTGAGCCGCGGCTCTCGAGTGCTTGGCAGATTAATGCGAAAGGGGTGTTGTCGAATGCCCCTTCAATGTCTAGAAACACTCCCAGACAGGCCTTGCCACTACCCAGAGCACCTCCACCTTCCTCACGAGGTGGTGTAGGGCCAGGTCCGTGGTTTTGCCCGCCTGATAGGCGTATTGGTGCACATGCAGTGGTTTTTTGACCAGGATGCTTTCCTTAAGGTACCGATCAATCAGCCTCTCCATCGCCTTTAGCATAAAGCTGGTAAGGCTGATAGGTCGGTACGATTTGGGATCTGTAAAATCGCCTTTTCCGGGTTTAGGAATGAAGACTTTCCTGGCGATTTTTTTTTTTTTAAATCTTCTAAGCTCGCTGGTTTAGTGACATACACTTTTGTTTTTCAGTACCCTAGGGGTACTGGAAAAGTAATCGAGGAGAGTTAAATCTGACGATCTGGGTGGCCATTCAATGAACCCTTGTCTACCTATCCAAGGATTTCTAGATAATTGTGAAAGGGTAAAGCATAGTGTAGCGGGGCTCCATCTTGCTGAAAAAAAGATCACATTTGCGCATTGCTGCATTTTCTCATAAAAATCATTTTCCACGTTGAAAAACCCTAAGCCCAATATTAAAATCGACGGGTTCGGGCATTTTTTTCAGAAACGATTCATTTAATTTCTATTAAATTTATCTGCTACTTTAGGGATGCACTGTATATATTGTTTCATTATATAACTTTTCATAAAATTATTTTGGTAAGAAATAATATCCATTACACAAATGCGCCTTCGAATAACTGCAAACAAAGCCTTATTAAATTCAACCTAAAAGAAAATTGCTTTAAAATGAAATCTGACGATCCCGTTCGTATTACTTTCAATTTTCGCGTATTCTTCGGCAATATTTGCCTCGGGCTCAAGGTACCTGGGAAAAAGAGAGAAAAAGGGCAAATTAAATTTTGGTTTGCCTTTACGCTTTATCCATCACCGCTGTGGCGAGTAGGGTGAAATTTACAAAATAACGCGAAAAGAAAATGAGGACGCAGCAAAGGTTACATGAAACAAGATTCGCTTTTTATTTTTATAAAAAGATTTAGGAATAAACATACGCAGGAGATATCAGACAGTCAATGACAGTGTCTGGCTAGACGAATTTAAGAAATAATATCGAATTGTGGGTGGGATATTTGTCTAGACAGGCATAGCATAGCAACGTACTTTACATTTAGAGGAATCTGTTAAAACAGAAACACAAACTTGCTTTTCTTCATTTTGAATATTTTCTTAATTGCCCAACGTTTTAACAAATTAAATCATATACATTTTGAATATTCTAATAATAAATACTTTAAATCTTTGACATTAGAAATTAATAATACCCACAATTATTTTCTGTATATATAGGTTAAGTTATAAATTGGCACTAAAACTATTTGAAATTACCGGTATATGCAAATTAAAAGCAATTCTCAGAATAATCAACAGTTCCGTTTAATTCCTAAAATAATTTAATCGTCACCGAGCGAGTTCCTATAAATGTTGTGATGATTAAAGCCAATGTTATCGTTCTCACAATTTCAATTAGAAAATCCAATTAAGTTGAGTTGTGTAAAAATCAGCGCAGAAAACCCTAATTATTTAATAACAAAATACACTCTAATGAAAACCACCATTGTACAGTTCGTGAAAGGATAATATTGAAATTGTTATTTTTTAGAAACTCAAAAAAATAAATTGCTTAGTTGCCATACTAGAAAATTCAGCAAATCACTTCCATATGCCTTCACTGAAGATATATTATAATAAAATTTACTTAATTAAAGGGTGATTAATTTTGATCCCACTACACGAAGAAAAAATATGACTTCTAAAAGGTTTTAAAGATATTCTAAGTGATACTAAAATTGTCGAGTAAACTTAATACTAATAACTAAATATCAGATCAAAATAAAATGCTTAAAAAACTGCTTAATATCTGTTTTTAAGTTCTTTTATGGTGAAATATATGACATTTCTATAGGAAGAATTGACATTAACTATGAGTTTTTGGTCATTAAACTTGGTTGGACTAGGTTATTTTAAACCCTGTCTTAGGTCAAATCCAGAAAAAAAAACAAAAAATTTACGTTTAGAACCATATTTTGCTTTTCTAAGCCTAAGAAGGTCTAATAAGCCATGCTTAAACAATTTCTAATGAGCTATTGTTTGAAAGCCATGCCTGTAAAAAAATAAATGCTAATAAGAAAACATTATAAGAATTGTTGTCTCGTTTTATTTTTCAGATTTGAAACGTCCTTGTAAATGAATAATTTTTTCTTGTTTCTTTGAGCTTCTCACTTTTAAATAGGTAATTTTTTACTCGTTTTTATAGAGTTACTTGCATGATTAAAATAAAACATCCTGTGTATAGTAAACTACAAAAGCAATGATTTTCAAAATTTGTATGGATATAATATTAAATATTATGGTGGATCATCTTGTAGTTCTGTATACCTAATGGGATTTTATTTATCCATACATTTTTGAAACATAGTACAGGGTGCGGCATAATTGTCTCCCTGTTTTTAAGGCTTAATAAAAGAAATGTTATTTGAAATACAAAGATTTTATTTTTTTATTTTAAAAGTACAACTAAAACATTTTTGTCCTATGTGGTTTTAAAGAGAATATCTGGCAAGTGCCGTCCACCATTATCGAAGCACTGGTGCAAGCGACTTCTGAAGTTTCGCATAACTCTTGCAAGCATTTCTTGGGGTATTTTGTAAATTTCCAGGCGAATTGCATCCTTTAGTTGTCTAACAGTCGTTGGACGATGTTTAAAGACTTCAGCTTTTAGGTAACCCCACAGAAAGAAGTCGCAGGGCATTAGGTCGGGCGAGCATGCAGGCCAAGAAATATCGCCTCTCAGGGAGAGCAAACGTCCAGGGAACATTTCTCTCAATACTTGCATTGAAGCTCGAGATGTGTGAGCTGTTGCCCCATCTTGCTAAAACCAGGTATCTTGCACATTGAGTCCTGCAAAGGCTGGGGCGAAAAAATTGTGAATCATTGCTATATAGCGTTCCGAATTGACAGTAACAGCGTGATTTTCTTCTTCAAAGAAGCAAGCCGATTATCCCCATTTCAGACACGGCGCATCAAACTGTCACTTTCTCACTATGTAGATGTAGAGGCTTCTCGTGTATCTCTCTCGGATTATCAGCGGCCCAATACCGAAAGTTTTGCTTGTTTATCGAGCCAGACAAGTAAAAATGTGCCTCGTCAAAAAAAAAAAACTGCGCCCTGAGGTAAATTTTGAAGCATAATTTCACATGCAGCACGTCGATTGTTCCAATCACGTTCTGATAATTCCTGTGCCAGAACCATCTTGTATGGATGAAAACGAAGATCCTTGTGAAGAATTCTTCGCACAGTGCGGTCAGATAAACGAAGGGCAGCTGCGTGTCTCAGTGCAGAACATCTAGGTGACCGTAAAAATGAGCGTCTCACAGTCTCGATGTTTTCGGGTGTCCGAGCTGTCCGTGGCCGTCCACCTCCTTTTTTGATAACAGATCCAGTTTCTCTGAAGTTCTTGACCCACAACACAATTGATTTTCGGTCCGGGACTCCTTCATTTCGCGGAATTTGGAACCTTATCCGAAACGCTCGTTGCGCAGCAATAACTGACCGATTTTCATATATATAGATACACTTCCGCGGCGAATGCGCGCTGTGCGTTGGTCCACATGATGCTTCAGACTAAAACATGTTTAAACAAAACTGTTTCCCATATGGCTGTTAGTGGCGGTACCCCCACTGTTCTGCGACGCCGCACAGCATTACGAGGGAAGGTTAAAAATAGGGAGATAGTTATGCCGCACCCTGTATAATATCGTAATTTAATATGCACCGTACCTGAGGGTATTTTTCTTGTATGGTAACATAAAATTTCAATAATCATTATACATATTTATGAAATAGACATCTTTATAAAAAGTTATTCCTATTTTTAATTTACAATAAGAATATGAATAAGAAGGTATTAATTAAAAAAATACTTTTTAGGATTTTGTCAATGCAATTTTGACTAGCTTGGATATATTAGTTGTAAAGCATTAAGACAGTTCATTAAATAAGTTTTCCATTTTCCAATAACCCAACTCCAATGCTAAAGAACAGATTTTCAAAAATCATAGCTTCAACTTTCTCCAATTTAAAGAGTTATCTTCAAACTTATTATTAACAAAATCCCTACAGGGAGCATCTGGTACAAACAGATCTTTTCTGGGGATCCAGGGATTTATGATCAGTTCCAATAATTATTGACCTGTCACATATACAGTGTGGCCCAAATTGGGTGTACATGTATGGGTATCTTGGAAACTATAAGAGATAGAAAATTGGTTAAATGGGGAAAGTTGTAGGACATTTAGTTACCAATTAAGTGCCGCTTTCAGAACGACTTTATCTTTTTCCGATTTTGAAATATTTGGAAAAAATCAAAAGGTTGCATTTTTGAAAAAAGGCTGTATTTTTTTTGTTTCAACGTATTTTTAAAATCTGTAAAAACATTATTAGGACAACTTTTTAAAGACAACGCATACCTGAATTCAGTTTTTGTTTTCGACGTTTCGGTTCTGAGATTTCATCCTCAACTTCTTTTTTTCTTATGGCGGCCATTTTGTTTTTTTGCTAAATTAAAAAGATCTTTTTTTTCCCTTTAAAATGATGTATAACACTTTATGAAAATATTTCATTCTTATGTCAAAAAGTTACAAAGATCATTTTTCGCGGAGTTGGCCATGAATGCGGAGGCCATGACTAGGGAGGCGATTTGTCATATAAACAATTATTATTGCTTAATGATTTAGCGTCATTTACTGACAGTTTTGCAAAATATGATTTATTTGATTTAACTTTTTATCTTGTTTAGTAGTTCTTATCTTGTTAATTTTTTGTTCTTGTTCTTGTTAGTGTTAAATAGTTTTTTCGTATCTAGTTGTTTTCGTTTGTCTTTAGTGAGTTTTGTTTAAATTTTTAATTTCCGAAAATAGCCATGCGATATACCAGTGAAGAAAAATTTGACATATTGAAATGTTATATTACATGTAATAGAAATGCAAATCTTGCAATCGCTAGGTATTTGGAACTGTATCCTGAGAGACAACAGCCAGGTCCAAGACTATTCGCTAGGCTTATCATGAACCTTAGAACTCATGGAAGTTTTGAAATACCGACGCCAGAAAATTATCAAAGGGACAATGAAGCTCGCGATGAAAACATTTTAGATCATTTTAATGCCAACCCGAAAACATCGACCCGAAAAGCTGCAACTGATATGAATATACCAAGGACTACCATTCAAAGAGTCCTTAAAAAAAATAAAATATCATTAAAATATCATCCATATAAGCCTACTATTGTTCAAGGTTTAAGGGATACAGACTACCCAAGACGATTAGAATTTTCAAACTGGTTTGTAAGGCAATGTCAAGAAATACCTAATTTCAGCAGGAAAATTATTTGGACCGACGAAACGTTTTTTAGCAACTGCGGAGTATTTAACAGGCATAATCGTCACTTTTGGGCTACTGAGAATCCTCATGAAATAGCTGAATGTAGACTACAAGTAAGATTTGGATTTAATGTATGGTGTGGTATGTACGGTAAGTTAATTACCCACTCCACAAAATAATTTTCAAGTAAAATGCTATAATTGTTTTTAGATAATCACCTTATTGGGCCCTTTATTTATAACCAAACACTGACGGGTCAAATATATTTAAATCTTTTGGAAGAGCAGATATTACCTGCCGTGAGAGCTATAATACCTGAAGAACAAATATGGAGTGATGTGTGGTTTCAACAGGACGGATGTCCCGCACATAATACTCGGGACGTTCAAAACTTGTTAACGCAAGCATTTAATAATAAACTTATCGCGAACCGCGGTGCTGTAAATTGGCCAGCTAGGTCTCCAGATATTACACCCCTGGATTTTTATCTTTGGGCATATGTTAAAAATGAAGTTTACGAATTTGAACCTCCTGCGACACTCGAACAACTAGAGGATAGGGTTCGGAATATCTTAAATAATATAAATAGAAACACCCTGCGCAAGGTAACTAGAAGTGTTTTAAAGAAATGTGAAAAATGTTTTAACAAAAATGGCCGTCATTTTGAATAGTTTAATGTAATATTATTGTTACAAGTAGTTAATTGTTTTAGTTAGAAATTACGTAAAAATATAAGTTAGCAAGTTAGTAAGTTAATAAAAATTGTGTGTATGACAAAATGCCAATAAAAGTCATGGCCAACTCAGCGAAAAATAAACTATCTGATTTTTTGACTTAAACACAAAATATTTTCATAAAGTGTTATACATCATTTTAAAGGGAAGAAAAAGATCTTTTTAATTCAGCAAAAAAACAAAATGGCCGCCATAAGAAAAAAAGAAGTTGAGGATGGAAACTCAGAACCGAAACGTCAAAAACAAAAACTGAATTCAGGTATGCGTTATCCTTAAAAAGTTGCCCTAATAATGTTTTTACAGATTTTAAAAATACGTTGAAATAAAAAAAATACAGCCCTTTTTCCATAATGCAACTTTTTGATTTTTTCCAAATATTTCAAAATCGGAAAAAGATAAAATCGTTCTGAAAGCGGCACTTAATTGGTAACCAAATGGCCTATAACTTTCCCTATTTAACCAATTTTCTATCTCTTATAGTTTCCAAGATACCCATACATGTACACCCAATATGGGCCACACTGTATACATGGGTGAAAATTTTCACACCCAAAAGCAAGAGCCCAAAGTTTCTTTTCAATTTGTGCCCACGATTTGGCCTTGGTTTTCTAAAAAAGCTTTTGATGCACAGACCACTAGTAAAATTTCCTGCAATAAAACTCTACGAGACCTAAACTACTGCTATGATCACTTACTACAATAGGCTTTTTAATATCAAAATAACATAAGACTTGGGTTTTGTCAACATATGTTTAATACTTCAAACTTTTTCGTAGGTTTACCTCAACATCTTTCTTTAAAAAAGTTCTCAAATTACTAGTTAGATCAGAAAGATTTGTAAGAAACTTAGAACATGTTATAATAAATAGAAATACCTGACTTCTTCTAAGCCGAATTTTTACTTATTTTCATTAAATGTCACATTTACACTTTTCGCTCGCTTTAACTCTCAATCTGTCTTCATGCATCTCAGGTTCCAAAGCCTACACTACAACGTCATGAAACCGTGAAAAATGTCTTTAAAATATTGATGGAACACCTCCGGTGCTGATGATAGTCCTTATGGTACTCTTCGATAGCAATACCGGACCCATTTTCCATCATTAAAAGTGGTTAATAATTGGCTTTCTTCGTAAAGCCTGATTTAGTAAAATCTTTTTTGTAATATTAAGCAAATCCTTAAAGAATTATCTGGTTTATCTGGTTTCTTGACCACCACCATAGAACTAATTCACTCACAGTCGGGCCTGCAAATTTTGTCATGATATCCATGAATTCCATTAGATCTAGTTCTTTTTTTTCCACATTAATTCAGAATCTTCCTAAGAGCTTCTGCAACTGGTACTGCATTCTCTTTAAGTTTAAGTTTATAAACATCTTTGAACTCTCCTATCCCATTGCAAAAAGCACTTTTAATTAAGTTATTCAAATCATCTTTACAATCAACAGAATATACTTTCTTTCTGCAATTTTTCAATAGTTTGTTACGCACATAGGAAGCATAAAAAACTTGAAAATATACTTACTTCACTGCATAGCCTTCTGAATGAGGTTATTACAAATTACCCATCATATTTCGGGAGGGAGAAAAATTTTCTTTTCTGTCTTTTAGGCACAGGGTTTGTTTAGTGCGTTGAAAATTTAAACCAAAAACTTTTCGTTAACGTACAAATTTATTCGCATTAAACTGGCAAATAATTTAACGTTGTTTCCTAATAATGTTTAAATGTCCTTAGTTACACAAGTGTTAACACGGGCGCTATTATCACTTTGACAACTCTTTTTGCTTATATATAGCTAATGAATAATTAACATTCATCTATACTAATTATTAGTTGCAAAACATTAATAATACGAGATTTAATAGTGAGAGTTGAGAGTAGAGATATGGTCAAATGTCGAGAGAGGGATAGAGAGAGAATTCAATATTTTTACATTCCCATCTGGGATGCGATAACTTTTTTGCCCCTGTGTCTTCAGAAAACTAAACTAAAACCTGTCGAAATTTTCTTCCTGCGTCGCCCCTCTCTCTTATCTCTCTCTCGCCTCCCGCTCTAGGATAAGAGCGGGTGGCGTCTTAATCCTAATTGGTGCGCCAGTGAACGACACAAACAATTCAGGGAAATAACATTACTTATTATGCAGAATTTGAAAATTTCTTTTAACTAATGTAGCGGCGACGATCGGAAAGAGATTCTAAGAAATTCGGCGGTTTTGATATGTGGGTTTTTTTTTTCTTGGTTAACAGTTAGAGGTAAAAGCTATTTTATTTTAGTCTAGATAAATAATAATCCCTTTTACAATTAGGACGGAAATATATACCATGTGAAATAATCTCGAACACCTTCTTTGAAATGTATTTAAGATTAGTCTTACCAATTAAAAGATTACTACTGCGATTATAGTTTTTCAGCTTCGTTGGACTTGGTTTTATTTCTATACCGGTCGGATTACCATCGGACGATGATATCTGAAGGTTGTCGAGGATTGTACTGTTGTGGATATTTATAATTACTTTTTTGCCAACTCTGTAGCCTAACATTTTTCTATACAACTTTTAAGATGAAGTTTTCATTCTCGAAGAAACCTTTCTCTCAAGTTTGAGTATAGCACTCCACAAACAATCCTATCTCTGATTAGGCTATTCTTTAATGTGCTAAAATTGCAATTTTGCTAATTTTTTCAAGTCAGTTTCACCGTGTCTTTATCCTCTACAACTTTTGTGTCTTATATCGCAGGGTCTATAAGCTCTATATTTTCGCAGCGTCATATCATGTCGTACTTTTAGTGTACGTGAACACAGGACGCGATTAAGCGATAAGCGATACTATGCGATGCGGTGCGAGTAATACAAACCTCTAAAATCAAAAGCAAGCGTTCTTACAGCGCGCTTGTTGCTGCTTTAAGATGCGATGCGATGCAACGCGATCTCGCGTGTCTGTTTGATTTTAATCGCTTGGGTCCTCGCGCTGCTAGTTATTGTCTGGTTATATTTGTTCGTATTTCGTGTGGTATGGATGCAGAAAAATTAATAAATACAGTCCGAGTGCGTCTTCCACTATGGAATCAACAAAACAAAGGCTATCGAGATCGGGACAAAGTTGAGAAATTATGGCAGGAGGTAGATGCAGAACTAAACGTTTCAAGTAAATTAAACATGGTGTTTACATACTAGTTTATTTTATATTAAAAAAAAAACTCTTTTTAATTTACGAGAAATATAATAACAATTATATTAGTGGTTTAGTAAATACGATTGTTCAGTTTGTTTCCTTTAGTTTCTATCCTCATGCGTTTCCGAAAGCATAGGTTTGTAATAGCCGTGGATGTGGAGAAAATGTATAGGATGTGCAAGGTACAACCTGCACAAACGTGCTTGCAGAGAATTCTATGGCGCAACGACAGTACTAAACCCATTGATACGAGTTACAAACAGTAACTTGCGGTACTAAGTCCGCGTCTTACTTAGCAATACGGTGTCTTCATCGAATAGGTCTGGAGGCTGAATCCCTCAATCCTACGGCTGCTCGTGCCATCCTGGAGGATTTTTATGTCGACGACCTCCTATCGGGAACGAATGACCTTGAATCCTCTTGCAAACGACATTTCGGGTATTCTCCAAAAATCGGGTTTTCATCTACGGAAATGGATATCGAACAAAATAGGGATTCTGAGCCACATCGAAACCTGCGGTAAAAACGATGTTATTGATTTAGGCGCGAACGAAAACACGAAAACGTTGGGATTGCTTTGGAATGCAAAATTGACTGCCTTTCTTACAAAATCGGTACAAATTTTAATGCTCAAATTACAAAACGTACGGTCCTATCCGATATATCGCAGATTTTCGATCCTTTGGGCTTGCTTAGTGGTACTGCCATATTAGCCAAAATTATCTTACGCGATATGTGGCTTGAAAAGTTAGGTTGGGACAGCTCTTTACCACAAACTTTGTACACGAGGTGGCTCCAATTTCGCGACCAATTAACTTACTTAAATGACCTCAAGATTACGAGACAAATAACTTGTGAATGCCCAGTCCAGACTGAGCTTCACGGATTTTTCGATGCATCCAAGCATGCGTATGCCGCATGCGTTTACATGCAGTCATTGGATAGTAATGGTAACACGTTTATACGACTTATTTCAGCGAAATCGAAGGTTGCGCCTTTAAAAACTCAAACCATTCCGCGTTTGGAACTTACAGCTTGCTCGTTTAATGGACAAGGTTCATCTTTCATTAAAAATGCCTATCGACAGGGTTCTTTATTGGTGTGATTCCACTATTGTCTTGGGATGGTTAAACATGTCTCCAAGCTCAATACAGATTTTTGTTGGCAATCGAGTAATCAACTGTAACGGCAAGAGAAATAAAACCAACCGATCCTCTCAAAGGATATTTTTATTCTCCCCAACACAAAATATTTTACCATGGTCACAAAGAATTTATCTGGCCGGCCCCTTTTCTTATCGCACAACAAACAAAGTAGGTAAAAATACCCAAGAAACGAAGAACATGTGGCTCGACCCTTTTCTAAGGAAAACTAAATAAACGTATTTACAAGAAATATTTAATATATTACAAGTGGTATGATTATTTTAAATTATGTAGGTACTTAAATATTAATTACTAATTAAACTTAAGCTGGAGGATGAATTGTGAAACTTCATCACATTCGGCCATCCTGATAATGCTTTGACGTCCTCGTCTTCTTGTCTCCTCCCTTTCGAACCCAAGACCTATATAAAAAAAACGAAAAACCAAGTAATTGCAATTTAATTGCTTAGATACTTATTGATATTTTATTGATGTTCTTTTTATTTTAATTTACCTATTTCTATGTACACATTATTTGATTATGTATTTTTATTTTTGTTTGTTTTTATTTTATTATTATTTTTTTTTATTATGTATTACTATTTTATGTGCATATTATTTATATGCATATTTTTTTTTATTTTACCTTAAATTAAACTTACAAAATAATACACACCCATTTCCATTTTATTTTATGCTCTTTAGAGCTCTTCCATGGTCTAGAATATAGGTTTTTATATTATGCTCACAAAGCTTTTTTTTTTTTTTTTAATTTATTTTTTTATCTTAAATTAAACTTACAATATAATACACACCCATTTCCATTTTATTTTATGCTCTTTAGAGCTCTTCCATGGTATATATAGGTTTTTATATTATGCTCACAAAGCATTTTTTTTTTTTTTTTTTTTTTTTTTTTTTTATTTAATGCTCCAGGGCTTCTTTATTTTAAACTAACTTTCCAATAAATCTAATAGTTCGTCAGTACTATCGATATCACTATCAGATTCATCTTCAGTTATTGCACATGCATAAAACCTTCTCAATTGGTCGACGGGTACTGTAGCGTTATATTTTTTATAACCCTTCATACCTTTTAATGAAGAAATTTCATATCGGTCATTACCCTTAACTTTAGATATTTTATAGGGACCTCCAAATTTAATTGGCGTCTTTTTTGTAACTTCTTTTGTTGACGTGAAGCTACCACTCCACAATACCAAGTCACCAACTGAATAAGAATGTGCAATCTTTCTTTTTTTATCAAATGTTTTTTTCATTTTTTTGGTTTGTTTATCCATATTTGCTTTTGCTGTTTTATGATCATTCAATCTATTTATTGAGCTACTACCACATTTATTTTCCAAATCGACATGTTTTGGAGATTCAAAACCAAACATAAGTTTGCAGGGAGTAAATCCTGTGCTCACATTTACAGTATTGTTTATACCCCACACTGCATCTGGAAGCACAGAATACCACTCATCCTCCTCATTGATACTAGCATTTATCGCAGATTTCAATGTCAAATTATATCTTTCTACCTGACCGTTGGATCGTGGTGAAGAGATACTATTTAATATATGTTTAAATTGATATTTGAGCGAAAAATCTTTAAAATCTTTACTAGTAAAAGCTTTTCCACGATCCGAAATGATCCTTTTAGGTACTGTAAACATACTAAAAAGATCCTTTAAAATATGAATAGCTTCTCTAGAGTTAGTAGTTTTTGTTGGACGAGCAAATAAAAATTTGGAAAAAGAATCCACTATCATTAATATATAACAAAAACCACCAGGACTTTTAACATACGGACCTAAATGATCGATATGCCATGTATGCAAAGGTTCAGTAGGCTTATCAATGGGATGGAGAAAACCCTGTTTTCTTCCATATTGATCTTTTTTTATATTCACAATCTATACAAGAATATATATATTTTTTTATAAAACGGGTCATGCCTTTAAACCAAAATTTACTTTTAATTAAGGACTCACACTTTCGATATCCCATGTGCCCAATTTCATCATGATACTTTCGTAATAAATTAAACCTTGCAAATTTAGGTATTACCAATTTTTCCTTTTTATCCGCTGTTACTCTATATAATCTATTATTTTTAATAGTATATATATTTTTTAATTGCTTATCACAATCTTTTTGAGCTAACTTATTAAATATTGTTTTTAGAGTGTCGTCTTGATACTGAATACACATGAACCAATCATCAGAACTAATAACACTAGATATGTTACGACTAAGTGCGTCGACGTGTTTCATTTTATTTCCAGGTCTGTGCTTAATTTCAAAGTCAAAGTCCTGAATAGTTAGCCACCAACGTGCCACACGTGGTAGCATGTCACGTTTGGTGAATGTAGAACGAACAGCAGCACAGTCTGTTACAATTGTGAAATGCATTCCTACCAAATAAACTCTAAATCTTTTAATGGATTCCACTATCGCAAGTGTTTCTAGTTCATAGGAGTGATAATGCATTTCGTCTTTAGATGTCATTCGACTATAATACATGACAGGTTTAAAATTGTCTGCATGTTTTTGTAATAAAATAGCAGCTATACCCCTACTACTAGCATCCGTATGCAATTCAGTTTCTAAATTTGGGTCATAGATACAAAGAAGAGGTCTTGAGGTGAGTCGAGTTTTAATATCATTAAATGCTTTATCCTCAATAGATGACCACTGCCATTGACTGGATTTTTTTAAAAGATTAGTCAATGGTGCTACAATAAGTGCATGGTTTTTAATAAATTTGCGGAAATATGAACTCAAACCCAGAAACTGTCTCAATTCGTGCAAATTTTTAGGTTTCGGAAAATTTGATACAGCTGAAATTTTATGTGAACCCGGACGTATACCATTTTCGTCTATTTCATATCCAAGATAGTCGATGCTAGTTTCAAAGAAAAAACATTTTTCTATGTTTAGTTTTAAATTTGCAGATTCTAATAATTTCAAAACTGTTTCCAGCATCTTAAGGCCTTCCTCAATCGTTTTGCAGGATATCAAAATATCATCTAAATACACACTAATATTTCTGTGATACAGTAGGTCAGAAAATAGATTATTCAATAGTCTTTGGAAAGTTGCTGGCGCATTTGACAATCCAAATGGCATACGTAAGAATTCATATTGCCCGTCCTGTGTCACAAAAGCTGTTTTACTTATGGAATTTGATGAAATCGGTATTTGGTAATAACCCTGTGTCATATCTAAACTTATAAAATATTTTTGACCTGCAAGACGACCGATTTGGTCCTCTATATGTGGAAGAGGATACCGACAGTAATAGAATTTAATTTTCTGTAATCAATGCATAATCTATGATCACCATTTTTCTTTTTTACCAAAATGGCTGGACTCGAATAGTTGGACCAAGATTTTCGTACAATTCCATTTTCTAGCATTTCTTTAACTTTTTCACGAATAATATTTTTTTCATTTTCTGAATAGCGATATGGACGATAAAATATGGGTTCTTTTTTTTCTAAATTTATTTCAAATTCTATTAAATGTGTCACGCCTAATTCAGAACTGTTTTTAGCAAAACAATCTTGAAATAAACTCAACATTTCATAAAATGTTGTTAAATTTGGTTCTTTTAAGACTTCTAGATTTACTTTGACATCCGATAAATTTAAAGACCACAAACATTGCATTTTACTTTTAAAAATATCGTTTAAATCTAAAAGTTCAACGTTATTAGCTCTACCTAAAATTTTACCTTTATACAAATTAAGTTTGTTTGTACCTGTATTAGTAACATTAATAAAATTATTTGAATTGTTTATGAAACAGGTAGGAATGGAATAGTGCTCCAAATAAAAATCTTGATTTTTTGCTGAAATAGATAAACATTTAAGGCTATTATGTACATTAACTGGTACTAAAGAGGTACAAAATGGTTCTATAGAAATATCTTTTTCTAAAATGAGTGGATACCTAATATTTAAATTAGGATTTATTTTATTTAAAATAATTTTTCCTCCTTGAATGTTTAACATTACCTCTTTATTATTAATTATAGGTTGACCAATTATTACCTCAATATTACCCATATTAATATCTACAAAATGTAAATCTGAGCTAATAGTAATAGTACTAAATTTAAATTGCACAGAACTCATCCCCTTTGGAAAAATTATATTATTACCAAACCCTTTAATAAATATTTTAGAAGGTTTTAATTTTATATCCAGTTTTTCTACAAGAGAAAAATTAGCTACGTTTACCTGACTGCCTGTATCTAAATAACCTTGGCAACTAATATTGTTTATGCAAACATTAATGTTATAGCTATTATTTGGTACTTGCCTCTGCAAAAGCTGTACTTTGGCTGGATTTAAATGCCAACAATCCTCCTTTATGTGTCCTTTTCTGCCACAGTGCGTACATTCTTTTGGCTTAGATTTAACATTGGTACAACTCGATATTTTGAAATCCTTGTTATTTTTGTTTGACTCGCCACTTTTGTGTAATCCCGAGGGTCCTGCATTAGCATCCCGAAAAAAACAGTTTCGCGACAAGTGCCCACTTTTTTTACAAACGAAACATTTGATATCCGTGTGACCGTGTGACCGTATTTCACGTTTTAAAATTGGCGGCGGCGTATTGTCCAATTTGCAAAGAAATCCCTGAAATAGTTCTTCCGGAGTTTTAAAATTGGCCGATTTTGCTGTAGCTTGATGTTCAATAGGAAGCCCATCAATAACACATAAAGTGGCATTTAAATCTGAAATATCGCATTTTCTTGTTAACACACACTTTGAATAAAAATAGTGAAGCATCGTCTCATTCGGTCGTTTTTTTCTTTCAATCATTAGTTTTAAATTATCCATATAATTTTCGTTTGATGGAAATGCCTTTAATAATACAGTTTTCCAATCCGCCCATGATTTATCATAATCTCGTAGACCATTATACCATATTTTGGCTATACCTGCTAATTTAGATTGCATAAAAAACGACTTTGTAACGTCATTCCATTGGTATATCTGGCCAAGTTGCTCAATTTTATTTAACCAATTTTGGGAACTCATATCACCAATTTCAGGATCAAAAATCGGAACAATATCACTTTTTGTTAAATTAATATTGTTATTTGATGTTGCATTACTTAAACCACCAGGATGAGGATAATTTAAAGGTTGCTGCAACGGCTGCATTTGACTCATGATTTCACCCACCTTTGTTGCAATTAATTCTTCAATCCTGCGTTTTTTTGCTTCTTTTCTATTTCGTCGGCTAGATTTAGCATCCTCGCACTCACTACCCGAAGAACAATCATTTTCTTGGTCACTGTTAGTGTTCCGATTAGCTGACACAGCCCTTTCCAACTGTATGTGGCTAAATCTTTTGTGTCTCCGCGATTGTGACGATGCACTACGATTATCACTCTCGCGTTCATCACTTAAATTTTCGCGGTCACTCATAGTCACTGCTAAATTAGTCTATTATTTATCGCGTGGTAAATAACTGTCTAAAACGACAAAAATAAAAAAAAAAATCCGTTCCACTTCTGAATTGTAACGGCAAGAGAAATAAAACCAACCGATCCTCTCAAAGGATATTTTTATTCTCCCCAACACAAAATATTTTACCATGGTCACAAAGAATTTATCTGGCCGGCCCCTTTTCTTATCGCACAACAAACAAAGTAGGTAAAAATACCCAAGAAACGAAGAACATGTGGCTCGACCCTTTTCTAAGGAAAACTAAATAAACGTATTTACAAGAAATATTTAATATATTACAAGTGGTATGATTATTTTAAATTATGTAGGTACTTAAATATTAATTACTAATTAAACTTAAGCTGGAGGATGAATTGTGAAACTTCATCACACAACATTCAAGAACTTACCAGTGTTTCTGAGTGGCGCCATGTACCAACTCTTGATAATCCAGCAGATCATATATCGCGTGGAGTAAAACCAATTGACCTTATTTCTCTGCAAATCTATTGGTCGGGTCCAGAGTGGTTAAAACTTGACGAATCCGCGTGGCCTAAGCTTCAGACACCGCACCATAATTTACCCGAATTGCGAAAGATCGTTGTTGAAACGCATGCTGCTAAAACCACAGCTCCATACATAGACATGAATAATTTTTCTAGTTTAAATAAATTACAGCGTATATTGCATTCGGTATGGGGACAACTGTTTAAAGTCTCCACCTTCGAGAATTGTAACTCCTTTAACCTATAATGAAATCAAGCGCGCATTTCTGTGTCTTGTCAAAATCGCTCAATATAATACCTTTCAAATTGAAATGTGGTCGCTACTTAATGGTGAAAACCTTAAACAAGAGTAACAACCTATCCAAGCTAAATCCATTTATAGACAGCGAGGGAATTCTTAGAGTGGGTGGCAGGCTTGCGAATTAAAACTATAAATTCGAAAAGAAGCATCCTATAATTCTTTCAGCTAGCCATCAGCTAACTAAACTGTTATTTCAGAGGGAACATGTCTTGTTATTACACGCGGGACCTCAGTTACTCTTAGCTAGTGTTCGCAATCGGTTTTGGCCTATAGGAGGTCGTAATTTAGCCCGTAAAGTTTTTCATGATTGCGTTCGCTGCTTTAGGGCTAATCCACAAATCGTTAGTCCAGTAATGGGAAACTTGCCTGTTGAGCGGATAACGCCAGCTCCGCCATTTTTCACAACGGGAATTGATTACGCCGGGCCATTCCTAATTCGAGATAGACAGGTTCGCGGTTTTAAAGAAACTAAAGCATACATTTGCTTATTTGTGTGCTTCACCACTAAAGCGATTCGCCTCGAGTTAGTGTCGGATCTGACAACAGAAGCTTTTTTAGCATCTTTAAGACGATTCGCGCCGTGGAAGGCCTGCACAGGTGTTTTCCGATAATGGGAGTAATTTCGTGGGAGCCAATCATGAGCTATATGAATTAGGGAAATTTTTACAAGGTGACGTTAATGACTTGACTGAGTCTTTTGAAAACGAAGGTATCGCCTGGTCCTTCATTGCTCCTCACTCACCGCATTTCGGCGGTTTGTGGGAGGCTGGCGTCAAGGCCACTAAGTTTCATTTAAAGCGCATTGCAAGTAATGCATCTTTGACCTTTGAAAGGTTTTATACTTTATTGGTTCAGATCGAAGCTGTTCTGAATGCACGTCCTTTATCTCCCCTCTCAAGTGAACCTTCCAAATTTACACCTTTGACACCCTCCCACTTTTTGATTGGTCGTCCAATTAAGTCAGTTGCTGATCCAGAGGTTACGGAGATCCTTGACAATAGGCTGTCACACTTCCAGCACATCCAGAAACTTCAGCAACACTTTTGGTCCAGGTGGTCCAGCGAATACATTTCGGAGCTACAACAAAGGTTGAAGTGGCGCAGCAACCACACAATTTTGAAGATGAACGACCTTGTGGTGATCAAGGATCATGGTCTTCCTCCATGCAAATGGTCACTTGGTAGGATCGAAAGCTTGCATCCTGGGACTGACGGTGTACCGAGAGTAGCCACTATAAGGACGAAGAAGGGATTTATGAAGCGCTCATTTGCGAAGATTTGTCCGCTTCCGACAAACTAAGGTTGTTGTGATGTCTGTTGAAAGTGCATACTTTCAAGGTGGGCGCGATGTTCAGTTTGTTTCCTTTAAAAACACGAAAACTACCAATAGCCGGCAACATGGGAATTTGCTACTGTGAAGGTGCGGTGCGCGGGGTGAAAATGCGCCGAAATCTGTTCACGCGATCCGGACGGACTAGGTATTCTACGAATCGACGTGTGTATTTATAGGTTAAGGAATTAGATTTATTTTTAACAGGGGGTGAGAGAACTTAAAAGCGCAAGGGTGTTCGTCGCTCTGCCAATTTTACGATTTATGGTTATTTAATTATAAATATATTTCTTTGTTCTCTTGCTAAGTTTACGACATCAATGTATTACTCTTATTTAGATTTTTGTTCATTATTAAACGTAAGGTTCAATGATTTTACTTGGTGTTTAAATGGAACGTAAGAATTGCCGAACCAGGCCTATTATACAGTCCACAAACAACAAATCAACCAGCGATTTCAAAATATCTCTTAATTCATATGCTTGTTTTGACGCTCTGTTGTTTACACGTGAGGCAGGCTGACTGATCATATCACTATAAGTTTGTTCGTGATTGTTTATATCATAATCATGGATTCCTTCTCGGTATATTATAATATTGTGTAGCAAACAAGCGCATTTAATTATGATTTCTGATACAGAAGGGTCGGTCTCTATTGCTTTCGTTAATATTCTCCACCTAGCCACTAGAATACCAAATGCACATTCCACACACCTCCGAGCTCTGCATAGCCTACGGTTGAAATTCTCATTTTAATCTGTGAGTTGCCTTCGAGGAAATGGTCGTATTAGGAAATGTGTCAACGGATATGCTTCATCTCCAATCAAATAGAACGAGAATTCTATGTCTGAATCAGGTAATGTTGTTGTCTTGGGTAAATTAAACTTTTCAGTTTTTAACAAAGCATATGTTTGTGACGACTGAAAGATTCCTCCATCGCTTTGTTTTCCATATGCACCCACTTCTATGGTCAGAAATTTGTAGTTGGCATCAGCCACAGCTTGTAAAACGATGGAAAAATATTGTTTATAATTGTAAAACATTGTTCCTGAATTGGCCGGACATTTAATTCGTACATGTTTACCATCAATTGAGCCAACGCAATGAGGCAAATTCCATTTATTCCAATAGTCAGAGGCGAAACAATATCGAGTTAAGTGCAGAAATCAAAACTTAATATATACATTTACTTGGTGGCAAAGAGATCCAAGCATAAAACAAGTCTTCCATTCTCCGACAACTCTGATATAGATGGAGATTATGTTCCAAGTAGCAGTGGTGGCGATGATGCTGAAGTGCAAAACTTGAATGAAGCTGGGAATGGGAAGTCCAGAAAAAGGGTTCGTAAAACTGCGACATGGAAAAGAAATTGTTCGAAAATTCGAAGAAACAGTAGCCAGGAATACGTTAGTCGCAAGGGTGAACTACATCATGCAAAATGTGTTAAGGCTTATGACCATACATGCAGATACAAGTGTACAGAAAATTTTATGGAGGAAGTTAGAAACACAATTTTTACTGATTATTGGAATCTTGGAAACAAAACTAATGGATGGGATCTACAGAGCACCTTTATTGCATCATGCATACAAAATAATGCTCCAAAAATGCACCGTCTAAAAATCACCAGACAAAAGAGTATTTGCACTGTGATAAAACTTCAAAATAAACGTGTATGCAAAGAGTTTTTTCTGAGAACTCTAGATATTAGCCGCAAGCGGTTTTATAACGCCACAAAGAAAAAGAAGGAGTCTGGAGTCGTCCAAACGGATCAAAGGGGAAGACATGTTCCTAGCAAATAAAATAGACGATGAGTCTTTAAACTTAGCAAAACCGCATATAAACTCATTCTCAAAATTTGTGAGTAATTATACTAGAAAAGACAATCCGAATCGCAAGTATTTGTCTCCCAAGTTAAATGTAACAAAAATGTACAAGCTATACAAAAAATTTTGTCACGAAAAAGAAGCCCGATCATTAAAGCTGAGCAAATACCGCGACATTTTTAATACCCATTTCAACTTAGCTTTTCACCGGCCATATTCAAACACATGTACAAAGTGTGACACGTTCATTACTCAGAAAAATTCTTGTGATCCAGAATCTGAAGAGGGATCCCGCGTTGCCAGAGAACATGATCGTCATCTACGTCAAGCTGAAGCAGCCAAAAATTTAAAAAACGCCGCCAAGGAATCAGCAAGACAGTGTCCAGAAAAACGTGCTATTTGTTTTGATCTACAAAAAACCTTACCCACTCCGCATTTGACATGCAGCAAAGTATATTATTTGCGCCAGCTATGGACTTACAATCTAAGAATCCACGATTTATCATCCGGAATTGGTAATATGTACATGTGGCATGAAGGTGAAGGGTCGAAAGGTTCTCAAGAAGTCATGTCATGTTTGCTGAAGTATATTGAAAGTTTGCCAAAAAGTTTGCCATATCGAACCGTTTTTTGGTTTCGGGACATTCCTTTATGGAATGCGATCAAGATTTTGCCATTATTGAAAAAGCAAAGAGACGGCTAACTCACGTTTTTACTCCCGATGATTGGGTTAAGAAGTTTATAATAGTGATTTTCCTTTTGAAGAAATGGATCTTTCTAAAAAAACTGCCTTGCGTGGTAGACCTTCAAAAATTCTTCTACCTGCTCTATATGACAGTCCTCCAAAAATAAAATTAGCAAAATTCAATAACTTGATGCAACTTCTACCATATGTACCAATACACCATGATTTCTATAAGTCGTTGAATCCAGGACAGACGTTGAATGCAGGCCATCAAACAAACGGGCGAAACGATGAAGATTATACTCTCGGTGACATGGTTGAATCAAATGATGATTAATATTAATACAAAACCTTCTGTAACTATTTTTCATTAAAGTCTATTCTATTATTTGAGAATTTTTACTACCTATCGAGTTACCTATCTACAAAAATAAATGATTATGTGGCATTTTTTCAAAATTGTTACAACACCCGTGTACCATAGTACGGCCCTGTGAATAAAATAAAGCCCATACATTTTCAAAATCCATCCTAAATTATAAGTATAAGCAAAACAAAAAATTTGCAATACATAACTCATGCATTTTAGGGTTCTAGATTTTTTAATAAGTAAAAATATTTAAAATTGAAATTTCTCAATATTTACGTTTTGGTACTTGGACCCCTTGGCTTCTGACCCCCTCAATTGTTATTAATCATAATCCCTGGCAATTCAACCTAACCTCCCATAATAATTGACACTTGTCATTGTATGTCAGCATACTATACTAAAGTTGAATTTACATGACTTAGTAACAAAATAACTGACTCATGGCATAACTATTGTGCTATTATTGAAAACGCTAGTTTATAAAACTATTCTCGAATTTTATAAGAACGTGTAAGAACTGGGTTAAATATAGTTTTGCATCTCAAAGTTTAAAATGACTTTAAGATGCACGTTAAAATCTGGCCCTTGAATTGGAATAATTTATTGATTATATTTATTGACAATTACTTTAGAGTTATGTAAAATCTATTACTAAGAGAATCTATTTCCTAAAATATTTCTTTATATTCTATATCTTTTTATTAAAACAAATATTTAAAAAAAAACCTTTTAATAACTGATAAAAAGGCTTTTAGTAAATCTGTTACCCAAACGGTTTACAAAACGTTTGAAAGGCGTTTTATATGATTCCTTTATTGTATTTTTCTATATATACAATAGGTCTTTTTTTTTCTTTCAATAAATTTGTTTTGGGTTGAAAGGATTCGAAGAGCCCTTTCAATTCTTCTTTCTGTATAGAGTTGTTCCCTCCCAGGAAAATTAATCAAATTTTTCCTCGTCCTGAGATACACATGTTTTGTTACGTAAAAAAAAGCTTTTTTTTTTAAATGTCTGTTTTTGCCATGATATGTTTTTTTAGAGTAATACACTTTGCTGATGGGGCTGCTTTAAAGCAATTACTAATGAGGTAAAAAAAATACTGGTGGAATATAGTAAAAAGAGTAAAATCCATAATAGGTTTAAAGATTTATTTATTAATCCAATTGTATAGTAAGAATTTTATAATAATCATATGAAAATAATTGCTTATTATTTCAACTTGTGTATTTCGAGTATTGTAGAAACGTAATATTAATACTTAAAGGCTAAAGCTAACAAACTGAAATTTTTGTATATCGGCTGTTCCTGAAAAATAGTTTTTTAAATTTGTATAATATATAGAACTATTTTTGAAATAAATTAATAGACTAATAAGCTTTTTGAAATATTTAAATAGAATTTATTGTATTATTGAAGTCAAAGTGAACTAAATAAAAACAACCGGAAATTAAGTGAAAATAGCCTCGTCCAAATATTAGCCAGATAACTGCACAAATATATTGTTTTTAATTAAACGAACCTTTCAACGAACCATTTTGTTTTCTCCATGCACATTCACTGTAACTTTGCATTAATGTATAAGAAAAATAATATTAAATTTAAGTCAATATGGCAACATCCAAATTTGTTACTTTCAGAAGCCGTCACTATCTGGTGCTCAATGTGCAGATTACTGCAAACAGACTTGTCACACTCTCTCTCGAGTAAAAATGGCATTATAAGTAGGTGCCTTGTTGTCGCTAAATGTCAGTTTGAAATTTGGCATAAATAATGAATTTTTATAACAAAAAAGAGTTTACAAACATCTGAAGCTTAAAAAACTCACCAACACAAAATGGTACTTAGAAATCGAATGTAAACTGGTAAAATCATATTGGGAAATTCGCCACGGAAATTAGAAGCCTAAAAACTACATCATCCTCGTCCATTATATCATTTGGATCGCACTTTGAGCTAGTAATAGTTCAGTCAAATTGGTAAAAAGCGGATTTAAAATTGCTGGAGACAAACGTAGATTGTATAACTGTATTTTTGGGATAATGGATGGAAATATTAGAATGAATTATATCTAGGATAGCTTATTTACGAATTATTGGTTGGCATTGGTTGTAAGTTGGTAAAGCTTTTATCTAATTGAAAATAATCAAATAATAACTAGTAAGTTGGTACTCTTTAAATTACAGAAAATAAATAACTGATTGGCATCAGGTCTCATACGAGTAAAGAAACGACTCTGCGGATATACTGTCTAGAGGATGTTTCTCTCAGCATTTAATTAACAATAAAACGTGATGAAATGTTGGTCATTGGCTGAGTCGTGATTGCTAGCAGTGGCCCAAGTCGATTACCAAAATTGAAGTTTTACCTGAATTAAAGAAAGAATTTACCCTTGCCAGGTTATTCCTAAATATTTTCAATTTTTTTTCGTTTAAAGCTGAGTTATGCTTACTTTTTACTATTCTATAATAATTGCAATTTAGACAAATCATAATGGCCCACTAATAGCAACTTGTGAGTTAAGTGATTCTTCAAGCCACAATAGACCTAGGGATGCAGTGGAAGGACACAAGGTGCCCCACTCACAACAGACCTAAGTGATTCTTTAAAAAAAATGGTTGTAACCTCTCAGAAGGAACCCTTTTCATATGAATATTCATTACTGTTGCAAAATCAGCAATGTCGTATAGACCCTTTGATAGCTCTTAACACATATATTAATGTTAAGAGTGAGTGGTGGATTGGAATGATCAGACCTGGATTATGCCAAGAAAATTAAAAATTGTTGTTTTCTTTTGAGCATATGCTATTATTACATGCGGGTCTTGTTTAGTTACTTGATTCAACTCGTGAACATTTTTAGCCAATTGGTGGACGAAATTTGGCAAGGTAGACAATTCACAAATGCTTAAATTGTTTTAAAGCAAAACTTAAATTTATAGATAATTAATGTTTGACCCGCCTCAAGAATGCATCTCTCCTACTTCTGCATTCCATATTACGGAAGTCAACTATGCTGGTCCCCTTCATATTAAATCTTAAAGTGGACTGCGGTGCATTGTGCAGTGTCAGAGTTAACTTCTAAAGCATTTATTTCTACTTTGAGACGTTTTATATTTCGTCGAGGCAAACCCTCATTAATATAGTTTGACGACCATGACACAAACTTTGTTATTTCCAATTCCGAATTAAAAAATAATTCTTGCACCGGCATAGCAAAGGATTAAGGGATTAGTAGGAAGTTTATTCCCTCTCGCGCCCTCAACTTTGGCGGACTATAGGAAGCGGAAATGAAGGCTTGCAAAATAAATACAAAGCGTGTTATGGGTAAATGCTTCATTAACCTTTGAAAATCGCTTTTTCAAATTAAAACTAGCATAGGGTTTGCCCAATGGCAATTGGTAATTTGTAGGTGCTGATAGTCATTTAAGAATATTATCAAACATTTGAAGGTAATTATTGACTTATTCCAGACAGTCGAAGTAATTTTTTGATTATTTTCCAGGCACAAATGACGTCATTTTTTACACTTTCCAATTTTTTTTTTTGGTTACTTTAACATTTTCAATTTTTCCAAGCCATTTTTAAGGTTATTTTAATGGTCATAACATTGTCTAAGCTCAAAAACTTTTCTTAGGAAAAATAACACGGACTTTCCAATTAGGATAAACTCCGAAATGCCTGTAAAATATTTGCTTGTAATTAATTGCTTATTGCCTGCAAATAATTCTGTAAGTAAAATGAATAAAATTCATGAAACTAAATAGTTTATTTGATAAATATAAAACTTTTAAAAGTACCACTGCTATCCTAAAGTGAAGCCATGTTAAATTTGTACCTATTGGTCCCACTTAATAGTAATCCAACTAATTAAGATGTATTAATAGCAGTCCATTTTTTTTGATTTGGAGACGATTGACAGCTTTGCCAGATCTTGATGTTAACATCGTCTCTTAAAGTTCCAATATGTTCAAAAGATTTATCATCATTTTTGGACGCGTTATTGGAATGAATACTATATCTAAAAATCCTAAAATATATAAAAATTGGAGATGTTACACGGAGTGTCGCGATTTTGCGTTGGCATCAATAAGACGAGGAAAGCTGCATATCTTGCAAGCTTGGAGAGTGACAAAACTGGTAAAAAATTTTGGAAAGGTCTATAAACTTTAAATATTAAATGAAATAAATGATTTTGTTTGTAAGCGTCTTTAATAAATCTAATAAATGTGTAAACAAAATCAACTTCTACTTCTAGTAATAAATTTACCGAGGATAATTATCATTTTTCTTTAGTAGACCAAAATACTGTCGAAAAAACTATAAAAAATATTAGGTCCAATGCCTTTGGTGTGGATAACATAACTCGACGTATGTTACACCTATGTCTCCCTGATATTCTGGATCATGTCACTCATATTGTAAATTGTTGTTTGGAGGTAGGATTTCCCAGAACCTGGCTTGAGTTGGTGGTATGTTCGACTTCCAAATCCTCCAGTCCTGAAGGTTTTTAAGATTTGCGTCCGATAAGTTTGCCTTCCGTAATTTTCAAAGTTCTCGAAAGAATAGTCTATATGCAGCTGTCATCATTTTTATGTCAAATAATAGCATCCCTTCCCATCAGTCTGGTTTTAGAAAACATCATAGTATAGCTAGTTTACCTCGAAACGTCACCGATAATATCATGCGAGCTCTTGACAGAAAGATTTCAGTCATTATGATAGCTCTTGATTTTTCGAAAGCATTTCATGTCATCGATCATAATTTGCTTATAGCGAAACTGAAATATTCCTTTTTTAAAACTTACTTGTGGCGTAGAACCCAGAAGGTGAGGGTGAATAATGAATATTCTGCTTCGAAAAATATAATTTCTGGTGTCCCACAAGGGTCGATCCTAGGCCCATTATTATTTCTCATATATGTATACTTCAGATTTACCCGGTCTTGTTGAAGATTCTGAAATACATCAGTATGCTGATGACACTCAATACATACATTATTTTGGCTCTGCTAATTTTGATAACGTGGCTGATACTATTGACGCTGATCTGAACGTAATAAATCAATTTTCAAAAAAGCATAACCTTGTCATTAATCCTAATAAAACAAAAATGGTTTTGTTTTCAAACCGAGGATCACATAAAAATATAATGGAAACATTCAATTGGATAACGAAACTATTTTGTTCTCTGATATTGTGAAGGTTCTGGGACTTTAAATAGACAATTCTTTAAGGTTTAAGGAACATGTTAATACTCTTCTGCAGAGGTGTTATTTACGCATGCGTATGCTTTATGGCAATAAACACATTTTAAAACTAGGAAAAACTCGTAGTGGCTCTTGTTTTATCTATTTTAAATTACTGCCTTATAGTTTATTATCCTTGCTTAGACCAAATAAATCGTTACCGCCTGCAACGCGTGCAGAATACTTGCTGTAGATTTATTTTTAACCTCGGAAAGTTTAATCATGTAACAGACTCTATATTTCAGTTGAGGTCGCTAACGCTACCTTGCCTATTCAAATTCTTCACTTCTACTTTTGTTTATCGCTTATATGTTAGTCAAAGTCCTGAATATCTTTTTGAAAAGTTAATACCAAGAAACCAGGTTCACCCTCGAAATGTTAGATACAATATCTTGACCAGGCCGCACCATTCCACGGCTCTGTTCGAACGATCTTTTATTTATAATGCCGTTAAGGTCTTTAATACTTGTAAACCAATATTAAATACTTCGTTAAATGTGTATAGGAAATATCATAGACTTTTGTTTTTAAATCAATCCAAAATATAGTCTAGTTTTATAGAGGATAAATGCTTTATATATACTTTTATATACTCCATTTAAACTGTAATTGTTAGGAAGGTTAAGAGTTAAAGAGTATAGCTTTAAGCTAATCTTTGCCTTCTTTGGCAATGTAGTATTAAGTAATATTGTAAGATTAATATTGCTTTTTGTTAATAAAGACATATTATTATTATTATTATTAATATTATTCTGTTTTAGCTCGCTGATAGCGGTGTTGTCAATTTCATCGGCCTGAAGGCAAGATGAATTTTGCTATGGTAGATTTAGGAACTTTCGAACAATGTTGGATGTATTAAGTATAACAGATTTCTGTATAGTGACAATCGTCCAGAAGGAAAGACCCAATGCGTAAAGGTTTTTGGATAGTGTTAAAGGGACAATTCCCGTGGATGAAATAACTAGAGGGAGTATATATACATTATCTTGCCTCCATTATTGTTTTATCTCGTGAGCTAGATCTGCGTACTTAGCAAGTTCATTGTGTGTCGGTGTCGTTTCTAGGACATTATTGGTATTTGGCACTGCTATGTCAATTAGAAAGGTTTTCTTTTGGGCTTTGTTTATTAAGATTATATCTAGTCTGTTTGAAGTCAGCGTCCTATCGGTCAAAACAGTTCTGTCCCAGTAGAGGCGAGAGTCGTAATTTTCAAGTACAGTTTCTGGTTTGTACTGGTAATGCGGGCAAGTTTCGCCAATTAGATGATAAAGTTTTGCCAGTTCTTGATGAATAATTTTTGCCATACAGTTATGTCAGTGCAGATATTCGGCAGCTGATGGAGATGTGCATCCCGATGTTATATGTTGAATTGTCTCCGGTACGCGCATTAAGTTCGTGAGGATGCTTTCTGTGTATTGCCTTCTGCTTCCATGTGTTAACTTTAATGGCTGTGTGCTCTGATCTTGTTACAGTAATGTGTTCTGCTATACCTACTACTGGAGATTCAAGGGTGTGTATCTGTTATCCGCTAGCACCACTATTCTATGAAGAAAAGAGGTTTCTCTCATAGTGAGGAAAGAAATATCAAAATTAAATAAAATTATTATTATTATTATTATTATTATTCTTGATTGTGTTAGGTTGCAGGAAAACTACTAATCCATTTTACGCTAGTAATCTATTTCAAAATCGTGAAAAAAAGTCAGTTACGGGTTACAGAGCTTATGTTACAGCAAAAACTTATTCTCTACCACAGAACACAAATATATAGAGAAGTGGTGGTTGCATACAAACTGAAAGAAATTCTTCTGACAAATCAGCTAGCGGCCTCTCACTTGGCAGCGGAAACTGTTGTAACTAACTTGACAGTTTGACGTGTCTAATTGGACCAATCGAAATGGTAGAAAGGCGTGGCCAAATTAAGGCGGGAAATCACATTCTATTTAATCTGACAATCTTATCATTTAATCGGAATATCTAAAGCAAACGCCTAATCAAAAAGGTTACTCATAGATAAAAGAGCCTTTTTGTTTAGGTGTTAGCATCAGATATTGATCTGAACAAAAAAAAAAATTTCAGCTTTATTTTACATATCTAAATAGGTTAATTTACTGCAATAATCTACGAAAGTGTACTAACATAGTGTACGGCATAACACCAATTGGACAAATGGAAATAAAACAATGTTTTTTTGCTTTAATACATTTATTATTTAATTTTCCTGGAAAAAAAAATACTTAAAATGATATACATAATATTCAATAATTCATTATAACAGACATTATATAAATTAGAATTAATCTAAAAATGTTTAAAATTATTTTGTTAGCACGGAACTACCCTAATTTTATACAGATTAGAAAAGGTCAACATTTTTGTGCTATTTTCTCATAATACATCTAAAGGCATTCCCATTAGGTTAATAATATCCTCATTTTATTCACACACAGAGTCAATAGAGGATGAATTATTCTTATTTAATATGTACTTGTATCTGTTTCCTAAAGAAAAATTAAACAGATTTTAAAATTATTTAAATTATAATCTATATATATTAATTAAAAATTCTATAACAGAGTATTATCGAAAGAAACAATATATCCATCGACAAAACAAAATAAACTCTTTCAAAATGAAAACAACTTTTTAGTATAAACATATGTCACTTACATAGAATATAATTTGTTGGTCTCTTATAATACTAACAACATATCTTGGAACTATAATATTACTAAAAACTTAATTCAAGGATAGATGTTTACATAAAATAAAAAGAAACTCTTTAAAAAACATGATGTAAGAAAAACATTAATTCTGATCCATTCCGGGTGCTCAGGTCTCTTGGCCGCTATACCTATGTCTTGTCTCAGTGAACACAGGAAGTGGTATGATACGAGCAGGAAATAAAATAAAAAAATAGACAGTGCAAACCTTATAAATCAATTTACTAAATGATTCATGTAAAAAAAGACAAAATAAATGTTTAAATAAATATGTATTGTAGTGTATAAAGCCAGGGGTATCAGCATTATTAAAATTTGTGGAGAACTGATCAGAAGAAATTCTATAGCTCAAAGTCTTAATAATATTTACATTGCATATCCCTCTCCATGTTTTTCTTGTAAAATGAACTGAAGGACATTTAAAAAATCTTTTATTACTGTTTCTCAGAAACATTTAAAATATACATACTCTTACATCAAGATCATGAAAATTTCAATCAATTTTTAATTGTTGAATAGAAAATGAAAGGCCAGACATTTTGTAATATGTATTTATAATAATCAAGTTAAAAATTAAATACTTGAAAAGTGAAACTTCTTCATTGAAATCAACTGAATTTGATTTTATTAAAGACTAAAGATTGACAATACAAAAACATAATAGTAATAAATAAAATCAGATTTTCTTACCAAAAACCTGGAATTGCTTGCCGCAAATTAATTAAAACACTACTCCCAATATTGAAAGAGAACTTTTTAGAAAAAAAGTCAGACAAAAACAAATAGCAAACTCAACCCACGCTGGCATTCATTGAAATGAAAAACAAACTCAAATGGTATGTATGACAATGACAAATGATGTTCTATCAGTCAATGTCAACAACTGTCTGTCAGCTCCCTGTCAATTTTGCCAAGCAAGATGGCCGATATACGATTCCGATTTTCACCATACAAGTTTCATCCATGTGTTCTCTACTACTACTCGCGTTCGCCTTCGAGAGGACGAGAGAGCCGCAGAACGACGTTCTTCGTATCCTCTTACTCACACAACGCACACGGCTGGCGGGAATCGACACAACGAGGCACACTCCATCTCCCTCCACTGCACGGCCGTTGAAGGCAAGCGAATAATCGCAGATACACGGGGATGCAACCATATATCGGACGAGAGAAAAGGATAAAACTACTAAGCGAGTTGCATCGTTTCGTTTGAATTTGATTGAATGGAGCGGAGCGACAATATCGATATACAAATCGTGTCGCTACAAATTAATAATTATTCATGACACTGTCGAATAGTGTCCGTTAAAACCTCTCGTGGCATACTGAAGAAACCTATCGCTAAGATCTATCCCTTATCTGTTGACATTAACGATTAGTATATATTACTATTATATATACGAATCATTATAGATATTGTTAAATAACTTTAAAACTTATATTTGTGTTTATTTCTCGATCTAGATTAAATACGCCACTCAATATTTTGATTTGATTTAGATAGCATGTTTTCTCAGTTTTAGCCATTTTTGCCTTATTTTATTGTATTGAAAGTTAAATCTATTCAGGTGGGTAATATAGCTATATAATTAGTAATTTGTATTTATGTTTGAGCAAAATAATATTAGAATAAGGTTAATATTGCAAGACCCAAATTTGTTACATTAAAAAAATGCGCGATGTACGGTTTGCTTTAAACAGACCACTTGTCATTTTCTTTCCCTTAAAAAAAGGCTTTGAAAACAGGTGCCTTTTTGTCGCTAAATATAAGTTTAATATTTAGCATAAATAATGTGTTTTAATAATGACAAATGTTAACAACAAACAACTAAAGCTTAGGAAACTCTCCTAATAATCACTTAAGATGTAGGATATTCCAAGAGGTCTTTACGATCAATATTTGAGTTACTTAATTATCCTGCAGGAGTAGTTTACTTCTTTGACATTGTTCTTCTCAAGTTATTAACTGATAATTATTATCTCAAGATGAAGCAGGTTTTAAGCAGCCTAATTAGAAAGAACTGATACGTATGTTTTAATTTTTTTTGGTTCAAATCTCAAAACAAGTGAAAATCATATTCATATAAAGCAAATATACTTGGTGTCATGTTTAATTTAAAAAAAGTTGACACTCGACTGCACTTTATTTAGAAATAGTTATACAGAGGAAAGTTTTCAAAGTGGCAAATAACTTCTGGAAAGCCATCGTCAGCGGGGATCGGGTTGACGAAAAAGGTTGCTCAGGTTAAATGAACTATTTGAAAATTATTCGGGCTATCGGAAAGCGCTTGAAAATTCGTAGTCGGGTAAAGTGCTTTATCATGTTTTAAGTTTGATGCCAGTTATTTCCAATAGTTTGCGAAAGTGGGTGAAAATATGCCGGACGGAACGAACCCGATGAAAGTCTTTGATCCCTATATTTAATCAGTTGCTGTATGCACATTTTTTCCCTTTTAAAATTACGCAAAAGGTTTTTTCATTATGAGATTAAATTTAATTAATCGACTATTGAATAAATATTTTTCCTAAGAAACTTCCTTATTTATTATTACATAGACATTGTATATATTTAAAAAACCGCCTAATACCAGCTAAGGAACTCACGTATATGTATATACTTTAACCAAATATCATATATCCTATGCAAATAAAGCCAGTTTACCTCATACACAAACATAAAAGAAATCTCCCTCTTTATCTGGATCGCGCTGCGCAAAGAAATCGGTTATAAACGATCTGGGAGAAGCGAACACAAAGCTAAATATCTCGAAATCCAGAAAGGCATATACGCATGAAAAATAACAAGGTATTCTTTATAATGAGTGGGTTCTTTGTTCGGTATTGCTACATTTACCTTTCTTAAAGAGTCATTGTGATTGATCGGTACCGTTGCTTATCTCGAAAACTTAATAAAGAGGCAGGCTTATGGTCATATTTTATATTTTTCTTTGTTATGTATGACGTACTCTTATCATATTTACACAATTGATGATTTAAATTTAAATACAGGGTAACCATTGGGATCTTAGATTAATGCATTGAAAAAATCTTGATGCTGCTAAATACTTTATATAAATCTGTGTTTTAAAAATGCAGGTTGTTGATTTTTAGTTTTATATGAAAGTCAATGAGCTTTTTTACCAAAGAAATATCTTGATTCTGTCACAAACGTTTTACAAACATCTAAATTTGTCTAATGGTTTTATTGATTTTTATTTGATATGAAAGCTGATAAGCTTTTGAATATTTTTTATAAAAATCTAAATTCTTTTAAGGCTGGTAATGGGCTTACAGGCTTTAGTTTTACATAAAATCTTATAAATTTGTTTACCAATAAAATATCCAAGTATTTTGCGATTTTGTATAAGATTTCTTTTAAGAAAGAGGGAGAGATCGATAGATAGCTTTTACATATAAATTACTTTTTATTTTTAAAACTTTTTTTGTATGCAAGTGCAATATATCTTTAAAACAGTAATTAAAAAAACAATTTTATTCTGGTAAAACATAATGTGAATACAAATAAAATAAAAAGTGAAATCTCTAGCAATTCCATCCGGTATATCAAGTGGCCGCTGTGTATGTTGGTCAGTCTGGTAGAAGAATTTCCACCACTAGGGTAGATTGTAGATTGTAGATTGAGAAGGGAGTCGTTTCGGCTGATCCGCCGCTCAGCACTGCTACCTGTGAGATATTTTGTGCATAACTCTACTTGTCTTAGTTTGTCTCAAAAAGTCTTAGAACAAAGCTATATTTTTGGGAGGTAGTTGTCCCACTTCTTGAGGTGTTGGTTGTACCCCTTCCAGGTACCAGGTGAGCCTCTTGCAGAGTTGGGTCGGGCATTCACAGAGCAGGTGTTCTGCTGTTTCTGTGGCATTGCTGCAGAATCTACATTGGTCGTCCTCTGTTATACCTATTGCCTTTAGGTGATATTTCACTGGGCAATGACCGGTTAGGAGTCCGACTGCTGTTCTGATGTCTGATCTGTTCATGTCTAGGAGCTGTTCAGCTCTTTTTCTAGAAGTGTTTATAAACTTTTTTGCCTGTCTTAGTCCTGGTGCTCTTCTCCAGTGCGACAGCAATTGTTCTTTTTCCCACTTGTTTAGGTCTTCGGTGATGTGGGTCTTAATTAAACCACAGTATGGCTCTGGACCATAGTATGGTGTTTGAGCCCCTTTTTTTGCAAGGCGATCGGCTTCTTCGTTCCCCTTTCACTAGGGTGAAAGAACATATAAGTCTTTTCAACAATTGTAAAAACACCGATATTAAAGAACCAAAGTCAGCCTTTGCAAATCGTCTTTTATCGACTGGTCATAACTTGGAAAAGGCAAAAAACTAGTTCTAAGAGCTAAGAGAAGCCCGATAATAAATTGTGTCAATGATATCTTTAATTTCGAACCTAATCTCATTTCCAATAATCTCCAATAAAAATTTTAATCTTGTCTCATATAATGACAATGTAATTATTCGCATACTTCATCATTACCCAACACCACCGAAATAAAGATTGATCTTTATTCCGGTGGTGTTGCATTACCCCGGTTTGGCGACAAGGTATACAGATCGTGTTTTTGTTCGTTACTTATAGCAAACCGCATAGAGGCGAAATTTTGCGACGTCGCGCATGTACGAGTGCCTGCGACAGAGCACCGCCCCGGCCGGCCCGAAGACGCAGGATTGCCACCTCTACCGATTTTTCGGTAGATCTACCGATTTATCCTTTCACTTTACGATATACCGAATTGTCATAGTCTTTTATCGATTTTTTTTTCAAATAAAAAGTACTTAAAATCACAATATCACCATAATTATCATAATTATCGCTATAACACACTATACATCTTAAAAATATTTTTTGTCCTGCTTGATTAAAAGAAAAATAATTTTAAAGCATTATTGTCTAAATGTATTAGCGCCAACTTTTTAGTTCACATAGAGCGAATATTATTTTGGTGCCCATTAAAGTGATGGCGTTTATGCAAAATGGTAGGTATTCCAAGATTATCTGCTATGAAGTATATATGCCATTAGTTTCATCTCTGTGCATCCTATGCTTTCCATAAGCTCCCAATGTATATAGAATATTTTGCAAGAAATAGTAATTATTTTAATAGCAGTCCAAAGCGAAAAAGACTTTTTTGCGTTCAAAGACTTTAAAAATTTCTGTAATGTTAAAATCCATAAGTTACTTCATCCATCTCAGACTCGTTGGTTGTTCCTCGAAAGTGTTGTCAAAATCTCCTAAATTACATGTGTTATACAAATAGTAGCTAATGTACTTCAAACCTTTTTTGATTATTTCCTTAAAAAATAATAGATAATTTAAACACAAACAATTAAATCGATTTTAAAACCTATTCAAATTTTAACCTATAGAAAATATGTACTTAAGGGTCCAAAGTACATATTTTCTGTGACAGCAAGTATATTAAATTCTTATTTAACACCCGTTCGAGACAAAAACTTTTTTTTTTACAGAAGCTTGTATTATTATTTTTTATAGAAAAGGTAAAACAAGGTACCATACCATCCATTGTTCTTGTTTTATCTTTTCTCCTTCGAATTGATTTTAGTAGTAATGTTGGGTTAGTTTGTCAATCTATTAAGGAGATAAAATCAGGACATGATATTCAGGTATTTAATACCGTTTGCAATTCTGGCCTTCTATATACTAAACAATTTATTGACCAAGATATATGTCATAACTTTCTCATCCATTTCTTATTTTAAAAATTACAGATGCCAATTTAAAAGGGAAAAACTCTTATGATGTGGACTAAATGAAAAGGTTGTTTTTCTATATTAATTTTGTTTCAGATTATTTCACTTATCTAGGTGTTCTTTCCTTTTAACTTAATTTATACAGTTTAATAAACCAATTAAGACTTTTGTTTTCTAGTATACTCAGCTGAATTCCTTATTTAAATAAGGTTAATGTGGCCACTTGAACTGACACATAATTTTAATAAAGACTAAACGTCTTAAACCTAACATTGTCCATCCAAAATACATAATATATATTAATAGTTAAGGCTCGCTTACATAAGTCTTTATTAAATATGCTATTCCAAGGGGCTATAAGAAATTAGAGCTGAAATACAGTACATTTAATGCCTTAAAAAATGAGAATAACTAAAATTAGTAACAGCACTTTTCTGAAGTAAAGATATACATTAAATCAGCGCGCAGAGTGTTTTATGTGATATTCTGTGATCCAAGTTCATAGAGAAACACCATTATCTAATACAAAATTATACGTTCTATTATAGTTGCATTAATAAAATCTACCGATTTTTTACAAAGCGTTCTACCGAATTTATTATGGTCGAGGGTGGCAACACTGCGAGGACGGAATTAGTAAACATCTGACTTTCGTGGAAGCTGCGTAATTTGGCGACAAAATGTCCCAAAATATTACGCGAAAATCCAGGAATTTTTAAAATATTTATTCTAATGGTTTTACAGACATGACAATGTGTAAAACCCGCATAGAATTGTAATCTTAAAATGTTTAATATGCTGTGTTTTGCATAATGAAAATTAAAGCGTTATTCTAATAAAAAATAAAATATTAACCCTGATAAAAATATAATAAAAAATCAGAAATAAAACTCTAATAAACAAACTTAACAACATATCATTTTTTAAATAAAAGGCTCAAATAAACCGCCTTCTTTCGCTAAACAAAAACTTAACCTATCGTAAAAGCTATTTCGCACCTCCAAAAGAGTTTCAGGTAAAATGGAATTGGCACTTTCGACAATTTTATTTCGCAACTCCTCTAAATTTGTTGGCCTACTAAATTCATGCTTGTAAATGGTCTGCTTAAGGTAACCCCACAGATAAAAGTCATTTGGAGACAAATCTGGAGATCTAGGAGGCCATTTAATATTGCCAGTTCTACTAATAAGGCGGTTAGGAAAAGTATTTGTTAAAAATTCTTTTACCCTAGCCGCGTTATGAGCAGGACAGCCATCTTGCTGAAAATAAATCGATCCCAGGTCTACATCAGGTAGGATTTAAATGGCAGGAAGAACTTGGTTTTGCAGCAACTCAAGGTACTTTTAAGCATTTAAAGTGCCATCAATAAAAAATGGCCCTATAACATTGTCGCCCAAAATACCTGCCCAAACATTCAATTTCTGAGGATACTAGGTACGAAACTGAAAACTTCTGTGCTCGTTTTCCTGAGACCAATAACGAACAATGGAAGGATTGTGTTTGCCATGTAATGGAAAAGACAATATTTTTTCAGAAAACAAAATATTTTTTAAAAAATATTTGTTTTCATTTGCCTTTTCCATCATGGTTTCACAAAATTCCATTCTTCACCACTGGTCTTCAGGAAATATTTCCTGAGTTTTTGAATACTTAAAACATTTGTACCCATATTTTTTCCAGATACGAGTAACAGTTTTATTGCTCATTCCCAGTTCCTCTCCAACACTTCTAGTGGACCGTGTCGAATCAAGTTCTAGGGTACTGCAAACCATTTCTTCCCGCCGTTCTATATCCTGGACCACTTCAACAGGCGGTTCTTGACGTTTTGTGTGGCATTTTTTATAATCTTGGAGACAAAAAGATGTCTCAAAATTTGTAACCACATTTAAAACCGTTTCTGCACAAGGAATCGGTCTATTCTCAAATGTCTCTGAAAACAAATCTCTACATTGTACTGCCGAATTGCCTCCATAAAACCATTTAATTAGTTAAACTCTTTGGGAAGGGGTATAAACAGCCATAGTGAAAAAAACACGAAAATAACGCTCAAAAATTATTAATGCAACGTGCAATAACTCAGCAAAGTGAGGTCTGCTGACTCCCGGTTCAAAAAATAAAAACAAAAAATTCCGCCGCCTGCAAGTCGCAACCAAGGGGTGTTGCCATTATTTTGGGTAATACGTAGCTCACGATAACACGATCTGTATGCTTCGGACTTCAGATCCAATGGTCCCTGGTTCGATCCCTATTAAATCAAAACATTTTTTGAAAAAAATCTTCTTTGTACTGGGTGTGATATTTGGCGTTTTAAATTCCATATTTTAATCAATAACGATACACGATGGTGTAAACTTATTTCATTTTATATTTTTTCTATTTATGTTAGTATGAGTCAGTGTGTGATTTTTATATTTCGATAGGTATGTCTTTTCTGTTAATTAGCGTTCTGTTCCGAATAATTTAATTTTGATAATTTTATTTAGGTCTGATGATGCCCTAATGCGACGAAACGCGTAAACTTTAATAGACGCTTGATTTATGAGACTTGGACTTTGAGTTTACTTTCTCCCTCCTTTGGTCATATACTTAAGTCTCTTTGAGAGTAATGGATGATTATTTTGAATATCAAGTGGCCATGAAAATGTATTAAAAAGAAATGCCATTTTTAAATTTACACGAAAATATTTAGAATTTTTATTTTTGTTTAACAGCATTTTAATGATTATTAAAGTTGTTGTGACATTAGTCAATCTCGTTAAAATTTTCCCATTATTTCCTAGAATTTCGGACAGGGTATTTTATTTAAGATAAAACACGGTTTTGATACTTTCTGATTTTCTCTGTATTTTTCAAGATAACATCAAAGTCCATCTATTTCTATAGATAGTTAAAATAGATAGACTTTAATAACATCGATGTATTTTAGCTCGGAGAAGTCGACGTTGCATAATAAACTAAAGATGTACCCCTTAAATGTTGCATTTTTTTAATGGCACACATTATTTATTATTACATTTTTAATTATAGGATTAATGTAATTGTTTTTTAGGATACTACAGATTTATCTTGAGCTGTTGATGCTTAAATAGTCACATTTTATTAACAGCATAGTTTCTTATAATATAAGATTAATTATTATTTATTTCATTTCAAGCATATTTTTAATAATGTGTTCTTTCATTTCAGGTAAGACCCTGACTCTGGCTTAGTCTATCAGGTAATTTTGGTTTTTGAATTTTTAAAGCTTTTCTATGTAATATACAAATACGATAACATGTGTTCTATCTTTATTTACGTCTAAATAGATAATGAAGTAAATCCATTATAATATGCATCTGCGTAGGACGCAGAGGTCAACCTCAACTGGCCATCCAGACAAGCGATTCAACATACGCGTTAACGTTACCGAAGGCAATGCCTGAATCTCTTTAAGGAAAGGGTGGGTGGTCATGTCTAGAAAATATTAAATAATTACGGGAAAGAAAATACAAAATTTAAATCTCCACTGGCTCAACACGTTTGGGCTGTTGCCATTGTCAAGAGCAGTTTTGTCTATTTTTAAACAGGTTATAAAATAAGAGTCTACATGAAATATTAAAAACAAACTTACGTTTCTCTTATGATATTACAAAAGAAAATAGGAGCTCATTTAACTGAAAACACTTATTACTTACTTACTTGCTCTCAGTACGTAAACAGCAATAATGATAATATAGCACTGTATGCACTTAAAATTATTAGCCGCTATCTCTATGTGTAATATATTCAAGTGTTGAACCTACCAGGGCGAGCCAAAAATATTGATTCATTAAATGTACCCCAAAGGCTAACCTGTTGTGATCAAAAAGGCACAATTTTAAAATGCTACATTGTCCCTAAAATATTTTTCTTTCATGGAATACACTGGCACAAAAGAACAAGCTTTATGGTACTCGAGTATCGCGAGTAGCATCAGTGTTACAAGTGTCTTTGTGGATATTTATTATAAGTTCTGCAAGTCGTAATGTTCAGGAAAGACGTACTTTGAAACTTAATTCCATAGACTTGCACTTCTCCATAAAAAAGAGTCCTGATATAATGAAATTCTAGGCAGATGCATTGGATATCCATGAGTCGCATCTGCCTGTTGCGTAGATCTTGTATGCATAGCCAGCTTGCGTGCTAGGTGCACCAATTCAGAAGAGCATTTATTGCGAACGTATCAATAAAATAAAGTCAGGTATGCCACCTTCTTTTATGCGTCAAACTATCCAAGCTTCCAGTTATCTCTGGATCACTCTTTTAGTTTGCAGGTTCAAACTGTGTTTGGGTGCAGAACTTCATAACTCAAGAGATGGATGAATCTGAGTTTGTTTAAGAGATTTTTATGCCAATTGAACCGAATACCTTTGAAATATCCTGAGCACCTGTTTTCTCTCGACAGCGTTGGTTCAAACATACGTGACAGAGGACAACAGACCGTCAGTAGATTTGTGGCTTCAAAAAACATTCTGATGGCGCTAATAATGCAAGTGGACTCCTGATATGCCAACATTTACTGGTTGATCAAGTTTCTCCATCACCTTGGCGATTGTCGGTACTAAAGCAATCGGATGTACAGTCTTTTTATATTTTTGAGTACTGGTTTAATCCGCATAAGTTTTCAGTCTCCACGAAAGAAAACTTTTTTGTATGAAAGAGAAAATAATTTGCCCAACGGTTGAGTCAGAAAGACGGCACACTTTTTTAATACTATTGGCCTTTGAGAACTCTTTGTCGGTAGTGTTTTTCCTTGTAGACTTATGGTATAATTTGATGCAAACATCTGACCTAGCAAGTCTACCTTTTCCATTTAAATTCTATTTAAAATCTATTCCATTGAAAGTCTACCTTTTCCGTTTCAATTGCAATTATTGCAATGGAAACATCTTTCCCAGTCAATAATGGCATTTTTTTCTTATAAAAATCAGCTGCTTTTGCTACAGATCAGAACAGTTTGTTTTTCACTATCTCAATGTATTTTTCTTTGCAGGTATCGATCGTCTGCTTGCATGCATTTTTCAAGGCAACAGAGTTAACACGATTTGTAGAGCTTGGGTTTTGGCGGCATTTGCTATTTTTGTTGTCGACTGCCTTGGTGCAACTCTTATCGATTTACGGTTTGCTGTCTGAAGAGCTTTTTAAGGTGTTCGTAATATACATATGCTGAAGGATCATTGCTTCTAAAACATACATCATTCCAAAGAAACGAAGAAACTGTTTTAATTCGTATTGTTTGCTTGCAGATCATTGATTTTATCCATATTCCATAGTTTGTATGGTTGTATTAACTTTTTTTCTGCTGGCGCTATTTATCTATGTATCTTTGCTTTTTTATATAAAGGGGGAAAACCTTCACCTTAGCAGACATAACTGGTCGTTATGGCGATAGGATATCTCGATAAAGTTGTTGCAGAGCCGGACCAACTAGTCCCCCGTCGACATCTCCGACAACATAACTTGGAGACGCGATTTGCGGTCAGGCCAGGAGCTGCCAGTGGGACCGAGCCGAAAACCGCGGCCATTTATTTCCGGTCGTTAGAGCTGTCCACTTTATTTGTTGCTATGACGGCAGTCGCCTGCCAGCTTTCGTACTGGATTGTAACCAGATTACCACTGGTGTAGATCCATTACGCTCGTAATCTATACAGTCTAAGTAATATGGGACAAAAAGTGTCGCAGGTTCTGGAATTTAAATAAAATTGATTTTATTCCAGAAGAAATACCGACGTTTCAGCCTTTCTTTAGGTCATGTTGGGGGTTAAAATGATAATTTACAAATAAATTGTTTAAGTAATAAATTATAACATTAAATGAAAAACGCTAATAATAAAAAAAATAATAATAATAATAATAATAATTTTTATTTATTATTGGATATCAAAATATTAAAAAATATAAATAATTTTTTGTCTAGATATTAACAATGAATAACTAAATCGGGGGTATAAACCGCGACAAACTAAGGTTTTTTTTTGTAAAAATTAATTAAAAGGGTAACTTCGAAAGGATTTAAATTAAACTTTTTTTCTATAATATATAATAAATATCTAAACGGATTTGAGATGGTTGCAAAGCCCTACAAATGAAAGTTTTTTGATTAAAAATTATTGAGTTAGATGTTATAAACGACTATAACTGCCAGGATATGGATAAAACTCTTTCTTATAACCGTTAGGACTTACAAAGCGCTTTATATTTTTTAACATCTAACAATTCAATAATTTTTTAAACATCTGAAATGCGTTTAGATATTTATTATAGAAAAAAGATTCAAATCCTTTTTGAGCCTTTTTCATTCAACTTTTTAAGTAATTTTCACAAAAAAACTTTAGTTTCTAGAGGTCTATAACCACTATAAATCGAGTTGATTGTTAATATCTGGACAAAAAAATTAAAATTCCTTGGGAATTTCAGGGGATACGAACTTTATATCGACTAATTAACAGGGGGCGCGGACAATAAATAGGTTGCTGGCAAATGACATATGCTACGTTCTAGATTTTTGGTTGCTGAATATCGATCGGATCGCTGGAAAAATGTTAGAGTCGATTTGACATCATTGTTTGAGAGATGGTGAACCAAGAAACCTCATATATGGTTTGCAGCTAGGCTTATTCTAGGCATTCAATTTCTAAGGAAACACCCACTAAATTATGCTTTATTGTTCATGCAGTAGTTTCTTAAAAATGTATTTTTTAAAAGAATATAAGCTAAACATGTTTTCGGTATTAGTTTGACAGCTATTTATAATTTTTGAAATTTGATAAAACAATGATCTTTTATAAGTTTCGGTTGAGTGAAGCAATGGTGTTAGCCTTCCTTTATACCAAGTATTAATATTGTGAACATCTGTGCGAAATTTTATTTTATTATGTAAGGTGGGGATTTTAAATTAATTATTTTAAAAAACATTGAAGATGCCTGAAAAATCCTTCTGTTGTGCATAGTCAACCACCTGGTTTCCTTAAGCTTGTGTTTTTATTGCGCTTCCTTATACCATATATTAATCTTAGGCACGCATTTTGGAGTTTCTGAATTCTACTTCCTTCAGATGTTCTCAAGCATGGACCATACACTGCATCGCAATGATTAAGCTGTGATGGGATTAGCGAATCACACCGTAGAATTTTTGTTTTTCTATTTAAAACGTACTGATGGATATAAATATTTTAAGGCTTAAAGATCCTTTTTGAATACATGAATTTAAATACTGGGTGAATCGAAGGTCACTATTCAGAATCAAACTCAAACTCTTGCAGTGCTCGATGTGTTTTATAGGCTCGTTATTGATATGAAGTAAAAGTCCCTATAATACTGTAAAAAATTCTTATGGCTACCCTTGCCCCCAAACAGCATAAATGCTGATTTCATAGATTTTAATTGTAAGCAATGATTTTTAGAAAACTCGTAAATATTAGCAAGGTCATAGGATCAAGAAAATTGTTATAAAACTGGCCCAAAAAAAATCTGGAAATTATTTTAAAGTTCATTGGTCAGGCCCTAGAGATCGCTACAGCCTTAAATCTTCAAATCGCATTTTAGCTAAAAAACCTCCCTAAATTATTATATTAATATTCAAGAAGGATTTCCTCACAAAAATTTTTTTATAAAAATTTCTGTCATATATCAAATAAAGTGGTGGGGGAAGCTTTGATCTTGAACTATAAAAACAGCTGGAAATCGCCACTGCCTGACCCGATTTTTTTAACAAATTTTGTTTAGAAGTCGCTTTATTTTCTCGACCAAAAAAAATTCTCAATTTCCCTAAAATCCGCTGGAGGGCGTTGACTTGTGACTTACATTTTCTGACGATTATTTTAAAAAACATAAATGCAGGTGAGGTGAAATCAGCATTTCAATGTCACTTTTTAAACTAAATTTATTAAAAAAGTGTCCATTCGAAAATAAATAACGATAAAAATAAACATTAGCTCCTATTTGCTTAAACCAGCCGGAATAACCTGTTTTGAAATAAGTATTTATTTGATAAAACAATTTGGTACTACTGATTTAAAAAATCCGAGATATAAGGTTGATACGTTTATTTATACAGGTTGAAAACTGTACCAAATTATCCTATTTTAGGCATACTATGCATAGGAAATTGCTTATTTTAAATAGAGCACCGAATTAATTATTTCATATCAGCGCCAATTGGACTTTCCAATCAAGATCTGACGTACCATTTTTATTACTAAACTCTAACCTTCTCGGCTGTTTTTTTTCTTGCGTACCCCCAGTTTTTCCTGACAAGGTGACATTGTCAGAAGATTTTCCAAAAAAAATTCCAAATTTAAAAAAATCGATTTTATTTTTTTCTGAGTTTATTTCTTATCAGATTTTTAAATAATTTGCACACTTGCGTTGCCACTTTTTTTGGGCTACATGATGGTGTTTTTAGATTTTAAGTGCGACGTTTCGTCTTCTGCCAACCATCATCAAGTTTGTTGTTTCTTACAAGCGCTATGTTTGGCTTTTGCATTTTTAAAATCTGTGCAAAATTTTCTTTTTAATAATGTATCACAAGTAATATTTTTAATTTTTAAAAACATGAATTTTTGAAAAAAAACTAAATTTGTTGCAGTAGGCTATGTATAAACTGATAAGACAGACAATATTTAAACTGTCAATAAATATGAAACGTTATACAGAAAAACTAGCAATGCAATACTGTAATGGTGCATACCTTACTTCAGAGTTACACTCTTATTATTTGAAGCCATTTTCTATTTTATTTTACAAAATTACGTTAGATACTTGGAGGATAGAAATCTACGCAAAATGCCTGGAAAATATTAAAAAAAATATTGAAATCTCTGGAAGGTGTAAATATTTCTTTTAAATGTCTGAAGTAATATAAAAAACTAATCCAGTTTTCTGGAAAAACTACAGAGTTACGTTAAATGTCTTAAAGTCACTCCATGCCTGGCATAAAAACCAAAAACATGCTAATTTCCCAGATTTAAAAAAAAATCGATCGTAAATTAAATAGAATTATTAGATCGCAAATACCCTCAAGACATGGAAAAATTACCTCAAAATCTTGGAATAAAACAAAATTTTATTGCAAAGTCTGGAAACTGTTAAAAATTATTTTAAAACATTGCACTTGGAAGAAGTGGAAAATGATTCCAAAGTCCTGCAATAAAACAAGATTTTATTTCAAAAGTATATAAATTCTACATATAATATTAGAAATATAAGGTGTTTTAATTTAATTAGTGCTGCCTTAGATGTTCAAAATGCGGTCAATAATTTTCAATGCACTGCAGCATCTTTTTTTGGGTAGACGAAATTGCAGTTTCTACTTCAGCAATTAACAAAGTCTGCATGTCCGGCCAATCATGTTTTGTCGTGTCGTAGTTATTATTGCAAAAACCATATCTGTTACTTAACCCCAAAAATAAAAATCCAGGTATATTAAGTCTGGTTGTCTAACCGGTCATGGAAAGGTACTGCCGTGTCCTATCCATCGACCAGGATAGTAAGCATCCACAAATTCTGCCATCGTGTTGGAACAGTAATTGTTGCTGAATTTCAAGTAGCACATTCTGCAATATAGTTAGTTAGTCCTTACTTACAAACTGCAAAAAATTTACATCATTTAGTACGTTATTAAAAAAATGGGTCGATAATTCCCCCAAATATTCCTGCCGAACAATTTGATCGACAAATCAACGTTGTTGAAAGCTGGACTTCTCGTATTCAGGGCGGTTTCGTTGGTCAGCAGTAATGACCATTCACGCCTCCGTAGCCTCATATTTTCACAATATGTTTAAAAGCACCTGAGGATTCTCTGCTATCATACCCAATAGCCTATGACAGTGGACTAGCGTTCGGTCAAAATATTGTCGAGTTAATTCCTTGTGCAGGACTAAATGATGTGGATGAAACCTGGAACAAGATGTTGACTGTTGACTTAACAGAATAGACCATCCTGACGCTTTTAGTGTAAAAAACAAATAATTACTTTTACACGTCAACTCTCCTTAGGAAAATGAAGCCTTATCTCGTATACTGTAGTGGAGGTTTAATATCTAAAAGATCGCTTACCTGTACTCCTTAAGAAAATTCTCAACAGTGTTAAATAGTTCTAGTACTTAAATAAGCTTAAACATTTATCATGTTCTCTTGGGTGTGTTTACTGCGTTATCTCTTGTATACGGGAAGCCCTTCAGTGGTTCACAAACGATGGATGATCTAAAAATTTTAATATTTAAAAGTTTAAATAAAAATGGCAGATCAACAAATTTTTATCTAAATAATAATTTACTTATTAATTAAAATTTTATTAATTTACAGAAAATCTAAACATTTTCTGGTTTATTTATATGATTCATATCGAACGGTCACCGACCACACTATAGAAGCATACTCCCACATTGAGAATCACATCTCACATAAGTGAAACACAAGATTTTCAGACTAAAGATATTATTAAAAGTCTGTGCGTTTCAAATGACAAAACCCCGCATTCGGTACAGTCCAGTTCAGAGATCTATTAGAAGCTTTGATGTGCCGCGAATAGTCCGTGTGCCGGTGTATTGGTATTGTCACATGGCATGCATGTTTAAATTTTATGAGAAAAGAGTCATAAAGTAATATTCTAAGCGATATTTAATCATTCCATTAAATAAATAAATGTTTTAAACATATTTTTTTAAATTTATACATTTGATTAGTAAAATTTGACTTGAGACGTCCACGTACTATTTTTTTAGATGTCTGACCTTAGTCCCAGCCACTCAAGCGTGAAAACTTGCACAGGTCCGGCCTTAAAATATATTTGTATTTAAAATTTTATTATTCCGGATTTTTGGGTTTAGTTTTATAAAGCTAGAAATTCAGGATAGTTGATAGCAAGATAATATTTAATTTAAAGATAAGATTTAAGTACGTAAAATCAGTTTTAACAAAAATTTTAATTTAATAAGTTTAGTTTTTAGCGCCATCAGTGGGGTGTTTAAAATTAAGTGATGAGAAAATAGATGGTACTAATTACTTAGGCTCATTTATTCTGTGGATGAGTGCATTAAAGATTTACTTTTTGACACAAAAGTATACAATGTTTTAGTTTAAATTTTTATCTTTAAATTTTATATACTTCCTTTTTTTGGGTATTGAGATTTATTTTTATTTGGTGGTTACTATTAACTGGGATTTTGGCTGGTACATTCAATGTCCAATGTTTTTCGCAGCAATAACAAATCATGTACCTCTTCGTTTCTGTAAAGCATTATGTAATAAACCAATACAAAGAAAAGGGATAAAAACTCAAGGAATAAAAAACTGGAACAAATCACGAGAAACTGGAAAGATACAAAAAAGCTAATAATACGACAAACTAACTTCTGCACACTTTTTGAAAATTAAAACAGAATGTAGTTTTTGATTTTTGACACCACAGGTCAGAAAAATAATCAATTTGAAGTGGTTACTTTTAAACGTTTCAAACTTTTAAGGAAAACAAATATAACCCATAAATTGCCATAAAACTGTCAGGCTCTTAGGTCTTAAGCCCGTTTTCACATCCCTTGTTGATAAAAGAGGCACTTATTGAACATCTTTAAACCCACTAAGTAAAACAAGCTGGTAAAAAGGTCGCACGGTCTAAATTTAGTTACACAGTCAATCTCAGTTGTTGTAGAAGTCAGGTTGGGTCACGAGTTACCCGTATTCCCTTTACCTTTTCAACCCTAATATATGGGTCTCTCTCTTTCTCTCCAGACTCTTGATGGCAAAATAATGGTCCAAGAGTTGCAGTATACAGTCGAGTTGAGTTATTGTCACAGTCAAGTTAAGGTACTGTCGTCGAGAAGTAGTGTGTGCGTCGAGTCGTGAGTCGTAGTCGCTATCGGAGTCAGAAATTGCTCACGGAAGTTTTCCCTATTATCCCTATTACCCCTAAAACCCAAGACGGGTTTTTCTCTTTATCTCTCTCTCTTTTTACACCTTTAGTCACCTATGAAGGTCCGTAAGTAGCCTTATACTCTAAATCCAGGTAAAATTACCTGTATTATTGTCGCTAGTTATGAGTTCGGTCGTCGTGTGTTGATACAATAGGTTAACGTAATTAACCCATTGTAATTAGAGTATAGGCACCAATGTTAGTAGTTAGTAAGAAGTGAGTGAAGTTACCTGCTAAGAAGCAAAGTGAGTGTAAATAAGGTAAAATTAAATATACAAAAAGACAGCAAAGACAATTCATAGTTTACAACTACTATAATAATAATAATAATAATAATAATAATAATAATAACGTTTATTAATCCACACATACATATGTTTACAAAGCTGTAAAAAAACATCATTGTAACAAAAAATGACTGACAAAATGCGGATTAAAAGGCATAATTTCAGCTTCTCAACGCAGTTGAGGGCTGTTGTAGCCTATAAAGTAGAATGATTTATCCAAAAAAGTATCTAATAGTAAGTACCCAAAGAAAAATAAATACATAGTGCACAAAAATCGAGGAAACACATTTAAAACATTTTTATATAAATAAAATGAAAAAGAGAATATACAAAAATAAAAACCTAAAGTAAGAAATTGAAAATTCATATTTTTAAATGCATTGCTCTGTTTTTAAATAATATTCTGGAGCTTAGATTTCATGCATGTTCGGAAGCTGTTTGTCGTTAGCGAAAGATCAGTAATATATTTATTTACTACAGATGCAATAATATAAGAAAATGATCGTTTAAAAATTTCTTTTCGATGTCGTGGAATATCTAAACGCCGCCTATTTCTAACATTAGCCTGATGATGAATATCAGCTCTAAATACCACCCTATCCAAAAGATATTGTGGACATTTCATCTTTAGAATATTGTAGCAAAATACCACATAATGTAACTCTCTCCTCGATGACATAATAAGCCACTCAAGATCTTTCAACCTGTGCGACACTCCATATGGCCTGCGAATACCAAAAATAAACCTTATCCATGCGTTTTGCAACTTTTGATACGCTTTTTATAGCTGCATACAGACTACTCTACGTGGGTTAACGTCACGTCAGGCCTCGTGGGGCCACGTCACACATAAAGCGATAGTCACATTGCCCTGACATGAAACTATATAATATGTTAAACTTCACGATCCGTTCAGTTGGTATTCGGACTTTTTGTATTAAGCAGTATGAACGTGCTTCGTGTTTTCGACATCCTAGAAGAAGAAGAAGAAGAAGAAATGGCTACCCTGTCGATTGCTGCCATTTGCTCTTCTAGAGAATGGGTGCATCCTATCAATATGGAGTGAGAGAAATTTGGGGAATTTCAAAACTTAATAATGCCTCAACTAATAGAAGACAAAGAGCGGTTTATGTGGTATTACCGCATGACTAAAGCTGAATTCTACCATCTGCTCAGCTTGATTGGTTCGAAGATCGAGAAGCGCTCCACTCAACTTAGGGAAAGCATTTCGGCTGAAATACGACTTGCAGTTTGCTTGAGGTAAGTAGTAACATATTAAAGAATAAATCGTGAAAGAGGAAACATACTATCGCAGTAAATACAAAGAGAAAATTTGGTTTATTAAAGGTTTTTTACAAATCTCAAAATTACAATGTAGTGAATATTGTATTAGAATCTTGCTGCTGATTCCCTTCACAACTATTGTAAGGGGAATTTGAAGCCGATGAATTGTCGAAACTAATTTCAGAGTGATAAGATGGTGTTGAGGAACATTGCTGAAATGATGAGGGTGATAGGAATTGTCTTGTGATGGTAAGAATTGTTTCCAAAAATATGACAACGTGCAGCTTGCAACTCTGCCCCTAAAACAATTTGACTTACTTCCATCTTCACTCTTATCTGTTCACCGGAACGCAGTTTTCTCACACTTTTAGCTAGGCTTAGAAAGAAAAGCTCGCATTTGTCCTCTACATTAATATTTGAGCCGGTGAATTGGGAAGAAGTAGTTGAGACAGCAAACGTTGGTTGTCTTTCATAATTGTAACCATTTCTTCCACCGTTGCCGTTAAACGTTTTTTTCCAGTATGAAGCTTTACGGGCATGGCCGCAGGACGAACAAAACTTCTTGGAGAATCTGATACCTTGGTCGTAGAATTGCCTATGACTTCCACCATTGTAGGGGCTGCGCTTACTTGCTCGTTTGATCGTTTCCCGATGGGTTGGATTGAGAATTTCCTTCCAACTGAAAATCCGTTCGATCCCAAATTACTTGTGACTCTGTATCTTCAAGTGAATTTGAGTCGGTTTCTTCCGGGGGTGGATCATTGGCATCCTTATCGTTATCATCGAGGCGGTGTTCGGTATTCCCACGAGTTTTTCTAGGTACCAGAGTTGAATTCAAAAAACTCATTTCATCTTCAAATTTCCATTTGGCCTGACCTGACTCGGTGACCCGACGGCTTTTTGCCTGCATGTATGCATTCCGCAGTTTATTTCAATTCTCTTTACAATCATTACTTATTAACTTACTTTTTCTTATTTGGGCGTTTAGTTAACTAGTAGCTTAAATAGTGAATTATGATATCACTAATATTGAGTATAATAGAATAGTCAATAATAAAAGTAGTTTATAAATATGCGAAAAAAGAAACTATAAGAAAACTCATTTCCTAAGATCTTTTAACATTCGTTTTCAGGCATTTGTTTCATTGTTTACAGATACTTGGCAACGGGAAGTTCTTACAGAACATTGGGGTTTTCATATCGGATTTTCAACCATCGGTGAAATTGTTAAAGAGTGCTGTGAAGCAATTTGGGCGACTCTACAACCGATTTACCGATCACAACCAAAGGAAAATCAATGGAAACAGATCGCCGAAGATTTTAATAAGCACTGGAATTACCCACATTGCATAGGAAGTTTGGACGGCAAACACGTACAAATCCGATGTCCAGCTGGCGCTGGTTCATTATACTACAACTACAAAGGCTCATATTCCATCGTTCTATTGGCTTTGGTAGACGCAAATTACAAATTCACATTCATTGATGTTGGAGTCTACGGCAAAAGCAGCGACGGAGGAACGTTTGAACGATCTAAAATGAGGAAAAAATTCGAGAGCAGCAAATACTCCATTCCAAAAGACGCAGAGCTACCACAGACAACGGAACAGTTTCCTTATGTAATTGTTGCAGATGAGGCATTCCCTCTTAAACCCTACTTAATGCGCCCATACAGCAAAGTAGCAATAACAAGTGAGGAAGAGAAGATATACAACTATCGCCATTCAAGAGCTAGACGCACTGTTGAAAATGCGTTCTGAATTCTAGCCGGGCGCTGGAGAATCTTTCTAAAACCTATTGAAACTCAACCAGAAACTGCCGATTTAATCATTTCAGCCACCTGCTGTCTACACAACATGCTCCGTAGTAAAACAATCAGTATTTCACGATTTGAGGAACAAATTATAACGGGAAATGAACACATTCATAGTATTGCCAACCTTGGACACATCCGCAGAAATTTTATGCGACAAGCGGCCACAGTCAAAGATAAGTACAAAAAATATTTTGTTTCTGACCAAGGTTCAGCAAGTTGTCCTTGGCAATGGCATGCCATTCGGAAAGGTAGAATTGCACCGTGATGACATTCAAGAGAAAATTTTTATTTTCAAGAAGTAAAAATTTTGCCAGTTTTCATTGTTGTTGACTAACTAAACAATATTTTCCTCTAATAAACTATTTTAAATTTATAACTATTATATAAACTTCTATTAACTATTATAGATATAGTGTAAATAAATAGATCAATGAAAAAACCGAAATATGATATAAAAAACAATAATGTTTGTCTCGACTTACCTGGAATGCCCAATTTTTTTCCTATTTCATCCTTAGCCTCCTTTCGAGAATGCTGATTCCGATATTGCCGATTGGTAGGGTCGTACAGCACAGGATTTGCTCGAACGTGCTTAATCAGCATATCTTCCATTTTCAAACAATCTGCATATAACTGGCAATAGAACACGAAATAACTACCTGATGCTTCTAATGCCTTCCCACGACTGACAAAAAATCTAGACCGTTTGATTTTATTGTGACGCGGCATAAGGCACATGGCATCAGATTGCATCATCCCACGCGCTCCCACGTCACGTCAGCTTAGTGTGAAACTACATACACAAAACCCTATGCAGGAATTTTATATTGCACGCATTATATGTGGGTACATGTGTTACCACGTCACGTCAGAGTAGTCTGTATGCAGCTTATCTCTGTTATCTAAACAAGGGCCATACACAGTATCACAAAAGTTAAAATGAGAAAGAATGAGAGAGTCGCATAGCATTCGCTTAGTATCCACATTTAACTCATGGCGCTGCGGATATAAAGTTTTCAACATTGAATAGGCTTTCTGCAATTTTGATGTCACATGATATGAGAATTTTAATCCTACATCAATGTACAAACCGAGATTTTTGCAAATATCTTGAAATACGATAGGCTCGTTATTAATTTGTATCTTTAAATTTTGACGACTCAAAAGACAACATCAACTGAGTATCATCAGCATATATTATATAAATCAAAAAAAGAAGAGGATTAAGAACATTGCCCTGAGGAACTCCCATAACTACAGCCATGTCCTCCGAAAACTTGTCATTTAAACAAACTCTCTGCTTTCGATGTGTGATAAAGCTTTCCACGAGTTTCATTGGAGCATTAGAAAATCCTACAAAGCCAAGTATCGACAATAAAAGCTCGTGGTTAAGCATACGAAAGCTTTGCTATAATCTAGCATCACTACTACAACGGATTCGTTTTCATCTAAAGATCGAATAATATTATCCGTCACATCGCATAGAGCGGTCGCACAGCTATGATTAGCACGGAATCCAGACTGCTTCAAAGAAAGGATAGAATTGCTGTTTAGAAACAACGTAATTTGCTGCTCAAGACATTTCTCTAGAACCTTCGATAATATAGGCAGAATCGAAATTGAACGTAGGTCGCTAAATTCCTTGGGATTTTTTACTTTGGGCAATGGAAGTATATTAGCTAGTTTCCAACCGGTCGGTCGGAAATATATTTGATGTTATAGATGAATTTATCAAATGAGTCATATGTGGTATTATAAATGGACAACAGAGCAATATAAGCTGCAAGTTTAAATTATCACAACCAATTGTTTTTGACTTAAGTTTTCCTAAAATTGAAAAATAAAATAATGAATAACTGTTCCATTTTCCTGGCTTCGAATCTAATAAATGAGCATATTTTGTATTGTAAAAGTTTTGTTTCATTTATTAAGTTAATTGGTTTAGCGCCATATAAGCTGTGGTCCTTCGATAAATACACAGAATAAACAAGTACAGTCCACTAGTACTCTCCAGTGGCACAATTAAACAATTGTGCCCCCCTGTATTTGGGGAAGAAGCCAGGCAGCAGTTTGCTGCTGCTGTTAAAAAACTTTACAAAAAAAAATAAATTCCTATTAAGAAAACCTTTTTCTTCTCAAGAAATATTAGTATTTCTTACGGTGCTAAAAACACTTTTCGCTACTTTACTGTCAGGGAATATAAGCCTTATCCGCACATCAATTTAATCCGAAATCTTTCGAAGCTTTCCGTCTCGCAGCTAAATCGAAGCTAATATTTTTGTCAGCGCACGCCACACTCACTATATCAACTCTTAATTGGATAACACCGGCGAAGATTCTTTTCCATTTGACATTTTTCTGGTTCCCATTAAGTAAAACTCAATTGGGAAAGTTCGGGCAATAATTCTCGCCAAGTTTTCTCCCTTACGAACGAAAACGAATAAAAACAAAATCCCCGAGAATTTGTTACCCGCGAATGTAATAGGATGGGTTTTAATCGATACTGGATAGAATGACTTAGTTTTTTGAAATATTATTTCTGGCGGGACAGTTTCAAAGAATAAATAGGCATCTTAGATTTTAAGAAATTTATTATTAAAAGAATGACCCAAACATCTGAAGCTTCGAAAACAAGTTTTTAATCCAAGTTTTTAATCCAGACATTTATTCTACTACTCTAGGAATAGGAATTTTGGATTTTTCTAAAAATAAAACACTTTCTGAACATGGACATTACACTCCTAGGTATTTTCATTTCATCATGGTCGATATATTTCACCACAATTTAATTAAATTCTTTAACAGTAAAGTTGGAAAAAACTTAAAATTGACGTAAATTTTTTAGTGATTAAATGTGAGTGTATAACGTTTTCGCAAATAATGGCTACTAGTAGATTAGAACTAAAGTTTTAGTAGATTTACTACTCAAGCATCGACATTCTAATACATTCCAAATTGACTTACCTCGAACTTTGCAAAGGAAAATTTAAAAGTTCTATTAAAGGTTTGAACTATTCCAATTTTGAAGTCATTAAATTGAATGCATTAAACTAAAGATGCAAATGAGTAGTGCTGGTTTAAATACATACATAGAATACGTATCTAAAAGTTTCTTTTTTGTGAAAAGAGAGCCTTGGAAATAGTTTAGTAATAGTTTTTCTTAACCTGTGTCTATGAATCAAATACATCAAATTTTCTATTATATTGTGATTCTCCTAACCAATTTTTTTATATTATCGATATCCAAAGCATCTTTAAGACCTCATCGATCAGCATTAAGAACTTTTGGAATGTGTTCTCGAGAAATAGGGGTCACTTAGGTTTTTTCGTTTCGAAGTTCTAGAAACTTTATTTATTTAGCAGTCTATCTTATACGATTAATCAGTTTCCATAAACCCATTTATCTACAAATTTAGAGATTCGACTTAGATCTTTATTTTGGATTTGTGGTTTTTAATCTCTTATGATGAATATACATATACGTTTGGCGAATTGAATCTTACGGATTGAGTTTTAATGTATTAGACCTAATAGATAGAGAGTAGACAGAGAATGACTGCATCGGTAACCTCCCACCGATAGCGACGCCGATTCTCCGTACCGCTCGCAATGTGAATTTAATTTCGACTTGCTCGCAGTGATGTTTAGCAAGCGCTTGGAGTTGGGTAGGTTAGCCTCGAATCAAGTATTGGAATTTTACGCACACACGAAAGATAAAAATTTATGTTGTTTTTTAACGTGCTCATAATCGCAAGTCAAAAAAATAACTTTAATATGCTTACATCTAAAAAACGTTTGGTGAAAACTAAATACAATTTTCTAAAATAAAATGAAAAATAACTCTTAAACAAAATAATAATTCTTATTAAATGGATTATTTAATAAGGTGTTCGAATACACCTCCTTGTTGGGCTTCACAGTATCCCAACCTGACGTAAAATTCTCTAAGTACATTGGCTAACATTTCAGGTGTAATGGACCTAGAAATATTAATAATTCTAAGTCGCAATTCATCCAAATTAATGGCTCGTTCATGTCGGTGTTGATAAAGAATTTCCGTCAAATAGCCCCATAAGAAGTAGTCGCAAGGCGTCAGATCTGGAGATCGCGGAGGCCATGGTATGGTACCTCTTGTGGAAATAAGCCATTCAGGAAAAGTGTTTGTTAAATAGTCCTGCACTTGTCCAGCGTTGCGAGCGGAACATCCGTCTTGTTGAAAAAAAATTTCCTGAAAATTAACATTTAAGTTTGGTACAGCGGGTGTAATATTTTGTTGCAATAAAAGTAAATATCTCTCAAAGTTTAAGGTACCATCAATAAAAAAAGGCCCTACAATGTGATTGGCTAAAACACCAGCCCAAACGTTTACCTTTTGCGGGTATTGAGTTCGTAATGGTACACTCAAATGTAGATTTTTCCGAGACCAATATCTCACGACTGAAGAATTATATCGACCCAGAAGAGAAAAAGATGACTCGTCTGTAAATAAAATATTACTTGTGAAGTCGTCATTTTGATCAAGTTTTTCTCTTAAGGTTTCACAAAACTCGAAGCGTTTTATTTAATCTTCTGGAAAATTTTCTTGAGTGTTTTTAATTTTATAGGCTTTGTACCTATTTCTTTTCAAAATATCACGCACTGTACGACTTGGAATATCAAGTTCTTCAGAAATTTGGGAGCTAGAACAAGGTTCAAGGTTTACTTCCATAAAAGCACACACCTTGACCTCCTTTTCAATCCTAGCGTCAGGTGTTCGACGAGGTTCCTGATCGCTATTAGAACATTTTGCACACCGATTTACACATCCCGACTGCTCAAACTTATGCCAGATATTATAAATTGTTTTAGCAGTAGGGACTTGCTGATCAGGATATGCAAAGATAAAACGGCCGACAATTTCTTCTGCACTATCCGCATGACAATACCATTTAATGATATTAATCTTTTGATCAACAGTAAAAACCATTTTTATTTTATTACTGAATCCGTCTTCGTACCAAAGGTTGAAATAAATTGTAAACATGATCGGCTAACACGTACATAGGTATGCGAGGAATTGCAACCGAACTTTAACCGGACTGATAAGCGCAACGACGACGCGATAGCCGCCCAGGGTGGAGCCAAGTTTGTTCTCGCTCTACTCCGTCTCCTTCTTACACATTACGCAAAAATCATATTCGAAATTTTTCAACCGCCGAATGTGTTTATCTTGATTTTGAGCAACAAGACTTCACAAGCTTACAAATGCTGTGTTTGATCCAAATTCTAATGGATTACATTGTACATTACTTCTACTATTACTGACAGAGTGGCATAGCGATCAAAGTAGCAAGTTTTCTTATAAGACAATAATTTGTTTTTCTAATAATTTAATCATATAAAAAAACAGTCAAAAGATATTTTCTTTTTCCTTCGTAGTACCTATTTATAAAAGCCTCCTTTTTTCTCCTGACTAATTGTGATTATCTTTTATTTTGTTTTTTCTATATTATTTTTTTTACTCTTTGTTTTTAATTTTATATTTATTTTTTTTTATCTCTGATATGAAAATCATTAGCAAATGCTCATTAGGTTTTTTTTTTGTGCATACAGATTAGTAAATGATTGTTTACATAATGATCTCGGCGTATATTGCAGAATAACAAAAGTAGTGCATTTGTAGTTAGGAAAATACATTATTTTCTAGATGAATACATTTACTTCATTTTTAACTTTTGTAGAAGCTTTATTTTTTTTACCCCTTTATTCAAAGTTATAATTCGTTAGACAGTACATAGAATTTCTTTAATTGTTGCCCTCAGGACTTAATGAATAACTAATTTTTAAGGATCCTCCGATATTCCTGCCATGAATACTAAGTAGTTGTTTATATTTGTAAAATCCTTTCTCGAATTGAGGATTTTATAATTAACATTGCTAATAATAATATGCTCGGATTTGATGACATTAAAAATTGATGAATTTAGAAATTATATATTTCCTTATCCGTTTGATATTCTGGGTCCTTCGGAAACTTGGTTATCTTCAAATTGTGATAGTAATTTTTATAATATACCAGGCTATAATTTGGTGAGAAAGGATGGAGTTGGCATTATGGGGGAGTTGAATTTTATATAAAAAAATCTTTACAAATTTCTCAAATAATATTCAACAATGTCAATTCTCCAGATTTTGAACATTTGAGTGTTGGGTTTGAAGTTTTTTTCTAGAAATACTGTCACTTTTTTGATACTTTAGAAAATGTACTGGCGCAAGCAATGATTCTTATATTTTGTTACTTGGTGATATAAATATTAATTAACTAAATGAAAATGCGAATACAAGAAACCTTAAAAATGTCTTAAATATCTTCAATTTAAAACCATTAATAACTGAACCTACCCACCATAATTTATTGACAAACAGCTCAAGTCTTATTGATGTGATTATTTCGAGTCAAGAACTTGATGTGATAAAAGCCGTTTCTACATCTGTGTCAAGAAGCCTAACCGACCATAATTTAGTATACGCCATATTAAATTTTCCAAAAATACAAAACAAAGTACAACATTTCAAATAGCGTAATTATCAAAACATTAGTTTTGAGGATTTTCGCAGAGATGCTGAGCAAATAGAGTGGAACGGAATTTATTTCACAAACAATATTGATACAAATTTAGATATTTTTAATAAAAATATAATAAATTTAATAAATAAACACACTCCACTTTTTTATGTCTTGAATAACTGATTACATAAAACTTGTAATGCGCTTAAGGGATAAGGCACACAAGAGATTTTTAAAAAACAAACCTTAGGTAACTTAGAATATTATAGGCCGTTAAGAAATTTTACAAAACTTGCTATTGCATGGGAGAAAACTACTTATTTTAACCAATTTTCTTCAAAAAAAATTAAAAGATTTATGGGACAATGCTAAAAAATTAAATATATCATCGTAAAAGACAGTTAAAATTCCTAATGAATTATGTGATGCAGAACAGATTTGCAACTTCTTTTGATCTACTTTTCAAGCTCCTAACTCTGTCGAATGACAAAAATCTTTTCCTATTGTTTAAATGTCCATCCCAATGTTAATATCAAACTAAATTTTACACTTATAGACGAAAATTCTTTATTAAATGTTCTGAATAGTATATCTACAGGGGCAATGGGCGATGATGGCATATCAGTAAGATTATATTAACACCCTTAATAAATACAATAAATTATTGTATTTTATCGTAGTAGTATTTAAGGAATCGTAAAACCGCTAGTCAAAAATACGAATCCTAAAGAACTAAAGGATCTAAGACCGATCAGTATTCTTTCGGTACTTTCTAAACTCCTTGAAAAACATATTAATAAACTATTTTACGACTTCTTAAACACGTCAAATTTTATCCCGTCATGCTAGTCAGGATTCCGATCTGGTTACAGCACTTGTTTAGTTAATCTTTTAAATGATATTTGTCACAGTGAGGATAAAAAACTGATAACTTGCCTAGCATCTCTAGTTTTTAGCAAAGCATTCGATACGATTAGCCATAATATGCTATTAGCCAAGCTTAGCCATAATATGCATTACTATGGACTTTCTGATAATTCTGTAAAATTTTTCGAATACTATTTAATAGATAGGTTCTTTTGTATGGAAATTGTGAGAGATTTTCAAAGCATTCGATTTGAATTTGTATCAATTGCCACAGGTGTGGCAAGCTATTGGGCTATTTAGGCCCTTTGTTGTTCCAATCCAACAATATTCTTACACTTCATTTTCTTTAGATTATATGAATGGAAATATTGACAAAGTTAACACAGACTTAAATAACTAACAAAAAAATTTCCGATGATCATAATTTTAAACTAAACTTCCCTAAATCATGTACGCTATTTTTTAATGCTAAATATCAGATTGAGGGAACTAGGCAATTATTTGTCCCACATATAGATAAATATAGATTCTAATATGCCTTTGGCCTCATTTTCAGAGGTGAAAAATTTGGGTATACTTTTTGATGATTCGCTAACATTTCAAACACATATTCTTAATAAATTAGAAATTACTTATATAAGATTAAAAAAACTTAATTGTTTCAAAAAATTGCTATCATTGAAAATAAAGTATCAATTATGTAACAGTTTAATATTATCGTTATTTGACTACGGCGATGTGGTTTATAGTTCATCTTTGACGATGCAAAGCACACTAAATGCAAAAAATACAAAACAGCTGTATGCGTTTTTTTCTTACAATATTCCATTTAGAGAACATATTACACCTCAGTTGAATAATAAAAATATCCTTAATATGATATGATGATATTTTTATACTTTTTTACATAAAATGTTAAAAACTATTTAAAAAATATTTTTACAGGTTGATCTAAAAGTTTCATGCCTATTTGCCTAACTAGAGTATTTTTTAAAATTAAGGAAATGCCTACTTTATGCAAAATGCAGGTGGCCTTTGCGTGGAGTGTGGTGGGTTTTCTCAGGCTCCCACGGGGTGTATGCTCTGCAGCAGCATTTGAAACTGCTGCTGCATTGAGGTGAAGAATGCTTGTAGCATGGCATTCGGGTCTATACCTAGCGGATGTGGGACAGCAGCCGCGGCTTGTTGCGGTGGTATGGGTGGTGCGGCGAGGCGGCTGTTGTCCTGGGTGCCCCAGGTAAACGGGTGATCCCGTCTGGCGGATTCAGGATCTGTTTCGGATTTCTGGGGCATCCCAGGTAGTTGGCAGCATGAGGGCCTCCACAGTTGGCACAGGTGGCCGGCTGGTCGCGTGGTATGGTGCACTCGGCGGTGGCGTGAAGTTGGCCACACTTCACGCACTTGTATGCCGCCGTGCACTTTACCTGGGCGTGTCCATGGAGCCGGCACCTGAGGCACTGTATTCTCCTGGACTTATTTCTTTGGGCTTCTAGCCTTATCTTTACGCCGCGCAGCTCCGTGAGCGATAAGATCGACTTTTCTTCTCTCGGGAGCTGCACCAGGTCTAGTGGTGTGGGCTGCCTGTTCCTGTTGAAGTACCGTGCCGCTGAGTGAGAGTGGAAGCCTAGCTTTCTCAGGTCCTCCAGGATGCCTTCGGTCGACCAATGTTCGAAGGGTCCTCGGAGGACGATGTATAGCCTTTTCTCCTCTGGCAGGGAGAAGGAGTGGAACGGCACTTTTGTGGAGTCCAGATAGTCCTGGGTAACTCTGTAGTCCGAGATGGTGGTCTGAGGGTGGATTTGTATTCCCTCGCGAGTATTAACAACGTGGCGATATTGTACTCCTTTTGACTTCAGGGCGGCGGCGACTTCCTCGAATTTTGTTTTTCCCTTATAACGATCGGAGGGATCTTGGTCCTGCGGGTTGGTGGAACTGGCTTGGGTCTGGGCTCAGCAGAAGTGTTCCTGAACACAGCCCAGGAGGTGGAGGGAGCTTAGTCAGGTGGCGCGATGGTTCGCGTCTTCCTCGGAACCGTTTCCGGGTCTGAGGTCTTCCTCCTGTTCCTCCTGCTGACGACGGGTTGTCTTCGTCCTGGAGACCTGCTGGAGTCACAGGGCAGGAGCTAGGCTTCTGGGCTGGGACTTCGGCCATTTCGTTTGACTCCACAGGCGGTTCCAGGGCGGCAGGGGAGGCTTCGACTGTGGTACTGGCCTGTACCGCAGTGGAAGTGGACGGCAGGGCGGACTCGAGAGCCTTGATCCAGTTCTTAAGTGCCCTGGTCGTCTAACTCGGCGGAGTTCATTAATTTCCTTCTCGTGCCTTCTCTTGGCACTACGTATAAGGACAACGTTAGTAGTAGGTTTGCTCTTCTTGGGTTGAAGGGGTGAATTGAAGGATGACCAGGTCCGCTTTTAATTCGGCCTCATCTTGGGGTTTTTCGTCTTCCTCGTCCGTGTTACAGAACTCCGAGAAGTCCTCGTCGTCCTCCAACAGGAAGGAAGAGTTTTCGTCGAGTTTATGAGCCATGGTTGACTCGAGCGTCGGGCAGAAGGACGGCGGGGTCGGTCGCACTGGTACACTCGGTACAGCGAAACTGGTTCAGAGAACACTTCGTTAAGTGCAGGTGATCTGGACTCAACGGAGGACGACCTCTGTATGTTAAAACCATTATTGACCTATTTATATATAATTTAGGTTACACAAGGGTACCACGCACAAATACACATGATTTGTGTATTTTGTGTTTTAGGCCACTACGCGCGCTGTAGTCCTTTTTATGCTCGCCTTATATAGTATATATTTGTAAAATTGTTTGTGTGTAATTTGTATATGTATATATTGGGCAAATAAAAAAATTTTGAATTTTGTATTTGAATATCACATCATTACTCCGATGGGTTTGTTCCTAGATTTTGACTCAGTATGCCATTTTGCGTCTTTCTTCGGTTTATTTTCATATTGCTTCCATTTTGCTCGAAGCTCTTTTTAACTCTTTTTGTCTCAGTCGCCTTGATTTTGATCCTTGTCGTTAGTCTTTTTGTTTTTTCGAATTGCAATTATGTTCGCTTTTCAGGTTTGATTCAAATCAGATGTTTTTAATTTTAAATTAGTTTTTTTTTATTTCAGTCATTTTTTCGCTATTTTTTCTTTTACGATCTTTTTAAAATCTAATAATTTCTATTCTATACATAGGGATCTATCTAATCATAGGGATTCAATAACTTTCAAATATTCTTTACTTCAGGCATAATAATGCCAAAAGCATTGACAAAAGCCTTTTAAGATTTTTTTTTAGCATTTACAGATTCTCCTTTTCAACTGTGTTTTTTCTTAATCCTTTGTTATTTCTAGAGTTGAACTTGTTGAAGTGTTGTTATTTCTTGAACTAAACATCTAAGTCACATAACTTAAATTTTCATTAAACACTAAATTAAACATAATCCTGCGAAAAAAATAGTACTCTTCTGAGGCATATAGGCTTTTCACCCTTGGATTTAAAATCTTAACCTTACCTTATGGTGTTTGAATAATTCAAATATAATGTTTTTTGGTGAAAATTTACAATGTGCGTTAGATTCCAATCAAACCATATAACCTCGCATATACATAAATAACACTTTTTCCTTAACTCTCAACTGTATTAAACGGGCAACCGCAACACAGTAAATCGTCCAGTCCGGTCCGAAAACTTAAAATACACACAGCGTACGCCTAAATCGGCGTGAATTTGTGGATTTTGGCCTACAGCACAAAAACACACTCGAGTATGCCGCATTAATCCCGAAAATTTCCAATAGTTGTCAATGACGAACCCCGTTGATGGTCATTAATAGTTTTAATCGGCGCCATATTTCTCAACAGGGGACAGATTTGCCCCGGACCTGTCTCCCCTTTCGCGACACAATGATTTATTAGTGCCACCGACCGTTTTGTACTCGTATACCGCCAGTCCATACGTTTTGCTCTGTCTATATATACGACGTTCAACAGTTTGATAAGGCGTGTGCACTATTATGAACAGAGATGTTACAGGGTTAATGATGAAAATACAGAAGATTGTTTAGGACACAAGAATATTTTATTTACAAAACCGTACCAAGAATTAAGTTACAATGTAGATTGTGTAAATGATATGAAATATATTGTAAAGTTGTACGATAGATTTATGAACCTTAGGTGTGTTTCTTTTTCCGAAGTCGAATTAAAAATTCTCAACAACAATTTAAAATTTAATCTGTTAAAGTGTTAGGGAAACAGAGGCTGAAAATGCTCTGCAGTCAACGGATACCTATATCAAACAAGAACATTTTTAGAGCAAGAATAATTTCCTTTTTAAATCAAAATTGTTTCCTTAACAATAAACAAAGAATAAATCAAAACAGTAACAAAATATTAAGATCAATAAAAAAGAAAATGAGGGACAACGATATAGTTTTCACAAAAGCCGATAAGGAATCATGCTTACTTGCCTTAAAAAGGGACGATTAAATAAATAAAGTGATGGATTTCCTAAACACAGATGGCTTTGAAAAGGTCGACGGAGAGCCCACAGGTCCATTCTTTAATAAATAAAAAAAAAACTTAGACATGATCTTGGTCATGTTAGAATATTTTAATTCAACAAAACAAAAACTATACCTATATCCTATGAACCCTAAAACATCTTTATTATATGTGTTGCCAAAAGTCCATAAAACTAGTATGCCAATTAGACCTGTGGTTTCCTTTGTTGACTCCCCTTGTTACCAGTTATCATCTTGGCTTAATAACGTTCTTATTACCCAAAATTTCCTAGATTTATTTTTCTTTTTACGGCAACGAAGGTAAGTTAACAAAAGTAGGTCCTCTTAATCACTTGACACCTTTTAACCTACTACAAAAATTATTATGTGAAAAATTTCATAGAGTACTATGAAAATGTAGCTTGAGAGCCAATTCGTTTGCAGATTTCAATGAGTAGAGGAATCGTTGCTGCAAGATAAATCGCGTCTGTAATGATAAGCTCCATATGCAGAATGCCTTAAACTTGTCAGGTTTAAAGCTTGCTGCAAAAAGCTGTAGACAGAAGTCTAATGGGGGAGATTCCGCAATTTTGTAGATCTTGTTTATAATTTTAGGGACATTACTGAAATTAAAGCTTTGACTGTTGAGAAATGTATTGAAGTATGTGGTATATTTGTAAAAGAATTAAAATTATTTATTATTGCATTTCATGGATGCGCTTTTAGCGCTTTTTAAGCTTTTCTGGAGAGCAGGTCCTGTCTTCTGTCCAGGGTAAAAGTTATGTCTTGATGGGTGAAGGTGCCTTGCGGGTGATTTCAACATATCCTTTCTTATAGAGTTATGTAGTTTCCTTAGCTCCTTTGGTCTTGTCCAGCTGGTTCATCAGCCAACAAGGACTGGAAGCTGTTTGGATAATCTATTTTCAAGCCTGGATGACCAAGTGTGTAATGTGCAGGTCATAGAGACGGCACTAAGGTCAACTGATGAATTTTTGTCTCCTGACCCAGAAGTAAAAACACTTCTGGGATTATATAGCATAGTAAGAGTAATTTCTTCTTATACATTGAGGAGCAGAACTTTCATTTATTGAATTCTGGTTTGACTGCTGGTGAGAAGTTTGAAATTTTTCATGACGTTTTGGTTTAGGCTTCCTTACATGCTTTTCCTTAGAAATCTTATTTTAGAAGAAAAACCGCTTTATCAGAATCGCTTAATAAATTGGTCTACTGATAAATTAAAATCTATCTACATCTACTAAGGCAGTATTATAATCAATGCCCAAGTTTAGCCCAAAATATTTAATTAAACATAGAATATTGTATAAAAAAAGCCATTAATCAAGCAAAAATTAAAGCCAATGACAACTTTATAAAAACTGCTTCCAATCCAATTAAGTGCATGTGGGGTATTATTAATGAGCATGGGAATAAGTCTAGTAGTCAGGAGAATTTAAGATTTCTCCTGATGAGAGTAACGCATTTTAGGATGAGCATGAATTTCTCCACAAGAGCTTTTCCATCTGGGTCTGGGTACTAAGGATGTAAAGTTTCTGAGGGTGCATTTCAGTACTGAACTTTTTTGGAAATCCCAGGTAGAATCCTTGGGTGTATCACTTTTCTCATAAGAAGGCTTTCTGACTATGTCTCTGGTTCCGTTCTGAAACAGGCCTATTTTTCTCTTTTCAATTCCCAGGACGTGCTTCGTTTTCAGAGGAGGATGGTGAGAGTTATAAGCAGCTTGACCTACAGAGAACACTGCAGACAGGCCCTCATAGATCTTGAGATATTAACTTTACCATCTCTATATATTTTTGAAAGTCTTACTTTTACCAAACAAAATCTCCACCTACACTTCAGACAAAATGAGGTTCATCAGTATTAAACTAGGGGCAGACGGGATCTTGCTCCTTCTTATAGGAAGCTCCCATAGAATAACATACTCCTCCTAAGAAATATATGGAATAACATTATTTAATAAATTACCATCCACAATATGTGAACTACCTCTCATAAATTATTAAAAATACGTCAAAAACTTCTCATTAGCAAGGATTTTTATATATTATTTATATGACAATAAACAATTTCTAGAATTCCAATTTAAACTAAATTATTTTAGACTGTATATTTGAATTTAATCTTAGTGTATTTAATTGTACGTCTTGTCTTATCATATTTTTTTTTTGCAATGAAACTTTTTAACCATAGTGATCTGTGTAAGCATTATTTTGTGTTATAACACAAATAAAGAATTTGAATATGTTTTCTCTGAATTCATAAGTTTTTGCAATAGAGTATTCTGACAGACCATGTCGAATGCCTTAGAGAGATCTAAAAAAACGTCAATATATCAATAACTTTCAAAAAGTTTTAGCATCTTTAATGTTTTTGTTTACTCTAATTTTTTTCTTTCCTCGTTAAATTTCTGAAAATTAAAATAATTATTTTTGGAGGTACCGATGGGATTCTTAAATTTTATTTAATTTTTAATTTGTAGTTCCTTAACTTACCTTACTTTACATCTTGGATTATTTAGTCCTGTTTAACTTCCGGTTCTTTGAGAGAAAATCCAAGGCGACGTTAATATTTAGTTTATATTACATAAAGAAAATCCTAATTATTAAAATTTAACGAGAACATCTTTAATCTGTACTAAGTCATCAGTTTTTGAAATATTTATCAGTAGTAAGTGAGTGAAATAATTATCATGGTCCGAATATAGCTATTTACTTAATTGTTTCTTATTTTTTAAATCCATAACTTCTGACTTATTAATTAAATTAAACCGTTAAAGTCATGATTACGATAGAACTATGTGCCATTTAAATTAAATATTATACATTCAAGACTAAGCATTTCTAGCATGAACCGACTCGTTAGAAATTAAAAACTTTACGTGCCATAATTCCGACGGCGATTTCAGGATTTCGCCACTTTTGATTTTACGACGGTCGTATTTCTAAAAAAGGGTTAATAAAAAAAATTGTATAAAGTCCGGTCGACCTACGCGAGACTTAATATAAAAGTGAATAAATTCGCCATATCTGACTATTTCGTCAAGATGGAGGGAGCAGTGACGTGACTGAAATTGTGAAGTCCTGACCATTTAGCATAAATTTACATTTTTCGTATATATTCCTATTTTGTTTAGCACAATTATAATTTTTACTTGGATATAATATTTTTTTGATATACTAGTTATTAATAATATAATATGAGAACTTATTATGAACTAACCTACGGCACTGGTTAGAGACTTAACCCCCTAAGAAAGTTTATTCGGCAGAACTTTATTACATGAAAAAAGGCTTTATATCATGAATAAAGGTCGGGCTAAAGAACTTTAGTAGGGAGAGCGCAAAATAATATAGATGAAATCTCTGAAGTGGCATTAGGTAAAAGAAATATGGTTTACGACCTCTTTTTACGACTTTATTATTTGATTTTCTCTTACTATGGTTTGAATTTTTTTTTAATGTTTTTAAGTAATATGCATGGTCCAATCGCAAGACATTGCGAATCATTTGGTTAAAGTACCTAGAAGTTCTCAGTCAAGTGATGATCTCTTAGATGAAATTGTACGGTTTTAGTTTTTCTAAATTTTTTGGAGGATATAGTGATTCGTAATTGGACCTGGACTTTTTTTTTGGGATTTGAGTTTAGTATTTAGGTTAAAATGGCTTAGGGATAGGATACCTGAGATAAAAAATTAATTTATTTTGTTGAAGTTCTTTTAACCATTAACAGTTATCTAATATTTACTTTATTACTAGGGTATTAGGTCCAAAGGCATAGTTGGAAAAGTTACTTGTTTTTGAAAGAATAAAAAATAATAATAAGTTTTTATTTTATTTGAATATATTTTATATTATTTTGCTTAAATTTAAAACTGCTGTGTTGCTCATAAAATGAGTTTAAGTAATTATTAAGCTCATAAATTAAAGCCACAATAACAAAATCGGACAAGAATTTATTTTTGTTGAAGTCATTAAATCTGTATAGCCAGATTATCTGTTAAAAAGTTAACTTTATATTTCCTACATTGTAAAAATGAAGGATTTTTGCCATTTTCTAGGATCAGTCCATAAATAAAATAATGTTAAAAGGTAGTAGTATTAATATAATATGATATATTTGTGGTACGATAAAAAAACACTATAGACTGAGCACTAAACAGGTAATTCTATTAACTGTCTTACAATTAACTAACCCGAGCTCAATTTCAACAATTCTGTCTGGATTAACTTGGCTACTTGACACTTATTAAAAATATGAGCCTCATCTAAATTCGCGCTTCCCCGTCTTACATCTTTTTGTCTTGATACGTCGTACTTAGTTGTCTTGACTGTCTAAATTCTGTTGCACCAATCCGTTTTCTATAATGAACGCCAAGAAATTCATCATCGATTTTAGAATTTGCGTTTTTTTTTGCATGATATCAAATCCATAGTTTAATCCTAAAACAAAATATAATTCTTTTTTTAGCCTACTGAATTTTTCTTCTTAAGTCTATATTAAAATATATTCAAATTCAAATTCAAATATATTACTTAAATTTGTACAGTATTGTTACAAAGTTAGTGTTTGTGCCCTAAGTCACAAGTGACTTGTCGGGACACAGTATTTCAGAATACAATAATAATTTAACAATAAATTTGAGAGCTTGTTATAAAAACCAAATTAAATTAACTTAGATTAAATTTGTAAAAGTAATATTTAAATTAATTCATTCTTTTATTCTATCATTAAATAATATTTGCAAATATACATGTAATTATAACATTTGTTTACATTAGAAAAGGTAGCTTTAATAAAATATTTTCATAGTTACACCTGATCCATTCGGTTATGCGTATATTAAACAGTTTTTTTCTTATAGCCTTAAAAGCGTGTGGTATAAAATTAAAGATTTTTGGCCCCACATAAGATATATGACGTTGACAAATTGTAAAATCTACCATAGTCAAATAAACATGTTCTCTCGTGACAGATCTAGTAATATTAAGGCGTTGGGGTAGAATCTTATAAATGTTTTTATTCTTCATAAAGTTAAGAGTGCTCTTCAGGTAAAGTTCTCTTACAGTGAGAGCACCACTTTCCAAAAACAAATTAACTGTTGGATATCTTTTTGGTTTTTTATTTATTATTTTTAGTATATATTTTTGAGTGATAACCAGGTTTGTTAACATTGTGCTACACGCACTACCCCAAATTTTTATACCATAATTTAGAATGGATTCAACCAGAGCCCGATAGACCATCTCCAATAACTCACGAGGCATAAATTCGCGTAGTTGATCAAACTTATAAATTGTTTTCCTTATCTTTTTAGTTATGTAATCAATGTGCATATTGTATCTTAAATTTCTATCAATATAGACGCCGAGGTATTTTGTGTACGAAACTGAAGAAATCTTAGAATTGCAAGTACAATTTTCCATCTAATTTGCAAAACAAGGATAAGTATGTATAGTTAGTTCCACAGGTTCTTCTTGTTGATTAGTGTTATAAATCGAGAAATTTATAAAGTGGGTCTTATTACTATTTAGAGTTAGAAAATGCTGATCCGTCTAAAGTTTAATTAATGTGATATATTTTTCATCTAGCTTTTGCACTTCTGACCATGATTTTGCTTTTACTAGAATTAATGTATCATCAGCGTAACAAATAATAGAACAATTTATTTCAGGTAAAATTCTTGTAAGGTTGTTTATATAAATCAAAAATAAGAGTGGCCCCAGAACTGTACCCTGTGGCACACCACATTTAACTGTACCCATCTCTCCAACAAGATTATTAATTTTTACTTGTTGTGTTCGATCACTAAGATATGATTCAAAGAGTGCTAACTCAGTACTTCTTAAACCTACGTCACCCAGTATTTGCAAGAGAATGTGATGTGCCACAGTGTCAAAGGCTCTTGCGAGATCAATAAAAATGCCTAAGGTCTTATAACCCTCATTAAAACCATTCAATATTCGCTCTGTTAATTGTTGAATTGCATCTTCAGTGCTCATTTTACTTCGAAAGCCAAATTGAGAATCTGACAATAATTTATTATTTTCTAAATGTTTTCCCATTTTAATTTTAATGCACTTTTCAAGTAATTTATTCAGGGTACTCGTTATTGCAATAGGCCGATAGTTTTCAATGCACTGGCTGTCACCAGACTTAAATATGGGAGTTATTATGGAGTTTTTCAGAATATTTGGGTAAATGCCTGTTTTTAGTACTAGATTTATCATGTGTGGTAAGGGCTTCATTAACGCTATATGATTGTCTTTAATTATCAATGCAGAAATACCATCGTTTGTACATGAAACCTTGCTTTTAAGAGAATTTATTTCCATTATCAATTCATTTACCGTGATTTCCGAGAAACTCGCTGGATTACAAGGAGTAGGCTTACTAAACACATATTTATTTTTAGGTATTTTTTCACTAAGGTTTTTCCCGATATTACAGTAATAGTTTAGAAATTTTCGAGATATTTTGTCCTTTTCAGTTACTTCATTACCATTTTCAATTATAGAGTTTATAATTACATTTTTATTTACGGTTTCGTTGGTTACTTCCCTGACGGTTTCCCATATTTTTTTGTATCGTTTATGTTTGTATTTAATTTGTTTTTAAAAAATAAATCTTTAGCTCTTTTAATTAATTTAGTGAGGACATTTCTGTAGAGTCTGTAAGTTTTTTGTGTTTGAAAATTTAAAGGATGTTTCAGGGTCAGCCTCCTTAGTTTATCGCGATTTTTAATGGAATTGATGATCCCAGAGGTAATATATAAATACTATAAATAATTTGCTTCTTAAGTCTATACAATATATTGCTCAGTTTTGCCTGGTAAACTCTCTAAAAATGTGGTTAAAAAATCTTTGGAACATAACAACAGAACAGAAGGGTGAAGAAAAAGACGTTGGAAAAGTCAAGGAAGACCTTAGAAAAAAGTGAATCCCACAGATATTGGTGCTGGTTTAACACTAGGAAAATCCACTAAAAATGGGGGAGTAATTCTTAAATGTGGCAACGAAAAAGATTTGTCTAATATTCAGGCAGAGATCCAAAGTAAAATGGGAGATAATTATACAGTGGATATTCCAAAAAAATTAGAACATAGGATTAAGGTAGTGGGTATCAATGAGTGAAAATTTGCCTTAACGGATAATGAAATTTTATTAAAAATTGAGAGTCAAAATAATAAACACAACATTCTTGACAAAAAAAATAAAATTTTAAGGAAAACCAAAGTTGCAAATAAGAAGTTTACTATGGTACTTGAAGTGTATGCCAAAACGTACGGTATTTTCATAGAAAGGGAGAGAACAAATATAGTTTGGAATCGATGTGCAATTTTTAATGATTATGGTGTGAAAAGATGTTTTAGATGCTGTCAGTATGGTCACATTGTAAAAGACTGTAAGGAAAATAAAGTGTGTGGAAAGTGTAGCGGGAATCACGATTTTAAGGAGTGTAATGTTAATAGTGTCAAATGTGCAAACTGTGTTATGTCTATTAAAAAAATATGGTCTCACTCTAGAAGTTAGTTATACCACCTGGGACTTAAACAAATGTGAATCCTACAAAAGAATTGAGGATATTCAACGGTGTGAGTATATTAAATAGCAATTAGACTTTAAAGATGTTCATAACTGTAGTATTGTGTATTTTAATTGCCAGGGTTTTCTAAATAATAAAGAGCACATTATTTTATTAATTAATGATTGGAAACCCAAAATAGTACGAGGGCGGGTCAATAAGTCCGTGACTTTTTGAATTTCCCCCCTTTAATGGAAATAGCAACTCTGCTCCTGTCAACAGAGAACTGTCAGTTCACGCCTGTCAAAATTTGAACAAGCTGCGTCATTTAGTTTGTGTTTGACAGCTGTTGATAGCAGACTACCACTCGTTTTGAGAAGAAAATGGAAAAAAGTGAATTTCGTGTGCTCATTAAGCATTATTTTTTACGGAAAAAAACCATCACTCAAACCAAGGCTAAGTTTGATAAATATTATGGGGACTCTGCACCATCCATTCCATTGTAAAGAAGTGGTTTACTGAATTTCGATGTGGCCGTACAAGCACGGAAGATGCCGATCGTTCTGGACGCCCAGTCGAGGTCTCTACATCCAAAACAATTGAAAAAATTCACGATATGGTTTTAGCCGATCAGAGATTGAAAGTGAGAGAGATTGTGGAAGCCATAGGCATCTCACATGGTTCAGTAGTTTTAATTTTGAATGATCATTTGGGTATGAGAAAGCTTTCCGCAAGATGGGTGCCGCGTTTGCTCACAATCGACGACAAACGCAACCGTGTGACAATTTCACAGGAGTGTTTGGCGTTATTCAACAGCAATATGGACGAATTTTTGCGTCGTTTCGTCACCGTGTACGAAACGTGGATCCACCACAACACGCCGGAGACCAAACAGCAGTCAAAACAGTGTATTTCTCTGGGTGAGTCGGCGCCCAAGAAGGCAAAGGTGGGTTTGTCAGCCAATAAAGTCATGGCGACCATTTTTTGGGATGCACGCGGTATACTCCACATTGACTATCTTCAAAATGGGAAAACAATCAATGGAGAATATTATACCAACTTATTGGATAGATTCAATGAGGAACTAAAAGAAAAAAGACCACATTTGGCTAAAAAAGAAGTTCTTTTTCACCAGGACAGTGCAAGGGTCCACACATGTGCAGTTTCCATGGCAAAAATCCATAAATTAGGTTACGAATTACTTCCTCATCCGCCCTATTCTCCAGATTTAGCCCCCAGTGACTATTTCCTATTCCCAAACTTAAAGAAATGGCTCGGCGGAAAGATATTTGACTCCAACGACGAAATCATCTCTCAAACAAATGCCTATTTTGATGACCTCGACAAATCATATTTTTCCAAAGGGATAAAAAAATTGAAGAAACAATTGACGGACTAAGTGTATAGAACTCAAAGGAGACTATGTTGAAAAATAAAATAACTTATTATATAAAAACCTGTCTTTTATCCAAAAAGTCACGGACTTATTGACCCGCCCTCGTAGATAAAATATCCATCCTGGATTTGGGGAATTAAGGGGGTGGGATCCCCTGTCTTATGTGAAGGCTCTCTTTTACCGTTGTATTATGTTTGTTATGTATGTGTTATGTTTTGCACATAGTGCATATGCTCTTGTGCGTAAATGTTGGGGTGATGAATTGGTGATCTGAAGAATTGAAGAAGAGTCGCACTACGGGCCGGTTCTCACACGAGGAGCTGATATGGTGAAGACTTTTCCTTTTAAGAGGATCTGGCCGCAATTATATTTCACCAATGAATGTAGTAGAATCCTACTACATGTGCCACCTGGAATTGCTGCATCCATCGATATTTTTTGCCGTTTGAAAGGGCAGCACCCTAGCTTAGGCAAGGCTGGGTCCCTATACTAATCAACGACCCAAGAAAATCCCTAAAACCTTAGCTGGCTCCATCTAGGGCACAGCGCTGTTTTCTCAAAGGTTATATCGAGTTCCGGTGTGACTACGCCCAGCCCCTGCGCTTATCCTCTCCTTATATGGGATTGGGACCATCTAGGGAATCGTTTTGGGCCCAACATTAGCTTACACTAAGTGGGTCTTCTTTCGACTTTTGACTAGGCGAAGTTATGATTTTAATAAACTAATTAATTATATAAATAACTAATGTTCAACATATTTTTAGCTATAATTTGGCACCCTAAAATACTTTATATGTCATTTTCGTTTCATTATTCTCAATTCATTGATAAGTGAAAGATTTAAGAATGGTGACACCCTTGATGAAATCCTAATTGAATTAGAAAATATTTTATATGTTTTACTAGATGTATTTGAACTATGTTTTACTATCAGCATTAAGGTTAGAGAGATCAAAACTGTACTTTTGAAATCTTGGTCAATGAAGGCTGATTTAAACTCAAAACATAGAAGGTTTGACCATTTTGACAATCTGTTTAACTTATCATAAAACAAAATAGGGTCGATACTGGCAAATGATTTAATAGACTACATTTTTATATAAATATAATTTATTCTAAGAAATTTCTACGAAATTTTATATAGACAAAGAAATCCATCTAATTCTTACTAGTCTCGTATATACCTGCCACTAAATTTAAAATTGTGAAAATATCAGAAGATTTTCCATATACTAAAACTGAAAAGAAATAAAAATATGAATCCACAATTAGAAAAATGGTTCAGAAAAAATACCAAAAGACCATCAGTTATTTCTATTGCAAACTTATCCTCATTTGTATTGACTTTAAACATGTCGTACTAATTTGCCATAACAGTTAGCAAACGCACAAACTACCAGTAAATCCCTTTAAGTATCGTAAAAGGGCATTATTAAATTGTAAAACCCCTGATAACCAAAATGAAGATTCTGTTGTGCTCCCCATTTTCTTTACGGTAACGGCAACGTTATGGCGTTTTGGTTTTGTTCTCCGCACTACTGCCCTGGTAATGAAACCAAATGGTTGATGTTTTAATGAAAACGCCCGAAGACCATTAGCTATAATGTAACTAGGCGAAAGAAGAGGCTCTTTAGGGAATTCGTCCAAAAATAATTATTATAAAATTCCTAGTATTAATTAAAAGTTTTAATCGAAAATTACATGATACTTTTCATAGCAATTATTATTAAGGCGATATTAAATTTATATTTAAAGCAAAACAAAAAATCTACAATTTTTCCAAAAATTTATTGAGACCGAAATTTTATTACGGCCTTGTCTCTTGTGCTTCATGCTTGCCTTGGCCGTAAATCTATGGCCGGTTGGTTGGGTTCTAATGACTTATGATGCAAGAGAACCGTACTTAAAAAGTATAAGCTGCTAATGCAGTTCTAACTAATTCAAGGTTTAGTTGCAATCATATTAGCTTTTTGCATTTGTTTCGTAAAAAAACACACTGATTTCGATCAAAATATGTCTACGATTTCTGGTTTCGATATTTCAACACAGGCGTAGAAGCACAAATGTCTTAAAAGCTTATTTTGAGAATCAAGGAAATATGTATGAAGTCGTTTAAATTCCCGCTAAAAGTAACAAATAAAATTTCATATTTCTCAAGAGGGATGATACTACATACCAATATGTGATTTTACTTACTAGCTTTGCCAGGGCAAGAGAACCAAGAAAAAGAAGAATTAACAAGAAAAAGTTATGGAAGGATAATTTTAAATTAATAATCATATTTTTTAAATATTTTACACGAAAAACCTCTTATTCAATAATTTAATTTTTTATGAAAACATTTAAAGATGCATGGCAAGAGAATCCTTAATGAGCCAGTCAGTAAGCAACCTTAGTGAATTAGTTTGTTTCTCTATTAATGAGGGCAAATAAAAATGCAGAATTCCCTTTGTTCCAAATAGGTTTGGCAGGATCTTTCTACTTGCGGGTGGATTAAAACACAACAAAAAATTCAATTTTACAACTTTAATGTGATGGTTAAGGTTATGTTATAGTGGACTGTAACAGAGAGAAATCTAAAGGTAGAAACCCCTCCAAATCGCGACGGCTCCGTTGAGCTGAACGCGTGAACAACGCAACATTATTTTTTCTTTTACTCTTGCACATAGAGCGCGTGAATATTGTTGACGTGACGGCGCTTCTCCCTTCGAGTACCGAGCCGTAGTCACTGTTGTTACAAGGAGCTACACTAGATGTACTGCAAGGATAGATCTAATTGTACTTTTTTGGATGACATTGTACTTTTTTCAATAATCCATATTCAAAGAGGAGGGGATAAGGCAGGGGGAATTTTTAGTAGGAATTGGGAATCAAATTATATAGGTATTAGATAAATATGGTAAAATGTTAAATTGTTTTAACGTTTTTATATAATTATATAATAATATAATATGTACATAATAATAATAATTGATTCATATTATTATGTACATAGGTAGGTACAGTGTTTAATAATTGAGAATTTTCATTTTTTATTTTTCGTAGTACCTAAAAATACTTTATAGAGAATTTAAAGAATTATTAAAAAATGGACTAAACTTATTAACTGTAGTTTTATTAATAAAACATATCATACAAACTAAAAACACAAACACAAAAAATATTCTTTAAATAAAACAAAACAAAACATAAAAATAGGAACAGAAAAAAGGAACTACGCTTATTATTGCACTAGAAGTGAAAACAAAATTAAAATTTTATTACAAGTGAATGTCATAATATTTTAAATAGCAACTTAAGAACCTAGTAAATATCTCGGTATATTATATAACTCCAAAAATTTAGGTGTATTATAATATATATTATAGGTACCTATATTATATAATATATTACATAATATATGACCTTTGTTAAAAGTGTAATCGTATAAAAGTGCTATTCAATTTCTACGATTACACTTTCTACAAAGGTGGTCGTATAATTAAATAGTGTTTTATCAGGCTTCCAATTTAGAGCCCCATTATTAGTGTATCTCATCTTATCTTTATTGTGAAGTAAAGCAGCACAAGTTGATATTAATAACCTATTTCTAAGAGTCGTTTTTGTTAAAGTTAATTGAGAAAAAACTCTCTCGGCGGTAGCGGATGAATGTGGAAGGGCTAATATAATTTTAACGATTGTCATTAGGTTTGGAAACATTAAATCACCCTGTACATTTTTTTGTTCTGACACTAGTCGCCAAAATAAATTGATGTCATTGTTATGTGCAATGTTTTCTCTTAAGTCAACTAATGACTGCCATTCCATATTAGCTGTCTCTATATCAACAGAAATGTGAGGAAATAAATTTACAAATTGAGCAGTTGACATCACTTCACCTGATAAAGCTACTGTGGGTGTAAAATTTGATGCATATTTTAAAATAGCATCATCAAATTGGAAACGATTTTTAATTTGTTTACACATTTCTATATAAAAATCTAAGACATTCACCCTAAAATTTTGAACACCCTCTTTACTACATACAATATTTGAAGATGTCAACAGTCCATCCACTTTTGCCCTTGCAAATAATTGGTCAAGAGGCACATAGTTTGCAGGATCATTTATGTTTATGGTTTGGATGGAAGTTTTATCTAAGATATTTTTTTTAACAAAACATCTTACAAGAGTTCTATACAATGCTGAAATTCTATTTAATAAAATTGGAAGCTTTGGACCGACTGTAGTTCTATGTTTACCTTGATAATTAATTATAAAACATAAGCCAAAAATAGTAGATATAATTTGTAGTCTATATTTTGCAGAGCACTAAAAATGGACCTTGCACTAGGAAGATTATCCTCTAAAGCTGCTCTTTGAAAAAATAAGATTAAAGAATTCCAATGCTTCAAAATTCTGTCCACAACATTCTGAAAAGAAAGTTAAAAAATAAAAACTACATTATTTATTTTATTAAAAAAGTAGGTACCTTTAAAGATAGCCACCTTGTCTGACTAGGATGTAACATCTTATGTGGCTTTTCATTAGCAAAAATCTGACATTCCTTTAGCTCAGAAATCCTCTTGCTGCTATGGGCAAAGTATGCATAAATATCCCTTGTAAACTCGACAATATTTAGCAGTTTTTTTGCTGCAGCTGAAGAGCAGAGGTGAAGGGAATGGCAAGTGCAACCTTGCACATAAATGTGAGATAAAATGTCCTTAAATCGAGCCTGGATACCTTTTACAACTCCCATCATGGTACTGGCGTTGTCAGAAGCAAAACCAATGACATTGTCAAATGGGATTCCATTTTCCACTAAAATGTTTTTTATTATGTTGAATTGGGCTTCACTAGTCACTTCTTCGACCTCAACCAAATCCAAAAACCAGTCTTGGATTTGTCCCTGCCTCCAATATCTGGTTACAATTACTAATGACTTTTTAACACTTAAATCTGTTGTCTCATCAATAATTATAGAAAATTTGACATTTTTTAGATCACTAATAATTTCAGTCTTAAAAGCTGGTCCCAATACGCCAGTAATTAGCTTTGTAGCTTTTAACCGTTTCATATTTATATTTTTGGCAATATTTAAATCAGGGTACAGTTCTTTATTTAATAAAGGAAGGGTATCCATTAAAAGCATAGGCAAGTTTTGTTCAGCAATATAACAACAAAGTCTTAACTCTGCCTCCTTAATTGCATTGACCTTTTTCTGCTGAGATGGCTCTTGCAATAAAGTAGATATTGCAGGTGTCTTGCCTGCAGCCTTAACTCGGTTTAGATGAAGTGAATTTTTTCCATGCCTGGTTAAATGGAATTTGTTGCCTATCAATTTAATCTGGCAATACCTATTTGCAAAATAGGAAATCTTTAGTATTATCTAGCCAAGAAAAGCTTTCAGTTAATTTATTTACATTAGGCACAGAAGAAGTTCTTCTTTTCTTTGTTAAAGATGCTGATAGGGAGGTCAGGGGGGCTTCACTTTGCATTTCAACATCATCTTCATCAACTTCTGTTTCCAATGTTGTCGATTCTGTAAATGTAGTCAGATGAGTTGAGGAGGTCTCGGCTGAGGTGCTTGCTAGGCTTGGACTTTTTGTGGGAGTTTTTCTTTTATTTATAATAAATCTAAAATAAATGCAATATTTTTACTTTTACTTACTTTTGTGCATTTGACTTACCTATCCATTTAAAAAAAATATAGGTACTGAAAAATACAAAACAAGGCAATCACCAACAAGCAATAAAATACAACTTCTCTAATTAAGCTATCAAATCAGCTAACCACCATCACCCACGCAAATACATTCATTTTTTTTTCAATAAAATTTTAAATTTTAACTTCAAAAATATAAATATAAAAAACAAACAAAGTTAGGTTAGGTCTAAGTCTAGTTCATACGCTTGCGATTTGCGATTAGCGGAAATTGCTCCCATTGGTAAGTTTTGACGTATTTTAATGTACCGAATAACCGAATTATGCGGCGTCGCGTCGTCGTAGTGGATTTTCCGTTTTAGTGCGAAAAAATCAAACAGCAATTAAGGTTTGTCATTTGTACTTTTTTAAGATGAATAGTACTCTTGTACTTCATCCCCATGGATTGCACTGCTTTTAGCACAATTGTACCGTCTGTAACAGACTGTAGATTACTACGGCCAGGGTAGTAATCTACGAAATGTCAATGTCTATCTACGATAGTTGACGATTAAACATAACAGCGGCGTAACACAATTAATTATATAAATAAACACTGTTCAGCAAATGTAGTTCTATTTATTCAAAGTGGTAGTAATTTGTGAAAAACCCATTATATTTTAGTCGCTAAATCATAAATATCTACTCTGACAAGGCAGACTATATTTAATCTATATCACTACTTACTATTAAACTCTCTAATCTCTTGCTAATAATCAATGCTTTTTAAGGACATCATCAAAAAAATCTCGATGATTATCCTGGACCATTATTTTTTAGTATGTAGACAAGCATTGTGATCTCGTTGCATCTTTATTGAACAATATTTTCTTTGATGTCCAACTTCGATACGAACGTGCAATATCGGCCCAACTTCAGTTTAAATTGACCAAATGAAGCAATTCAGTCCTTCAACAATGTTTGATAAGCGAGGTGAGTAGCATATAAATAGCATATAAACATAGCATATAAACGTCTCAAAATTATTTAGGTAGTAGAGGTACGTTGTACAATCAAGTCATGTTTGTCTCGATAATGATTTGCCTGAATTTTTAACGTTTATTAACTTCTTACACAAAAATATAACTTTTACGCTGGAAAGGGAGGTAAATCAATGTCTGCCCTTTTTGAAGTTAATTTTGCGAAGAAAGGATAATAGCATTTCCTTTGAAGTCTATAGAAAACCAACCGCAAGGGACAAAATCATTTAAGTTGACTCTCTTTCTCCTGGACAACATGAAGTTGCTGCATTTAATTCCTTGCTATACAGACTATTTTAATTACCTCTGTCTAACGCAGCATTTCAAAAAGAATTTAACATCAAAAAATCTTTTGCTATTGATATTAAATTCCTAAGTTCATGCTTAAATAAAATTTACTTCAAATATTATAATAAGTATAAACTTTCTTATCATATTGTCCAGGAAAAGAAGAAACATAACAAAAACTTTAGATGTTTAACGCACTTTGGAGGTATCTCACATCAGCTAGTTAAGTTCTTTATGCCCCTCGACATATACGTTGCTTTTAGAACTTCAAATTTGTTAAAAAGAAATTTGGTAAGACCCATAGATGAACAAGACCCTCTATATAAATCTGGGGTTTATAGCTTACAACATGCCGATTGTCCCGCTATTTATGTAGATCAGTCAGGCCGAAGAATTTCCACTAAAATACAAGAATATTTGAGTCTGGTGAATAAGTTTAGAGTCACTGATACTATTAAGACCCAGTCGGCCTTTGCTACACATTTATTGTCCTTATGCCACAAGAAAACTGGACCTTCCGGAAAAATTAGAAATCATCAAAGGCATAAAAAGGCCAATCCTAGACTGTGTTAACGACGTTTTTAATTTTGAACCCGGACTCATTTTTAAATAATATCGCCTGACATACTCCACTTCTACTAGAAATATCTCCAAGGACCTGGTAGCGCACTAGTTTATATTGCTTACAGGCCAACCAAATAAACGCGGCCTCTGAGATGCGCAAACGAAGGAGTGAAAAAGCCAGTGTGTGAGTGCAACAGAGACGAAGAAGAGAAAATTAATACTTTAGGCAGGATGTGCTGTGTTTACACCCTGCATATTTTGTTCATGTTAGTTACATAAATATTTGATATATTACGTGAAATAATACTTATTACTAATTACATATTACTATTTAGTTATTATGAAATAATGGTATATTTATATGTACACCATACGAACAATTAAATATTTACAATTGTATATTTTTTTACAAATGTTGCATGGCACAAAAAAAAAGTATATCGAAAAAGTTTTAGATAGAATAGTAGTAGTGATCAGACTTGTAATGTGATTTTTTTAAAACCTGGTTAAATATTTCCAATAACATTCGTTTTATATAAATATTTCAGATGGCGTCCAATACTACGCCATCGCAGGTTAAAAAAACTTTGTTATATTAAATATTAATCTGTAGGTGTTTTTTTAAACATCCGTTTACTATATTAGTTTACATATTTTAAAAAAATGTTTTTTTCTTAAAATCACGTTTTTTATTACATTATTATTCCCCAGTTACAAAAACATTTAAAACTATATACAGGGTGGTTGATGATAAATAAAATGCAACTTTACGAAATAAAATATTATTAATGAACACACAACAACCATTTATACATTAACATACGTTCTATCCTCTTTAACAGTTAAGCTTTGTGATCCATCATCTTCGTCAAGTTCCTCTATTCCAGACAATTCGCTATCTTCCTCATCTTCAGTGTCACTTTCTGTATCACTATTCGTTGAATCTGCTGCACTATACTGCAAATACTGCACTATGTCTATGGTTGGTTCTTTTTCTAAATATTCCTGTTCAAAACATTTGGCCCGTTCACACCTAGATTTCCATTTTTCGGCAGAAAATTTTTCAAAAAAGGCATCACAATATTCTTGAAGTTAACTTCATTGAAGTTAAAATTTATGTTTTTTTGGCCACCTATGTTTTGAGTTCAGCATAAACCAACTCGATCGGATTTAAATCGGAATGATATGGAGGGAGCCGTAAAACCTCGTGACCTTTTGCGTTAAAGAGTTCATCTATTTCATATTTTTTCTATTTCGGCTTATGCAGCTTTATTAAATTGTATAGTTGCGGCTTTAACATATTATCATCATAAGGTATTCCCTTAATCGTAACCAGTCTTGCATTTCCGCTTTCTTCGTTAAAGATGTGGGTATTTTTTCTGCTTGTTTATTGTGATATGGAGCGTTGTCAATTACTACTACAGTTTTTGGTTTTAGATTAGGAATAAAATTTTCCGTTACCCATTTTTTATAATTATCAAAATTCATCTCGTGATGGTAGTCGCCACTTGTGCTGTTTGATTTCCACCTTATGTATGCGTTAGGGATAAATCCGTTCTCTCCACCTGCGTGTACTATGATAAGGCGTGGTCCTTTTCCAATAGGTTTTTTGATCCCCTCTGAACTTTCATCACTGCATCCTTTTAAGTGCGTATGAGAGGCATGAATATACGTTTCGTCCATGTAAATTATGTCGCGATTTTCCTCTCTATACTTTCGCATCCTTCTCAGAAATTCTATTCTAAGCAATCTTATAGGTTGACGTTCCATTAATATTTTCCGGTTATTACTAAATTTTCTCCAGTGAAAACCAATTTTGTGGATACTTTTACGCAGTCTCTCTACATCCATGATAGCCAGTGTGTTCTACAAATTTGCTGTGTATTGTTTTTTAACGTGGGGACCGTCTTTTCTGTAATGTGATGGTTTATTACGGTTCTACGCAAAACTCCTAAATCAGCGTCGTCAAGAAGAGTGTTTGTTTTTCTCTTTTGACGTCTTTTTTTGGGTGTTGAAAACATTGTTGCTTCGCCTGTTTCCATTTGGGTTACCTCCTGCTTAATTCTGCGAATACTCCTTAGGGAAACGCCCGTTGCTGCTGCAACACGGTCTTGAACCTTCAAAAGAAATTATTATTTAAATATCTGTCTGCCATATTTTAATTTTCCATTAAAGCCCTTTTAATTTTCTTTTTAAAGATGTATCACACTTGCAGAACATAGAAGTATATGTATATTACAGGGTGCAAGCTAATAAAAAATAAATTTCGGCTGTAACAGTGTTAAAGTTTCCATATATTTTAAAATTTGCCACTGTCATTCCTTTATGAGATAAATTAGTTTTTTTTATTTTAGGTGACGATAGAATATTTACATGTTTTATATTATTTTATAGAAACATTTTTTTTTTAATTACAATGATAAAATATCAGATAATAAGAATCAGTTTTTCACACAGTAACAACGTTTAAAACAGCGTCAGGCAACTTAATACAGCACTTTAAATTTAATGCAAAAAAGAGCAATATCTTATAGAAATTTGTTTATGCAAAAGAGTTAAATAATACAAATTTTGCAAAAATATCAACCACAGCTTTATTTAGAAATGTCAAATTGTTAAAGTTTACCAAAAAATAATAAAAGCTTATCATTATTTGAAATCAAAAGTAAATTTATGAAAAAAAATTAAAAACATACCTTTTGTAGAGGAATACTAACTTCACCAGCAACTGCTTCTGCTTGCATGAACTTCAATACATTACTAATTATCTCACGACTTTAACCGTTCAACACTTTTTTCGTAACTTTACTTGTAAAAGGCATTTTAAAAATTAAAAAACGAACGAAACGTCACTATTTAAAATTTTTCACAACTAACTTTAATACGCCGATGTAAACTCTCTAAACACTCCGAACGCACAAGTAAAAATGAGCTCTCCAGCTGGACTGGGGGTCTTGCTACCGCGCACCCGATTCTCAGAGGCCGCGACTATTTGGTTGACCTGTAACTGACATGTTTTTCGAGACTAGTAGTAGGTTTGAATTTCGCTTAGGACAATAATTTTGTATTTTATTAATTTTAGTTTAGTTGTTTTAGTTTTTAACAAACTTGTGGCGTATCACATGCCTAAGAATTTATTTTATTTAGCGTGTGTGAATAATGTGATCCTAAAGCATGTACTGTTTGTAGTCGATGATGCTCTTAATATGAGCGAAACACGTGTAAAATACTGTTAGAATTAATAAATACTTTTGAAACCAAGACTTTGTGTAGTTTCCTTTAGATTATTGAATCTAGGTCTCTTGCAGAAAATGGGCAACTTCTTTCAATATTCATTCTCTATTACCAGCTCTATTAATTAAAATAAAAAGCATATAATAACCATAACTATAGTAAAAATACCTGACAGACTACATAGAAACCATAAAAATTGGATACATCTTCCAATAAGTATTCTTATTATATAGAGAACGCTAATGTTGCGCAACATTTTCTTTTCTTTTCTTCAACAGTAGCAAATTAGATAAAGCTTTTAACAATATTTGCTTGTAATGAATTTAAAGACTTTTTCGTATTATTTATGTTATCTACCTTACATAACCCTTCTTTAGGGAAGAAAAATCAGTTACATCAGTGCACATGAAAATTTGTGTTAAACAGACGGATAAATCGTTACGGAAATATTAAACCTTAATTTTTTTATAAAAATCTTCGAAATATCTATCGTTTGTATAGTATATTTATAGTTAATGTACTAACTTGTTTTATAATTATAAACTCAAAATGTTTTACCTCTAGCGAATTTTCATTATGTAGGCCCTGAGTATTAAAATATAGGATTGTGCTTTTGTATATTATTAATTATAAAATACTTCATTAAGCCAACTTTATTATTTTTAAATATATAATATACAGGAAAAAGCTTCAAAGAGAAAATGTGTGCATTTTAACTGATTGGGAATATTACTAAAAATTCCACATAGGCGAAGCTCAAACAAAAACAATAAATATTTTTTACCAGAATGTGATCTAGATGTGTTCTACGTAGATAGTGCTTTTATTAAACTTTAATAAGTGACATTAATGAAAACCTTAAAGGGCTTTCATTCCTAACCGCATTTGCATTTAATTTGGAATATATGGTGTAAAAGTTCATATTGTAAAGTTTTAATTTTATTTTCTGTATGGAGATAGAACGCTCGCTAGCATATAATTTTAATAAAACAAGTACAATTCATTATGTGTACATTTATAAGTGCACAGATATGACTCTAGAAGGTTTCTTAATAAATATTTTAAAAGAGAATATATCACGTAAGAAGTTCGTTCGTTTAATCGTGAAGTGCTGATATTTTAAAATTTAAAAACATTTAAAAATTAAGTTTTTATTTACGCAGGGCAAGAGCTCTGTAAGTTTTATGTTTGTTTAGTTAAACCAACAATTCTCGTAAAGAAGAAAAGTATTAAATATAAAAATCGAAATCTAAGCTTTATATGTGAATTCATAACTTTGAAACCGTAAGTAAACATCCATAAAACTGGAAAAACGCTGGTGCTTTCGGTACATATTTGCGTAAAATGGGTTTTATGGTGCGCATATTCATAAAACCCTATGAGGCCATTATAGAGAATCCATTTTGCACTAATATCTTCTCATAATTTTAAATGAATAATCGACGAACATAAAACAATGCAATCGGCCAAGCTGATTTCACTAATATAAAGAATAGAGATGTTTGTTTTTACGTGGAAACTGACGACAGAGTAAATTTTATATGAAGATTTTTATTATTTATTCCGGTCTTAAACTTTACGACGGGTACAATATTAATAAATAATTATAGTCGTGTTAAACTAAACTTTAGTCAAATATTGCATGATATTTTGCTAAATTATATTCAGCCTCGTTTCGTAAATAAGGGTATGTGTAGTACCTCCGCGTTAGGCGTTATCGATCACCAAGTTCAAAGTCCAAATTTTTCGCACCCCGCGCCCCGGCTCCCTGCCTGTCCGCATAACCTGCTTCAGTCATGGAAAAAATGTTTTTTATTATTCTGTAACAGTGCGCTTGACCACCTTAGGGAGAAAAAAATGGTAATAGATTCGAACTCATTTACCTGGTTATTTCTTATAAAGATTTGAGTGCATTAAATATTGCCATGGAGGTAAAGTCCCAGACCCTACACACGGGTGGCATCCTTTCACTGCTTTTAAAGCTCAATCAACAGTGTCAATATCAAGAAAACTGCTGTTTAAGAGAAACAGTGCATATTACAAATTAAGAAAGAAAGTGGTCAAAGTATATAAATTGCGGCTGTTATTGTACGTTCTGTAGATTAAGTAGTCTTCACAGATCTTCAGACGAAGGTTGAAACTTGAATTTTCCTTTTGACGCGGTACATCATTAGCCTAAACACAAGTCAAGGGGTGAATAATATATTTTGATTAAATGGATAATTATCATAGGAGGTTATAATTATACAAACTAAAAAATAAATGAATTGATAAAAATAATTTAAATCTATAGAAAATTTTATCTTACATATAAACTCATCATAAGATGTATTTTTACTCTAGACCAAACATACAATTAATATTACTCTTCCGATATCAAAAGACTTAATTAGTTAAAAAAATTATAATTTAATTGTAAATAATTTTCCAGCTATAATGCATATGGAGCTAACTAAGTTTAACCTAAATATGTATCTAAATGTGCATAAATTAAAGTGCACTGGTAGAAGGTAAAATTAAGGTGTTTAAAATAAAAAAAAAATTATTTTTAGTGTTCTGATCATACAGTTGATTCCTTTACTTAATTTAAATAAGCCAAAATAAAATAGATCACTAGATGTAATTGAACTGTTCACCAGTTTAAGAATATAAATTATACTCTATTTCAGAAGTGTATAAAGCAATAAACTGGGGAATTCCGTTCTGTTTGGCTACATTTCGTGGTAGTTCATAGGCGCAGGTACTTATAATATTTATGAATTTAATTTTCACGGATTAAATGCCTTTATTTTGAAAGAGATTAAATACTAAATAAATACTTTTAATCCTTTTGTATAGGTACCTATCTTTTAACGCTTTGTAACATGCAAAAATGGGGTCAGGTAATATATACAGACTATAAATACTTTTAAATCATATTTTAAACGTTAGTAGTCACTGCTACGCTGTAGTGTAATCACAATATTATTATCCCAATATTTAAAAAATTGAGGTATTCAGTCCAACGAAAAGATGTACTAAAAATTCTCCACTATCGCTGAGTGAAAAAGTTATTATTTTAAATGTACATGATTGCATAAAACACGATTACCCTAGTTTTACTGTGCAAGAAATTGTTGAAAAATGTTCTCGAATGAGTGGAATTGGAAAGTCCACCATTTTCAAATTGTTGCGGGAAAGAAAAGTAGCAGGTCAAGTGGAATCTCCCAAGCAAAAGCCAGGACGACCTACAAAAGTCCTTGATGAAAATGCTAAATGTATAATTCGAAGAAAAGTTCACTCTTTTTATTTTAAAAAGGAAATACCCACCCTAGACAAAATTTTAATGGAGCTTGGCCGAGATGACAGTATTCCGTTGATAAGTAGAAAACTTTTATGGAAAACTTTAAAAAATATGGATTTTGCCTGGGAAAAGCATAACCGCAAAGCACTTTTACTGGAGAGCGACGAAATTGTTTGTTGTAGACGACAATACTTGAGAAGTATCAAGCAGTACCGCAGAGAGCAAAAGAAAGTTTTTTATCTTGATGAGACGTGGATTAACGAAGGTTATATAGTCCAAAAAATGTGGCAAGACAAAAATATAACCAGTGCTCGCCAAGCTTTCATAGAAGGCCTGTCTACGGGTATTAAAGTACCTTCGGGAAAAGGAAAAAGACTTATAATCACACATATTGGAAGCGAAGAGGGATTTTTAAAAGAAGGTCTGCTAACCTTTGAGTCGACTCGCACAGGAGATTACCATGAAGACATGAACTCAGACGTTTTCGAGGACTATTTTGGTGAAATGATAAAATTTCTTCCGGCTAATTCGGTGGTGGTTATGGATAACGCAAGCTATCATTCACGGCGAATAGAGAAGACGCCAACTTCAAGTTGGAGAAAGCAAGAAATTATCGATTGGCTGACTGCAAAAGGTATTGCGTTTGAAGCAAATTTGATAAAAAAAGAACTGCTGGCAATAGCAAACTTACACAAAACTCGTTTCATGAAATACGCCGTGGAAGATATAGCCGAAAAATATAATATAACTGTACTGCGCTTACCGCCATATCATTGCGAACTAAATCCTATAGAACTGATATGGGCGCAGGTAAAAGGATTTGTAGCAAGACAAAACACGACTTTTAAAATGAAAGATGTTAAGCTACTGTTTGATCAAGCCATTACGGAAGCGACACCAGAGAATTGGCGAAAAGCAGTCCAGCATGTAATTAAGCAAGAGGACAAAATGTGGGATCTTGACAACCTCATCGATCAGACAGTCGATCCTTTAATTATAATGTCAAGAGGTGATGACAGTTCGTCAGATGACGAAGAAGACTACAATCTATTATAATTTAAAATTGTTATACACTGTTCAAAAAGTGCCAGATCAGTGACATTTTCAACTGTTTTACTCTACATATTATGTTCAATAAATTTGTGAAAAAAATATATTATTCCATTTAAACAAAAGTAACTTTCTAAAATAAAATAGCATTTAAGTACATTAATTATAAGGTAAAAAACAAGTCCCAGTTGCACGCCTTTGGCGAACCGTTTTCAATGTTTATCAGTGGGTAACAATGGGCAAAACTCATAAATTGACCCAAAACCGGGTGGCACTACCTGCAATCAACGAAAAGAAAGAATTTTACATTGAAACTAATACCCAACTAAGGTAGTGGCATAAAATATTGGTGGATCACCAGGTACCACTTTTGCATACCTAATGAGGTTTTATTGCTCTACACACTTCTGAAATAGAGTATAGCTCTATTGCCCTTTGACTATATTAAAAAGATTAAAAGTTGTTTCTTTATTGGTAAAGGATAAACAGAAAAATGAGTGAGGCAGAAATTAATCAATACCCTAAAGGAACATTTATAAGCGGAAACAAAAACTCCAGTAATAAATTCGAAGAAAACAAGACAATATCAGACAACCTTAAAAAAGGTAATAAAAAAGCAAAAAATATAAATAAGTGGGCATATGAACCATGAAACTTTTTAAACCTTCGTATTTTTATTTTTTTTAATTTAAATATAGTTAAATATAGATTTGTTGTAAAAAAACTATTGGAAAAAACAAAATAAGGTTTAGGATGTATTAATCGATTAATCCCGAATGACCAATCGTTGAAAGTCATTTGGCATTTTTATTGATTTTTTAAATTACATTTTGGTTAAATAAATAGTAACATACTTGAAATAGCTTGGAAATTGTTGGGTGACTTATGTCATCGATTTCTAGCAATTGGTCATTCGTGATTATTCGATTAATATATCTTAAACGAGACGGGTGCATTCGACACAATCGTCATTCGACATAATGGACATTCGACACAATACCCGCGAAATATTTTAAACGTTCGAGTATGATCGGTTGGGTCTTTTACACGTCAGCCAATTTTTATTCGAAATAGCTGTAGTGTTGTCATCTAACACAAAATAGGGTTAGGTATAGGTATATTATTTTGTTTACATTCGAGTCGTGCTTACAATAATTAGTTTATATTTATCGATAGTTTGCCAAAAGTTATTAATTTGTGAGTTGTGAGTTCTTCAGTATATTTGAAGCTTTACGATATAACTACAAAGGACCTGGGATGATACTTCCTGATACTGATTAAGAAACACTATAACTAACTTTGTGTAATTTACTACTTGGCCTCCTATCCTGTGATTCTTCTTCTTAGAACATTAAATACCTGCATTATACTTATTGCGAAGTGAAAAGGAACTTGACGCCAAGAAAACGTACCTTCACTTGGGAAAGTGCAAGTTTTTTTGTGTAAAATTGTGGCAAACAAAGTTCCATTTGACTTGCATAGGTGTGGTGATAGTGTTTATATTTACTAGGTACTTTTGACTAATAAACTTGAAAAAGTGCATTTTAGGATAATATGCTGGAGAAACTGGATGATTTTGATGAAGTCATATGCCTCCGATGATATTTGGATTATAAACTATAGTGTGTCAGCTTAAATATAACATACTAAATAACCAAAAGGACTGTAATACGCTATACAGTTTTTAATTTACTTATACACACACTTATTGCTATCAAGTAATTTGTGACTAACATTATTTCTGAATTGGTGTCGTAAAAAAGTGCAATGAGTTATTAGTTAATCATATTTATAAGTAGGAAAAGAAACAGGTTCTTAGAGAATATATTACAGCCTTATTTAAATTGAGCCAAGTTTTCATTCATATTGTTGAGTTTTGTCAGGGCTGGAATGTATACAAATTACGGTAACAGTTTACTATCTTATCGACTACCCATTTTCAAGATTTAAAAAAAAGACAGGTACATAGGATAGTGAATGCGTATTCATCATAATTTCATTGTCGGAGATCAAAAATTTCATTTTTTTCAATTTTATTTTTTTTTTAAATCGTTTAAAAAAAGTGACTATATTAAATATACCCTTGGCGTAACAGTTTACTATCCTATCGAACGCCGCTTTTTTGTACGAATTTAAAAAATTAAACAGTTACAAAAGTTAATGTATGTCGTATTTATTATAAATTCGTTGTCGGAGACTCAATCATTTGAAAAAAGAAAATAAAAAATATTAAAATTTTACCCCTGTTCGTTTTTTTTTGCGCAATCAGTTTTTCTTATGAAAAATGATTATTCACCCAACAGGTCCTTTTTGTACCCAGCGCCTTTTTATATAAAAAAAATCACTACCAACCCAGCTCAGCCCCAACCAACCCAACCCAGCCCAATACAACTCAATCCAACCATTAAATAGGAAACATATGCTAAAAAGAATAATAAGACAGCTATTGAAATTAGTTTTGTTTTTTAATTATTTTTTTTTAACGATTTATCGAATGGTATCACTATTCGATCACCTAAAAAAATAGTCTATTACCTGTAAAATAATAGCGCTGCCAACCCCGATAATTCAGTGTCTCGAAAGGTTTTTTCGGTACGTATTCTGGTAAAAGATTTCCGATTTGTTGTCTCTCTCATCTCAACATAATCGAGTATTTCCGAGCGGTGTGTTATGTGTCGAGGTCACCCTGTTCGGGCGCTCGCGGAGTCGCTTCGAGGGAAGCTTCGGGAGTGTGTCGAATGTTCATTGTGTTATTTGCCTGTTTTCCTCTTAAACCTTATTTTGTAATTTTTCCAATAATTTTTATTTTTTACAACAAAACTATGAATAACCAAACGAGGAAAACGAAAGACTACTCGTCCTGAGGTGATACTACATCGATTTAAAAAAGAAACTTGATTTGAAGAAAGTGGGAGGCCAACTTTGTTAAATTATTTCTCAAAAATTGAATTGTCTATAAAACTTGTAATGACCTAACGAAATCATGTGATTCATCAAAGTGATTTCCATGACCTAACGATTACAAATTTTTTTAAAATTATTTGCGAAAAGTGGGAGGCTAACTTTATCTAGTCCACTGCTGTGGCCCACGTCGCCTAAGCCCTACGCCGCCTCTGGAGAGAAGAGTTATGAAAATGAAGTAAAATGCACTCCGCCCTTTTTTCTTTGATTTGAATTATTCTGTTATTAACTTAAATTTTGTTATGATTTTTATTTGAGGTAATTAATTACGATTGATTTTCCGGCTCTGTACTACTGTAATAAAAACTCTTTATTAATAAAAATTATTTTCTACTTTTTAGTTGGATTAGCAATAAGAACGTGTTCTTTTAGTTTTTTAAACTATTAGTTATATGTATACTACACCACACGGTTTCATGATCCGATAAACCACTACTAGTTACTCTACAAATAGTTTCTTTTGGGTTATAATTTGAAATCACATAATCTATTAAAGTTGATGAGTGCGATGATACGAGGCTTTTTTTAAAGTAAGTACCGTTTTTACATTACGCCGCCGCAGCGCTGCAGTCGCCGTTTAGCGTATGCGCGTATTGTAGGTACATCAGTTGGGAAGCCACAGACGCCATTACGACGCCGTTTGATCGAGTCTTCGTTTGTTTATGTGATTTTAAAATGCTGCGGACTGCGGACTATCGAGAATCCCGCCGACTGTGAAGTGCGTGGTGTGATTCGTTTTCTCTGTGCTAAAGGCTTAAAAGCAATTGAAACGATCAATGCAACCGCGTACTGTGAAACGTTCAAAAAACTGCGCCGTGCAATTCAAAACAAAAGGCGTGGCATGCTGAGTGCAGGCGTCGTTTTGCTCCACGATAATGCTCGATTGCTCGTCCACATTCAGCAAATCGAACGCAAGAGCTCATCACTTCATTTGGGTGGGAACAATTGGACCATCCTCCATATAGTCCCGATCTAGCACCTAGCGACTACCATTTTTTTCTGAAGACGCATTTGGCGGGGAAGCGTCATTCTGATGATAAAGAAGTAAAGACGTCTGTGCAGCAGTGGTTGTCCAGTCTGGCGGCAAGCTTCTTTGCGGTTCGTCGGCGTACAAAAGCTGGTTCCAAGATACGAAAAGTGCCTTAATAATAATGGAAATTATTATTATTTAAAATCGGTAGTTGCAAGAGAGTCCAAATTAAAATCAAATAATTACATTAGATTGAGAAGGAATAGAAGAAAGAGCGGATTCAAGTTTTAATAAGAAGTCAGGTACATAACTTGACAGAAAATTTAAAAAATTCTTTCTTAAACAACTGATTCCAAGAATTTTTATATCAGCTCCTGTCAATCGTTCTCTTATAGACTTCCTATAAAAATCCCTTTTTTTAAATTTTTTATAAATGAAATTTAATAGCAGTGAGCTATACCTAATTAACAAACTTCAAAATATACATTACTTACAAACATTTTGATCTATATCCCCTGAAGACATTAACAGAATAGGTATTATAGAACAGATAAATAAACTATCCTTTATTTACCCATTTCCGCTTGCACGCAGCGGCTCATTATTTGCTTCCCGCAAACTACGGGAAGCCATTTTGTTACACGGACCAGAAAATAAGTTGCGGACTTATTACGGCTGCCGGATATACGAATAGTTTTTAATACTGCCTCGGGCAAATAAAATGTATAAAAATATCGTATGTTTGCGGAGCTTTATGTGGTATATGACCAAATTTGATTTAACCGGATGCACCTTACAAATAGCCAATATTACAGTTTTACTTTTTTTATTATAGCTTTTTGGCTTAAAAAAAAGTTTAAAAATTATACTACATTTTACAGTTTTGCGTCACACATCAAGTCAAGCTACTAAGAAAAGATTATCGTGCTTTAGTTGATCCCAGTACCTACAAGTGATATGGCAAGTTGACTTACTTAGGCATTTATTTAACTAGAAGTGGTATTGAGATAATATCTTTAAGATATACTCTTTTTTCTCAACCTTTGCAGAATGTTTAAGTCAACTTTACCTCAAAGCTATAGAGAATGCGTATACTTCCCCGTGCTATTATTGATGGTGTGTAATAATATAATTTATCACTATTTGGCTTGCCTCCCGGCAGGCTTTATTAAATTACCAAAACTAATTTGGTTAATTGAATTCTGAGGTCTTTGATGCAATTGGATGGATTAGGGCATTAAAGGATCCACGCGCCATAATTCTATATGATGGAGTATAGCCAGGCTCGGTTAGCGGTAAATGGAATGTCTTCGAAATGGGTAGTAAAATCAAAATGTTATAAAATTCATAAGAGATTACTAGGAATATTGCATTTATGAATATTTTCGGGATATCTTCTTTAAGGATAGCATACGGTGTATTAAGATTGCTTTTATCAGATTAATCAAATTTTTCAATCAAAGGTTTACAAAACAATAGCTGTATTATTACTGACCTGTTGTCTTAAATATGTAGTTTAAACTATTTGTAAATCCAAGTTTTGTCCGATTTTCATGGATTTTAATTCATTTTAACCTTGTCTGAGGCAATAGAACTATAAGATGCTTTGACAGAACCCCTTAATTTGTTATCCCTGATAATGGACATGTTATATGTCCGAAAGATGTCGGATTAATATTTTTTTAAATAAATTTAGTGAAGGATGACTGAAATACTTTTAGTTACACATTGGTCTATTGACTCCAATGAAAGAAGTAGTCCTTCTTCAATATTGACATATTAAAGATTAAATTTTAATTTTTGAAATATTCTTCTCTCGAGTTATTTTCTTTGGGGATAGCTACATATATGACAAAACAGATACTTAAAAAATTTATAAACCCTAAGGTAAAGATTAACTGACCTGTTCTAATAAAGGTCTAAGGCCTGATGGACGTTTTCATTGGATAATAATATGTAGCAGATATTCATGTCGTATTTGTCAATATTTTAACATTTTTGGTTTTGAGGCGTATTAAAAATAATTAAACAACAGGAACGATAACAATATAATATAATAAATCTAATAATTGTAGAAAAAAATCATTTTATCACGTTATTGATAAAAAATAAATATGCACTATGGTATATTTTTTAAAAGCTCTTGGCAATCAAAAAACGACTTTTAAAAAATTTATAGGGCGTCCAATTATAAAACAATAGAAATTATATCAATATCTCAAAAATAATGATATTTAACGTAAATTTTAGTATTTCTCTAGATTCTGTGCAAAAAAATCTACAAATATCAGTTTTTACTTTTTAATATGTCTGGCAATAACAGAGTTACAAGAGATAATTAGTTACAAGGCAAATTTCAATAGTGCATCTTTGGTTTCATTAAACAGTAGCACAGGGTCGCGAAAATCGCATCTCTCTATCTCTTTTCATAACCGAGAAACCTCATAAAACATAAGAAAATGAGACACCTGTACTTGATCCGCGCATGTTTTGACATGAACAAGTGAACAATTTTATGAACTACTGGGGTTTATATATTTTATAGGCAAATTGTCCTTACCGTCGGCCTTGCGTCTATCCTACTCGTCCTTTAGCTTAGTGACCTGCTCCTGCTGAAAGGGGGTTAGATGAGCCTTAATATAATGATGGATCCATGACGAGTTTCTAAATTTAGACCAATTTCTTAAAATTGATTTAACCTGATAAGGGTTACCCAGAGAAATTTTAACAGGTTGGTGCCCATTGCGATTAGGTTTGCCAGTTTAGTTGTACTATTGACTGCAATTTGTGAGACGACGAGAGTTAGACATTCGAGTTCACTCGGTCTAAGACTTAAGTTAAAAAAAAACATATTATGTGAACGCTTTTGCCTTACTTTAATTTCTTACATACATTATCTGTAGAAGCAATTGAAGGTTCAGCATTTTTGTTCTATAACTCGGTGTCGGAAGGAGAGTTTGACATTATTGCTACTTCTGAAACATGGTTGCAGGACGGAGTGTATGATCACGAAGTATTCACCAGCCATTACTCGGTTTATCGTAGGAAGAGGAACTTAAATGCCCTCCGTGTTTCTCGTGTAGGTGGAGTGTTACTTGGTGTTAAAAATAATTTGCCTTTAACCAGAATTGACTTAAAAGTACTTGAATTTAAAATACCCAAAGTAGATGTAGTCTGCTGCAGAATTAATGTGGACTCTAATGCTATTTTTGTACACAGGGTGTCGATGGAAAATTAACGTTATTATATGATTTTTTGACCCATTTTTTTCATCAATTTAACACTATTTCAAATACTCACAACAGAATCCTTGACCTGGTACTATCAAACTGTATATGGCTGGTTACTAGGGGTTTTCCACTAGTTCCTGAAGACTCTTATCATCCTGCTATTGCTATTTTTGTAAAAGTTGATATCCAGAGTCAAAGGAAGTTTGAGGGTAACTTTCAACGTGTGGGCTACAACTTTAAAAAAGCCAATTTTCCATTGTTATATCAGCTTATTTTTGAGATCCAATGGGCATGATATATTTGACGATAATGACACTGTATCTAGCTTCTACACTAAATTAATTACCGCTTTTGTGAAATCAGTCCCTCTGTTTTAAAGGCGTATTAGCAAATATGATTATCCTAGTTGGTATACCTCTCAAATTATAAAAGACCTAAAGGAAAAATCTAGGCTACATAATAGATGGAAAAACAAAATCCATTGTTGATTATAATGTCTTTAAAACCACTAAATCAAATATCGATTTGGCTTATAAAGATTATATAGTCAATACTGAGAAATATATTAAAAAAGACCCAAAAAAATTTTGGAAATTTATACAGAAAAGACGAAGAACGTCTAGAATTCCTGGGTCAATGAGTTTTAACAATACCAGTTTAACTAACCCTGATGACATAGTCAATGCATTTGCCGACTTTTCTGGTAATGTTTTTAAACAATCTCTACCCACCCTTAGTTTATTTAATGATGATGTCTTTTCTCAAAATATGCAGATGTGCTAACTGCTCTTAAAAAAACCTAAAAACAAAGAAACTTCTGGTTTTGATGGTGTGTCATCATATCTGTTGCGTGATTGTGCCTCTGCATTCGTGAAGCCTCTCTGTACTGTCTTTAACTTATATTTTAGTACAAGCACCTCTCCTAAAGATTGGAAATTTGCTAAAGTTTGTTCCATTTTTGAATCAGGAGAAAACAATATGGATGGAAACTATCGTCCAATTTCCATGTCAAACTTCTCTTTGAAATTTGCCTATACGATTTTTTCTTTCACCTAGTAAAAGATTTCGTTCTACCAATCTAGCATGGCATTTCTTCTGACTGCATATAATGCTAAAAATAATAAATGTTAACTAGACGTAATTTACACGGAACGCCAAAGCCTTTGATAAGATGGACCATGGATTTCTTGCTCAGAGATTTATCAAGCTTGGTTTTCATTCTAATCTTGTACAATTTTTTGCTTCGTATCTGGCGGATAGACACCAGTTTGTAGAGTATAATGGGTTTAGGTCATATGCTTATAAAGCATATAGTGGTGGTCCTCAGGGTAGCAATCTTGCTCCTTTTTTGTTTTTCATTTTTATCAATAACATATGTGTTAATATTTTAAGCAATAGTCTTTTGTTTGCTGACGACCTAAAGATATTTCGCATTGTAACCAATTGGGATGACTGTTTGCTTCTCCAGAATGATATTGATTAAATCTACAACTGGTGCAAGATTAATAGGTTTCCTCTCAATATTGAAAAATGTAAAAAGATGTCTGTTTCTCTGCTAAAAAATTAAATTAGCTTCGACTATACCTTAAATGGTACAATTCTTTCTAACTGTGATTATGTTTAAAGCTTGCAAGAAGCTTAATTTTTGCAATCATATCGATAATATCATAAAGTCATCTTTAAAATCTCTTGGTTTTGTTATCAATTTTTACTAGTATATCATTTCCCTAATAAAATCGTGATTATTTTATGCGAATCCACTCTGGTATCCAAACTATACTCTTCACATTGTTAGACTTGAATCTAAATCTAAATTTCTGAAACAAATAGCTTTTAAAACTGATGGAATTTATACGGAACAAGGACGTAAAGCACTTGTTACTCAGCAGATTCAATATACTTTTCTGTCATCAGGAAACCACTTGTGCAGGTTTGCTTTTTCTTTTCAAATTGTGTAATGATCGTATTAACTGCCCGGAATTGCTAGCAGCTCTACACTTTGTTGTGCCTTACATTAATACTAGAAGACAAAACATTTTTTACTTACAAACGCATAGCACAAATTTAGCAAAGAAGGAGCCTTTATACAGAGCATGCTCTTGGTTTAACTTGGGTGATTTGAGTCTGGATGTAATATGTCTTTTCGTCATTTTACTAAATTATTGTCAAATAATCTCGTAAACCTATTTAGTTATTATGCCTCATATCGTCGCCGTCATATGAAAAGTGCCTAAATCCAAAAAGGTAAATTTTACAGGAGAGAAAAAAAAACATTTTAAAGTTTTATATTTTTGGCTATAAACACTTTGATACTTTTATTGGGTGGTTTAGATTTTCTCCTGTAGTGTAGTAATAAATAATAATATTTTTTTCTTATTTTTAATGGTACTATCGGAGTTAGGCAAATTTCACATGTTATTTCGTCATTTTGATTGGAGTTAGGCAGCTTACACTATTTATTTTGTGTCCCTATCTTTATACTATTTTTATTATCAATTTTAATCGAAACTTGATTAGATTAAATTAAATAGTGTTTTTTTATTGTAAATGGTATTTACATAAAAAATATAGTGAATAAAATTAAAAAAAAAAAAACTGAAAAAGGAATACAAAAACACGACATAAATTTATAAAATATTTATTTAACAAATAAAAACCCTATTTGCAGAAGATAAGTGGGTACCTAATCCTAATACATATAAATACGCAGAAAAACTTAAATTATATTAGCTTTATTCGTGTTCAAGTGAGTCGTAAAATGAATGATAGTCTTGCTCTATTGTTACCTTTAATTCTTGAAGGTGCTCAAACTTGGTCATTTTTATTTTTAACTTATTTTGGTATAAACTTGGAATATCTTCCATGGGGATACATTGTACATTATTTTGATTTAATCTGACCGGTAATGTTTCAAAAGTATGAGTATGTCGCAGCTTAAATTCAATTGACCCTTCAGGGCTATATTTTAATGCTCTAATATCCCCTTTTTTATGACCAGGGCGGAGTTTGCTAATGAACTCTAGACCAAGAGAAATCTTTAAAATAATCATGGGGCAAATATTGCACCTCGTGAGGTTTTGGTAATTTTCTCGCAGAATTTGCATAAAAAACATAGTCTGCAGGTACGTTTATAATCCTACCAGATAATTTTCTTTCAATAGATGAGTGGATAGAATCACACTCCATTGGTGTATGACCTTTCTCTAAATATTTCTGAATGATGCAGACATCATTCTGAACTGCAAGATTTAAAAGTGCATTAGCTAAAATAATGTTGCGATTCTGTGCACTATAAAGAATTATGTTTTTTTTTTATTATTTGCACTAAGAGAAGGACAAACCTTTGTATTTAAAAAATTGCAAATAATTGAAGCAAAACAAGAACTTTGATCTCAGCTTCCCTTTCATGCCATATAAAGCAAAATCCGTCCTTTGAATGCAAGTCAAAAATAGTAAAGTTATGAACAATCAACTTTGTTCTATAATATAAAGCATAAACATTCGACTTGGGACTGAGTAGCACTGATTGCAGATCCATTGTAAAAACCCTATCAGACGATCCTTTGTCCTTTTCTTTCAGCGCGGGATTCTTCCTTTTTCGTAATATGCAGGTTATAGATTTCGTCAGAAGTGTTCTTTGTTTCATAACCTACACATACATCACACTGATCCTTCTTCGGAGAAAACAGGGATAATTTCATTTCCTCAAATATATATTTGAACAATGTCATACTGGCAAGCTGAATGTTCTTATCTTTACACCAAAAGTCCTTGTATGTATTATAAAGCTCCGATTTGTTTTTCCATTGAGGTTGAAAATAAAATTTGTCACTTGATTTGCGACAATAATGTGATTCTAATTTGGGTAGTGATTCTAAAAGTTGTTTAATTGACAATTTCTTCTCAATACTTCTTCTGAGAACAAAAACAAAGGTTTTGTTTTCGTTTGGTCTCTTAGAGAAAAATGGATGATACGTTTCTATTCTTCTGAGAAGTTCAGTAGATTCTTCAGCATCTTTTTTTCGGTTTTGTATTATATGGCTGTCATTATTGTTCTTTTCTGGAGAGCACATATTTTTCCGAAACCAAGAAGTAATAGTTCTTAGAGATATTCCTAAGGTTTTACAGAACATGGTTTTACAAACTCTAACCCTGTCGTTACTTGGTTTTGTATTCAGAAAATAACTGCAGGATGTACTTCTTCGGCTTTCATTTTCATTTTTTCTGTTTCTTGCTCTTTTCGTCTCTGTTGCGGTCGTTCTTCCTAATACGTAAACTTGTTTTTCTCTTCACGACAAATTCCAGAATTTTTAAATATGCCGTTTCGTTCCTCTTCTTTAATTTTATAGCATTCAAAACCATTTTTTCGTCCTTTTGAGCAGGTGCAATGATCTTTAATTTTTCCTTCACTTTTATTCACCACAAATTTATTGTCTTTTCGCCCCAAATACTTTTCCCCTTTTCTCTTTTCTTCTTGTTGCTATTATACTCCCACTCGTTACTGTTGCTGAGTCTGTTTGGCCTACGTTTTCGTTTTTTATTTGTTACATTGATGCTACTGTGGTGTTTTGTTGTTGATTATTTAACGTTTATTAATTGGAGGTTGTTTGTTATATGGAACAAATGTTTAAAAAGAAAAACTGTTGAGTTATTTCAAAACAAAGAAACTCTATTCCGAAGCATGCCGCATTGTACCAAATCTGTTTATCACCTAACCCTATTTTTTTATGTCAATGTCATTTGTCATTACTATTACAATAGACCAGTTAATACAGTTGACCAGCTAAATACTACAATTCTCCCCTGGCACAATTAAAAACATTCCCAACCGTATGAGTATGACATTAATGACCTAAGAAAAACAAATATATTATGCTAAACATACTAAAAATTATATATAGTAAAAAAACTAATTTTAAGATATTATACCTATACCAGTACATATCATAAGCTAATAACTGAACATAACATTTAAACTTCACGCAGTTCTTACTCTACTAAAGAGTCTTCATACCGGCTTGGCATTTTACAGTCTCTTTTTGGCCTCTCATCAGTCTTCATCATAATGTCAGGATTCTCCATATGAAGATTCGCCATTGTGTCAACAAACTCAGATGAAGATGTACTTGTTTCGTCTTCATCTTCAGAGCTTCTGGAGTTCTCTTTTTGGGAGCTTCTGGAGTTCTCTTCTGAGCCTGATTGAAAAATGAGCTCAATGTCATTTTTTGATTCATCGAACAAAGATGGTTCGAAATGGTTAGGTGAGTTGACTTCTCGTGGGTCTTCAGAAATGGATTCTGTTGGTATCTCAACAGGATGATCTTCCCTCTGGCTGGCTTCACTAACTGGTGTTGGAGGGAGTGGGAAAGGATATTGTATGGGGATAGGATAATTGGCAAATTTCCAACGAATGCTGGTTTTCTTAATTGGTACTATTTGATGTTCATCTCTAGCTACAACAGCTTTGGAATCTTGGTTATTCAATGGACTCAGGAATTTCTTAAAAAAATATGAATTCCTAGTAATAATATATTCATTTCTCTTGGCTTTTATTGAAGAACCCGTAATTTGTACAATTTTAAAGGGTCTTGGGTCATATGCAGGTGTCAAAATAGTTCTTTTTGACTGTTTACACAGAACTAAATCTCCTAACTGAAAGTTATGTGACTTAGTCTTCCTCTTCTTATCTGCATAATTCTTCTGTTTCAACTTGTTCTTGAAATCCAGTTGCTTGATGTCTTTATATCCATTTGATTTAAGGTTTTTCAGTGTGGGTAAAAAAATTATTAATTTTCCTGCCAAAAACAATTTCAAATGGTGATTTTTCAGTTGTGGAGTGTGGTGTGCTCCTGTAATTTATCAAAAACTCATGAATTTTTGAGTAAAAATTTCCATTTTCAATGTGAGAGAACACTGTAATGATTTTTTCACAGTTTTAATGAATCTTTCAGCCATTTCATCATTAGCTTCTGGCCATGCTGGTGTTATTCTCGTGTGTTTTATCCCATAGTTTTGTAGAAAACTAGCAAATTGTTGTCCATTAAACGGTGGTCCATTGTCAGACCTAATAAATAATAAAAAAATAAATAATTAAAAAACTACATCTTTCAGAGTGAGTTGTCGCAGTGGTTCTGCTTTTTCTGACAGTTTAGGCATAAACTTGCCAACATATCCGATCATACCAAGAAAGGATCTGACTTCACCTGAGCTCTCAGGACTTTTAAGGTTTGAAATGCTACTGACCTTGTTAGGATCTGGATGGATTCCTTCGAAAGAAAAGACGAAGCCATAAAGTTTTATTTTATTTGTGCTATAGATGCATTTATTTTTGTTAATTATAAGATCGTTATCTTTTAGTGTTTGAAGAACTTTTCTCAAAATGGTATCATGCTCGTGTTTGTTCTTGCCAAAGATCAAAATGTCATTACTGATGTTGATAACTCCCTGAATGTTCTGTAATACTTTACTGATGGTGTCTTGGAAAATTTTTGCTGCTGAATTAATTCCAAAACTCAACTTTTTATACCTGAACAATCCAATATGTGTTGAGAATGTTGTTATGTATCTTGACTTTTCAGACAATGTTAATTGATGATACCCTTCTTTTAGGTCAATTTTACTAAACATTGTTGATCCATTAAGTTGTGTTATAACCTCATCAATTGTTGGTGTAACATGTCGTTCCCTGATTATGGCTTTGTTAGCATTCCTCATGTCCACACATATCCTAATTTCATCTGAATTGCTTTGCTTTGGCACAATTACAATTGGTGATATCCAAGGTGTTGGTCCTGTTGCTTTTTCTATTATGTCTTGCTTTTCCAGTCTTGACAGTTCCGATTCAACTTTTTCTCTAATATGGAATGGTATTCTCCTATGTTTGTTGGCAATGGGTGGTATGTTTGGGTTGATATGCAGTTTCATGGTGGTGTCAGCCAATTTTCCTATACCTTCAACTAGTTCAGAATAATATTTTTCTACAAAATCCTTGTCAATCTTGTTGTTAATAAAATTGGTGAATGACACAATGTTTAAATCTTTAGATGCCTGATAACATAATAAAGATTCGGTATTTCCTTTTGCCACAATTAAATCTGATTCAATGCTTTTATTTTTATGTTTTAAGACTACTGGTAATCTTCCAATTATTTCAAGATTTATTGAGTGACCATAAGGATAAATCTTGCTATCATCAGCAATTAACGGATCCTTAAAATATTTGTAGTATGTTTGTTCAGAAATCAAATTAACAGATGTTCCTGTATCTATAATAAATACTAATTGTTGCCCATTTACATTTAAAGTGATTTGAGGTAGAGTACTGCCTCTTGTAGCAATATTGAAAGAATAGTCAGAGTCATTGTTTTCTTCATGCCTTGTGCAATTAACCTTGGCATCCTTACTGGATGGTTTTCTATACTGCCGCTGATGCTGCGACTTGTACCTCTGCTTACTTGATCCTTGTATTTGTTCAGATTGATTTCTATGCTTGTTGTCTCGTTTAGCCATACAAACTTAGCAAAATGCCCCTTTTTGCTGCAAAAATTACAGTTTTCATTAAAAGCGGGACAGGTTTGCCTACCATTGACATGCCAGTCATTACCACAATTTCGACAGGTTTGTTGATCCTGCTGTTTGTATTTTTGTGTATCGTTTGGTTTAAGACGTGTGTTAAATGGCCTGCTCTTGTTTGGATTGCTGCTCCTTTTAGTACCTATACTTAACCTATTCACATTAATTTCATTGTTTTCCATTTCATGAACTTGTTTTTCTGTCATTTCATAAACCTTAGCCTGTGTTAAAATTTGTTTAAGTGAGGGTTTGTCTGTAAGAGCATATCTTCTTAACTGTGACAAAATTGTACCCTGTATAATTTAAGATTTTATTTCCCTATCTTTATCAAGAAAACCACAATTTAATCTTAAATTTAAAAGCCTAGCATAATATTCATCAATTGTTTCGTCACTGTTTTGTTTTGACTGACGAAAATTATAAATTTCAAACTCAGCATTGATTTGAGGTGAAAAATGAGTATTTAATTTAAGTTTTGCCATATCATATTTGGGAATCACAACTAGGGTGTTAGTGGTAGGGTCAGTTTGGGGTGAAGGATCAGGTAAGGATGCAAAAATGTCGAATACCTCTTCTCCTATACAGTGAAGTAGCATCGCCTCTTTCCGGTCATCACTATTAATGCCTGATGCAACCAGAAAGTTATCAAACCTCTTGATCCATTTTTGCCATCGCACTCCAACATTTGCTTCATGAACATTAAAACATTCCACGGCACTCAACGTGTTTTCCACGTTTGCGGGTTCAAAAACACTTACTCGTCGCCAAAATGTGGTGTTTTGTTGTTGATTATTTAACGTTTGTTAATTGGAGGTTGTTTGTTATATGAAACAAATGTTTAAAAAGAAAAACTGTTGAGTTATTTCAAAACAAAGAAACTCTATTCCGAAGCATGCCGCATTGTACCAAATCTGTTTATCACCTAACCCTATTTTTTTATGTCAATGTCATTTGTCATTACTATTACAATAGACCAGTTAATACAGTTGACCAGCTAAATACTACAGCTACTACCTTCACTTTCCTTGTTTTTCGATTAACGTTACGTTATTTAAGCAATCTATGTCTATTAGTGCATCCAAATCTTCGTTGGTATTAAGATTTATAAGTTTCGGAACAAAATCTTCATTAGATAGGTTAGGTTCTCATCATTTATGGCTACTTTAGCTTGAAAGCATTCGTTTTCTAAATTCTAAAATTAGCATTATCAAACTCGACGTTTTCAGGCTCATCACTTACGCTCGAATTTTTGGCTTGACTTTCGTTAAGAACTTTGCTTAAAATTTTAAAGCTTCTTGAAGTTCGATTCATTCTAAAAAAGATAAAAAAACTTATGAAATTCTAGATTTTAAAGCACGAAAAAAAAACTATAATATCTGTTATAGTCAGTCTTAGTTAATACAGAGAAGTTGTGTACTAATTTATCAATACGGATAAGTCCCAGTATCGCTGCTAAAACAGTCAAATGAGTTTGTGTTGAATTACTGTTCTAAAATAGTTAAACCATAATTTTACAACCAAATATCTTTTCTTGTAATTTTAACCCAATTTTTAACAGTACCTACTAAATCACAATTTTTATAGACAAGCTTAAAATCTTATTAATCATTAATATTAAGCCCAAAGCTTAAAAAGCAAATTAAATTATTAAGATACATGTATAGCAATAATTAGTTTAGTTTATATAATAAATAATATAGTTAGAACTTTTACGATAAGAGCTATAATAATTTATTGTATGAAATATGCGTAACTCCAATTTAATTTAATATGAAAAATGTCTAACTCCTCGCAAAAGTATACAGCATAAAACTAATAAGTTAACATAAGATAAAACTGAATTTAAATATTATTTTACATTTCTGTACTTACCTAAATTCTGTAGGAAAACAGTTTATTAATTATTTCTTAAAATGATTAAGTAATAATTTAAAAGCTGAACTGCGGAAACAACAAACACTGCAATCCACACGTCGATATAGCACGAAACGCACGGACTTACGCAAAATTCAAACTAAAATAAAAACCGCTGGACTTAGGCACATTTCATTTGCTGCTTGCTCATATATTGTTTTAGTGATTAGGATTAGATTCCCGTTTGACAATAAGTATATTTAAATTTGAATTTGAATTTTTTTATAGGAGCTCTTGGTAAGTTGGTGGCAACTTACGTAAAATCATGGAGCCTAAGTAGAATATGATGCGTTGAATCTGAAAATAACCGCACTATGTATAATTAGTATCTCGAGGTTGCTTAACAGTATTTACGTGATCAAAAGACTGGTATAGAATTAGCTGTAAAATTTCAACGCTCACTAATTGTCGTTCATATCCGATTTGACACTTACGTTAAACCATCATCATTATATTCAGGTCTTAATTCAGATTTATTAATAGTGAACTGTTTTGCATTTTCCTGGGAGCTTTTTAACATATCTTTTTTACGAGAGGTATGAATCTAGAGAAATTGCCACTTATATGTTTGGCGCCGTCTATGAAATCAGATATGATGTGTTTATCTAATTATAATTTTACTACTTGTAATTGGTATATTGACGGTCCCTAAGGGTCTTCCTTTGCTCAAAACCCAATGGCAAAGGCATAAACGATGAAATTTTCACTGCAACTCGCTGCCGCTCATCTCCGGTTTGACACCGCTGAGTGCGCAGCTTAACATTTTAATATCCCGCGGCCTAAACAAACAAAGCGACAGGACCTTATTAGGATGCCTCCAGTCGGCCCCGAGCCCTCGGCCACCGGTTAAAACCCACAAGTAATTAATTCTGGATAACATTACACCCTTTCCCTTTACTGGTTTATTAAAACAGTGCGGTCGATGGGCCTCCAGTTCTGTCCAGAGTTATTCACGGATATTATCAAGCCATTAGTGTCGGAGGGATATATTGTTTTTTGTTTCTTTTGTTTTGCACTACATTATGTTTTTACACTCGACAGGCAGTAAAAACTTGCGGTATATTTAGCAAAAGTGTTAAATTATTCAGAAGCATCTTAAAAATGACTGCAGCTTGTCAAAAAGACCTTTTACGGTAATTAAACATCTTCTTTGAGACGCAATTTTAAAATACTACAGCTTCTCTTTGCCCGGTCACCAAAAGGAATATTTAAAAGATCCAATTTCTGATAAACTGAATAACCAGTTCCCGGCAATGCGATACAGCCGTTTAGCGAGGTTCTATCTCTCGGAGCTTTCTCTTAAAAATTCCTTAGTCTCCTTTGTTTACTCTATCTCTCAATCTACATGGCATAAGTTTAAAGTACATTAAGCAAATTCTAATCTTACGGGGAAAACTACTATTCTAGCAGAACTCAGTTGCGATGCTATCATTTTAATAGACTTTATGTCTAAATTATTATAAATAGATATCCAGACCAGCCAGGAGACCCGATGGCTTTTCTATAAAGTGAGATTTGTTGTATTTATTCAGAGAGCGCGACTATTGTAATATTGCTTATTTGAATAAAAATTAATGAAACAATAAATAATTGAGTATTATTCTATTTAATCATATATATATATATATATATATATATATATATATATATATATATATATATATATATATATATATATATATATATATAGGGTGTCAATTTGAAAACTTTCAATGCAAATATCTCTGAAACTAAATATGTTAAAGTAGCGCAATTTGGTACAAATGTTATACAGGTAGGGAATAGAAGTCACTTCTTGTGTCTGATGTACTTCAACCCCAAAATTTTAAATAGCACCACAACCGGTTTTTCTGATAGCTTAAATTGACGGTCTTTTGGAGTAATATTCACCTGCACAAGAATTTTTCCTAAATTTTATATAGGATCATTAAAAGATATGAGTTAAATAAAATAAACATTATTTTTATGTAGTGCTATTTTATTTTATTCGATGCTCAAAATGCATTTTATTTTGGGCTAAACAAAAGTATAATCTATATTCAAACTCATTTCTCAGATTTTGAAACATTGCTGTGGGAATAGATGCATATTCTGTAATAATCTGTTGCCGAAGATCATCGAGTGAAGCTGATGGCCATTCTTTTCAATCCATTGATCTGGAACCGCATCACGTAAAAATTGTCTTACAGAAAGAACAGAGTGGGGTTGCGCTGCATCTTGTGGAAAATATAACTAGTTTTCGTTTAGGTTCCTACTCCCATGAATATCCAACTGATTTTCTATTTTTTCGACAATTTTAGGTTGAAAGGTGGTTTTCAACATTTCCAAGTAAGTTTCGTCAATAGAGGATAGATTTTTATAACTCCAATATCTATACTTGTGTTTAATTAGAACAATTGAAAAAATATACATTCGTCGTTAAAACAAATCTTTTTAGCAACTCCGGAGCACAGTGCCGTCTCTAAGGTATGAGGCGCCCTGGGGCAAGTAGTGTCCGCACCGCCCCTGACAAGGGTGGATTGCCTCCAAGGAGGCTCTAAGCCCCCCTCCACGCTTTACTACCTCCTTCCCACCCCTGCTTAAAAAAACATTTTTTTTTATATAAAATAATAAAAAGTTACTTAACAACATCATTAGAAATATACGCAAAACATAAGGTGTATGGCCAGTAAAAAGAAAAACACAAAAGTAGCAAGTAACAAGTTATATTAAATATTAATAAATTACGTTAATTTATATAACAAGGGGAACTGTAAAATTATTGCAACTAAATATATTTTCTGGCTTTCGCCAGAAGGCTTTTCGACACTCTCAAGAATTTCGTGTTCAATCGAAATTGTTGATAAATTATTTATTAGTCTCTCATTTGACATCGTGGATCTCAGATGGTTCTTTATCAACTTAAGTTTGCTGAAGGATCTCTCTCCTTCTGCCACTGACACTGGTAACGTTAAATAATTATTCTGAGAGCTATGGTCAGGTTTGGAAAATTTGAAGCCAAGCCGTCAACTACCAAACATTTAAGTCATTTTTTCGCGCTAGCCTCCGATTTTATGAAAGTGCGTATCACTTTGATTTCACTGAATAAGTCGTCACCATTTATGTCTTTTTCATCTCTTGCCTCATCCGTGAGAAGTAGGTGTAGATCTTGGCAGCATTTCATCAACAATTGATCCGGACAAAGCTCTAAGTCAAATAGAGAGTTTAAAAATGAAACTTGATCAGCTGAACAATTCTCAGTATAAAGATAACAAATAGGGGAAGTCTTTATCTCCAAGAAAAATGCATGTGGGACACTTAGGTAAATGTATTATGCATTTCGGCTGTGTAAACAGCCATCATCAGATACAGAACATTACAAAAAACATATACGTTCACCAAATAAACCAAAAAATTACCCGTTATCGGGAAAAAAACAACAATAATTATTGTAAAACATTTATTGTTGTTTTTTTTCCCCGATAACGGGTAATTTTTTGGTTTATTTGGTGAACGTATATGTTTTTTGTAATGTTCTGTATCTGATGATGGCTGTTTACACAGCCGAAATGCATAATACATTTACCTAAGTGTCCCGCATGCATTTTTCTTGGAGATAAAGACTTTCCCTATTTGTTATCTTTATATACGCATTCTCCTACAAAATATGGACTTCTATTCAACAATTCTCAGTATACTTTTGAATATTTTAAAATATATATTGGTACATTTGTTATTGTTTGTATAACAAAGTGCCTGTAAATTTGGAAGACAACTGAACTTTTGTAAATGACAATAATGACATATATAAGTTAAGTTTTAACAAAACTAGTAAACTTACCTTCTTCCTCCTTCCTGTGCAGCAAACAAACAGCTCCTATATATCCCCAGCCCAGGCTCAATAATTCAGAATTTTAAATTACTCTGAAACACACAGCACTTACAACAGGTAACAGTTTTTAATTATTATCCAAAAATCACAAATAAACACCTCCTTTAATCATCTAAAAACAACCAGCTTGAGCAGGATTACGCGATTAGATAATCTGCAGTAACCTGCACTTGAAACGAGCTAGGCGGTTGAGTGACAGATGACACGGCGCGGCGGACCGCTGCGTCGCGCGCCGGCCGGGATGCGAAGCGCACGGTCATGGAGCGGCAATATCAGGAGGCATTACTATGTGGCAATTCGGCCGCAAAGAAAAAATATCAAATTATAATTACTACAGAAATAATAGGGAAAAAGGAATTTTGATTGATTGAGAACGATTTTTTTTTCATTTATTATTCAGCAACTGCAAACATCTCGAAATTCGTGTCAAGTATTTTTCCGCCCCTAAGAAGAAGGCTGCCCCGGCGCTAGAGACGGCCCTGCCGGAATAATACGTAATTTTTTGTCATTTCCACGCAAAATTCCATTTTTTGGTCAGGGTGGTAAAGCAACGTCTTCACGCAATTTCTAAATAATTTGCATTTAGTATGGAAATGATTCATTTAAGTACCTGATGTATAGATTTATGACAAATTGCTGTTATCGCTGAAGCTTGTCGTAAAGACATTCATAGCAAATTGACTTGTTGACGCTGAACTAATTTTTTGCTTTCGACCGATCCCATTTTTTCAAATTTAAAAATTAGTTGTCTCACGTAAGTATGACGTGATATTTTTTTTTTAATTTTTTTCATTAAATAATGCAGCAGTCCTTAAAGCACAAAAATTTTAAGAACCATAAATATAAATTAATTGAATTCTTTCATCCATACTGTGAACCATTATGAGTAGTATTGCTATTATAAGTATATTATTATGAGTATTATTACCATGAAGTATTTGGGTGAGTCGCTAAAAAATCACAAGTCGATATGCGATGTAAAATATTTTTTTAAACCAGGTGCAAACTACTACTTTCTGGTACGATGTAAAACAGGCATTCCAACTTATTTAACAAACTTTTTTATCGGATTAAAAAAATATTGCTACTTTTGAAATTTTTTTTTTCACTGGGAAGTACAATCTGACATACTTGACTTAAATTGGATATTGATCAGTAGCAAATAAGAAAAAAACAGTTCAGTGTAGTGTACTTGATTATCTTTAACAACGGATTTATTACAAAGTGTGCATCCATTCCAAGGGAAGGCTTTCAGAATGTTAAAAATGAGTTTAATAAGTACTATTATTTTTTTAAGCCCAAAATGGAGAGCATTGTGTCCATCTTATTTAAAAATAATGCATTTTATAAAACATACTTTATCTTATTTAGCTTATACGTTCCTTTGAGCCTGTGTAAAATTTTCAATACAAGTGTTCGGAACAATTCTAATGCAGGTGAATACGTTTTAAAAAGACCTTTAATTTTAGGTATCACAAAAAGAAGTGGTGCCTTTTAAAATTTAGGAGTTGAGCTGCATCGATTTCAAATAACTTAATTACTTCTTACGCTATAACTAAAATATAGTGGTGGTAGTTCCTCCTACCTGTATAACATTTGTACCAAGATGCGCTTTTATAACTTTTTTAGTTTCAAAAATATTTGCATTGAACATTTTCCAATTGACACCTGAATACATATTTTTTGACATTATAGTATGCTTTATATTTGCCTTTGAATATGATTGATTCATACTGTAACGAAATTCGGAAACACACTTTTATCGTCAACGTCAAAAACACTAACCCAACTTAAGCAAGCAAGTATACAAATTATAGAAAATTAGAACTACAGGGATTTACAATAATATAACCTAAATAACCGGAATTGGGGCCAAAATGGGGCTCTCGAACAAGATGAATTACTTAAAAACTAAACACTATAGATGAAAATAATAAACCAAACGTAAGGAGAACTCTAAAGAAACCCTACGAATCAACTTTAACTACACAATACTAATAAAAATAGTACAAAAACTAGGAAAATAATTAATGTATTAACATTTTCATAATACTGCTCCCCTCTCAAGTTTGATAGTCCCGATCAAACATGGGACCACCTGAGTCATGATAGAGCGCTAACCGGTCGATGTTGACAATTTTCATCTTCGTTGTCGGATGTCGCTGGATACGGTACACCACGTCGTTGATTCTGGTGACTACATTGAATGGACCTTTCCAATCCTTCTGGAGCTTTGGTGACTTGCCCTTCGTCCTCCGTGGATTGTGTAACCAGACTTTATCCCCAGGATTAAAACCGGTAGAATTTGCTTTTATGTCATAGCGTAATTTCATTCTGTTACTTTCTAGATGAAGTTTATCCCGTGCTTGTTCGTGAACAATTTGTAAATGCTCTTGTAAATGATCGACGTACTCCTCAAGGGTTTCAGACTTATGGGATCTTCCAGTAATAATATCCAAAGGTAAACGAAGTTCATCACCGTAGACAACTTTTGCCGGCCTTTTTCCAGTTGACTTGTGGATAGAAGAACGATATGCCAAGAGAAATGGTTGTATACAGGTATTCCAGTCGGTTTGCTTAGAGTTTACCATCATCCTCAAATAGGTTTTAAATGTGCGGTTAAATCTTTCAACCATTCCATCAGACTGAGGGTGTAGTGGGGTTGTACGGGTCTTTTTGATTCCCAGCAACTGGCATACTTGTTGGAATATTTGTGAGTCAAAGTTCCTTCCTTGGTCTGAATGTATCTCTCTGGGTACACCAAATCGACAAATCCAGTTCTGGAACAGCACTTCAACTACTGTCGTTGCTTCTTGGTTTGAAATCGGATAAACCTCGGGCCACTTAATAAAGTAATCCATAGCAACAAGAGCATATCGGTTTCCGGAGCTACTAGTAGGAAAGGGTCCTGCTACGTCTATGGCAATTCGCTCAAAATGTGCACCAACAAGATACTGCATCATCTTTCCTCTTTTCCGGGTTCTTGGGCCCTTGCTTGACGAACACTGCTCACGCTGTCTGCACCAGCGTTCAACATCTTGATGAGTGTTCAGCCAGTAAAACCATTCTCTCACTTTTGCCAAGGTCTTACTAACTCCAAAATGTCCTTCGCCGACACCGCCATAAACAGCTTCAAGAACTTCCGGAATCCGTTTTCGAGGAAGGACTGTCAGATATGTCTTTTCTTTTCCATCTACGCTCTCCCAGACACTTTTTAACAATCCATCTTTTATAACCAATGAATTCCATTAAGACCAATAAGCTTTTAGTTCTGGAGATTTGTCAGAAATATCTTTCCATTCTGGTTTTGAAATTTCAGTTCGTAAATAAGACCACATACTGGGTCATCATAAAACATTGATCTTGAATTAAACTAGCTACATGCCACTTCTGACACCAATTGTAACGAAATTCGAGGACACACTTTTATCGTCAACGTCAAAAACATTAACCTAACTCGCCTTGACTATGGTTTAATTGTTTCCAAGGTAAAAACTGACTAAACAATTAAAACTGAATAAATTGTCACAAAGCGCGTCCTTTTTAAAACCCGATGGAACAGTTTTGAAATATTTAGAATTATCGTCATTGTTTTTGCCGAAAGAGACTAATAATTTTAGGAGAATACTGACAATCAAAGCAAGCAAGTATACAAATTCTAGAAAATTAGAACTACAGGGATTTACAATAATATAACCTAAATAACCGGAATTGGGGCCAAAATGAGGCTCTCGAACAAGATGAATTACTTAAAAACTAAACAATATAGATAAAAGTAATAAACCAAACATAAGTAGAACCCTAAAGAAACCCTACGAATCAAATTTAACTACAGAATACTAATAAAAATAGTACAAAAACTAGAAAAATAATTAATGTATTAACATTTTCATAATACTGCTCCCCTCTCAAGTTTGATAGTCCCGATCAAACATGGGACCACCTGAGTTATGATAGAGCGCTAACCGGTCGATGTTGACAATTTTCATCTTCGTTGTCGGATGTCGCTGGATACGGTACACCACGTCATTTTTTTTGCCGAAAGAGATCAATAATTTTAGAAGAATACTGACAGTCAAAGCAAGCAAGTATACAAATTCTAAAAAATTAGAACTACAGGGATTTACAATAATTTAACCTAAAAACTATTTAAAAAACTTTTTTAAACTATTATCCAAAAAAGAAGAATTATTCAATTCATCTTCATATACCCCACCTCAATCTGTTTAATAGGTAATGATAACATATTTTTTCATTATAATTTTCATCCATTCCATTTAGCTTTTTTATTGTAATATTATGCAAGGAAAATGCAACTTGCAAAGCTGCAGACAGGAATATAGAAATAAAACGTGTGTTTATATATTATAGGATATTTTGTACAAATAATTGTAAAATGTCACTTATTAAATTGTCCCTATAAAATTAGCCATTTTGTATTAATATATAAACTCCGTAAAATATAAAAATATTTTCTTATATTTTAAACATATTCCTAGTAAGGCCCAATTAGGAGCTGTTCCTAATTTCAAGCTTTTGAGCATCACAGAACAAACGACAGAGTAAAGTATATTAAGCAGCCGCTTTTATATACGTCACTACTTTATCTTTCAGGATTTCACGTTTATAGCGCATTGGCAGTTCCCAAAAAGGTTTTAAATATGCGGTAGAAAGGAAAAGCGTATAAGCTAACTCAATTTGACGCGTCTACCAACGACTTCGTCGAAGCAATATCGCACGGGGAGGTTGTAGATATAACATTGAATTTATTACCGATGGAGAATATATCAACCCTTTAATATTAAATTATTTTGGAAGCAGTCGAGTTTCCACTTTTGCTTACAATGCGGAGTTCACTACATTTGACTAAGTCAGGGTGTAAGAAACAATTTATTAAAATTGAAATCTTACAATAAATATGAAAATTAAATAAATATTTTATTTGAAAATGAAATAAGATTAATGGGAATTAGTCATATTGTTATAGACAGAGAAACTGATGTCTTTCGTCCTGAATGAGTCAGTTTTTATCTTTGGCAACACTTAAGGGATACAAGAAAGAAGACTCTAAGCTGAACATTTTGAAAAATTTAGAATTAAAAAAAAAGGAAATTTGTAGTTAAGTAACAAATTAAAAAAAAATAAAATTTTTGTTATTCTATTTGAAAATTTTTCTTTCATTTTACATTTTAAAATATTTTTTCCATTTAAGATTTATTATGTATTATAAAATTATGTTTAAAATAAGTATAAATACGTTTTAAAATCCAATTGATTTTTTATTAATATTTCTTTTTTAGCATTTTCAATAGGTGACATGTGATGATTTTTGGTAAAAAAGTGTGTTTGTTTTATGTAAAAAAGTTATGCTGGAAAAATTATGTTTATGTAAAAATAGATATTCGTTAGAAATTGGCATGCTTAATAGTGATTTTGAAATTTTAACAAGTGAAATCTATGACCCAGACAGCACACATCTTTCTATAGATATCCACTTTTGGTTTAAACTAAGTCGAAATATCCATGGATTAATAATGGACATCCCATGGATAATAATTTTAAGGTCTCATTGCACCTCAAATGCACTAAAGCGTCATTAATAGTGGGCGATTTTAACGTGTCTGATTTCTCTATTAACTCACCTACAGGTAATCATGTTAGTCAAAAGTCTATTGCTGTGAATAATTTTGCTAATACTTTCAATCTTGTTCAGTGTAATCACATCCTAAACTATAATAATAGACTATTGGGTCTTGTTTTATCTAACTTCACCTGTAGTGTTTCGCGTAGTGACGTGCCTTTTGTCTTGGAGGATTTGCATCATCCTGCACTAGAAATTGATTTCACTGTCTCAGGCCAACGTGTCCATAATTTTCAGCTTAATAAAAACTTATCTCATTCTTTTAATTTTCGAAAGGCCAACTTCCATGTTCTCCATGACTCGATCCTTGAAACTGACTGGTCTACTGTGTATTTTTCCTCTAACGTTAATGATGCTACTAAAAGATAATAAAAAATTACATTACATAAAAAAAACTTTTTCAAATAACTGGAACAAAATTAAAAACTATCCCAAAAGACATAATAAATTACTGAAATTAAACAAAATAAAAAGAAAAATAGCAAATTTAAAATTTTTGTTTGCCAAATGTAATTCCTCTCTTTTTTCTGAATTAAACACGTCGTTTATTATCAAATTCTAAGACTTTGCCAAAAATTTATAATTAGAATTTTCCATATACATTTTCAAATTTATATAACTTTAGGCATTTAAATTTATTTTAAGTTCCTTTCAGAAAAATCATTTTTAATATCTTTCTAGAATATTTATTTTAGGCATTTCATGCCATTTATGTGTCTGTAACGTACTGGTAGTGACTTTTCACACATTTTAAAAATTTTAAGTTTTATTTTATTTCACGCATTTGATTGGTTTTTTTTCATGTTTATCGGTGATATTTTAATTTTTTCACTTCAAATGGAATAAAATTAAAAGTTAATTCAAAAGTCTGGAATATCTGTAAATATCTGAATATATATAAAGACAAAAAAGTAATTTACAATGCCAGTAAGGCATAAAAATTGACCCGATATGTCTGGAATTAATAAAAAAATATCAGTATTTATTTCTGTGGGTATTGCAAATATTTTTTATGCTTTGTAGATATTTTTAGTAACTATTCATTTAGTTTTTTATATACCGGAACTAACGGACAAATTTTAAATATTTATTAAGGCATTTGGAATACTTTTTCCAGATTTTGATTTTTTTAATATTTTGACATACTTTATTTCTTTCAGTCATTTTAAATGCCTGGAAGACATCAAAACTGTAAAACCAAAAACCTGAAAAGTATAAAAAATATCATCTCTAGAATATTGCAAATAAATGTTCATGCCTTTCAGCTATTCTAAAAAAATTTTTATTATATTCCAAGAATATGAAAGAATTTTAAGAAGCAAATAATTTTGTCTAATGGAATTTCCTTGGTCTTTTAAACGGTGCTTTGATAAGTATAATTAATTTATTTGGGTCCAGTGAATTAATTGTCTAATGGACTTTTTTTAATAAATACATAAGATGTTTTTTTCGTCGAAAAATTTTTCTTAAATAAACAGGACGTATGATAGATTTACGAAGTTTAAAAACATCATTTGAGTTAATAAAGAAACATTTATCCATTTAATGAGCAATTTCTTGTAATTTGTTTTGCGTTAATCTCATATTATAAATATGTAAATATCAAGTACTTATTAAAATTTTAGATAATAGATCTTAACATTCTTATATCGTCTAGTGAACAATTTTATTCAATGGTCCTATGGCGGTCTACTTTTGTGGCATTTCTATCATCTTATGAACATCCATTAGATTTTTTAAAGAAATTAGCGGATGCCCGTTGAACATTTATATTTCCAAAAAGAGGAAACTTTTGGATGTCCATACAATACATTTGTGCTGTCTGGGGATGCGCATAAAAAATACCATCCATATTTCCAATACAAATACAGAAATAATTAACCAAAATTAAAAGTAGCGTCAATAATCTTTAAATAATATTACTTTTCTATTGCGAACGCGTCTTATATCCTATCTATCGATCATGTAAAAATGATTTTTTACATGTAAAATGCGGGTTTTGCTATTATCTTAAGTTCATTAACGCTTATTACTGCAGCATCATACTCCTTCATTTTAAATCTTAGATCAAGCGTACAAGGCGATATTATTTAAATAAAGGAACTGATGGGGTTGGCTTATCTATAATAACCTGTTGTTGTCCTCATATCTTCCTATATCTTATTTACTTCCACGTTAATTAAGGTCTGCATAGAAAATAGAACTTTTCCAGGTTTCAGGAAAAAATACATATTTGATCCTATATGTAAAAGTTCTATTTCCAAATGAACTGAACAACTTTTTAATAAAAATGATATTAGATCGTCAAATTCGTGGTTATGCTGACCGTAATGGTATTGTAAATCCAGAAAAATCAAATTTCCTCTTCAAATCACTGTCTTAAAAGTTACAGAAGATATATTTATAGTAGCTGATCAGGGAGAGTCGAAGGCCTTAAACAGATTATGACATCTCTGGCAATTATTGGGTACATTAATTTCGGAATTGATGCTTATCAGCTTACTAATAGCTACTTATCAGATATATTGCAACCGGTTAAATTACGTGACTTTATACAGGGTGTTTCAGAACTATGGGATCAAACTTCTAGGGGTTGTTCAGTGCAACAGTAGAATCCATTTGAGTATAGGAACCCATGTCCGGAAATGTGTCACTATGCCACTAGAATATACAGCCCTAAGACGCGTTTAAATTTAGAAAAAATATTAATTACCTAAATAGGATCTGATGCATTTATTTTTACCTTTTGTATATGATACCACCACAACAATTATTCAAAATGTCTTTCTTTAACCTCAATACACCGATTTAAATGCCGCACATGATTTCGGCGGAATTTGATCCTCGTTTTGAATGATTTCAAATGCTGCTGTTATTCATCCAAATAAGTCTAGCTCTGATTCTACTGGAGTTTCGTAGACTAAAGACTTTACATGTCCCCACAAGAAAGAATCGAGCGACTTTAAATCGGGTGACCTAGGAGGCCAAGAAACTGCTCCACCTCTGGCAATCCAACGGTGCCCAAACCGCTGAGCCAAATACTCGCGTACTTGTATAGCAAAGTGAGCCGGCGCTCCATCATGATGAAATCACATTTGCTGTCTAACGTTTAGTGGAACATTTTGCAGGAGTTCTAGGAGAACTTGGGAAAGAGGCTTCATCGGTCCACAAAACATATCGTTAAAAATGTGGTTGTGCAATGACGTGATCCAGAAGCCATCGACAAAATTGAACTCTAGGATGATAATCGGCTGCAGTCATACCTTGAACTTTCTGGAAGTGGTAGGGATGGAGTTGTTGCTCGTGTAGTACCCGCCAGACAGAAGCGTTACTCGTATTCATATTCTTAGCGACGTCACGTGTGCTATTTGATGGTTCATCGGCAACTCGCTGAAGCACCTCTTCTTCAAATTCAGCCGGTCTTACGGTTCGAGCAACACCAGTATCATGCATCTTGGTCTTAAACATGCCTGTCTTAGCGAACCGCCGATGAACCGCAATAAACTTTTTGTATCCAGGATGCTGTCGTTCGGGATAACGTTTATGATACAACCACGATGCTGCTCGTGCATTGCAGTTTGCTGCTCCGTATGCCAAATGCATATCCGCCAATTCCTGATTGGTAAAGTTTTCCATTAGCAAAATGCTTTTGGAAAGCAATATTTTTAAACATGACATTGAGAATTGACATTGATAAGCGTTGATTTTAAACAATTCTTGTTATGGTAACATGTACAAAAGGTAAAAATAAATGCAGCAGATCCTATTTATGTAATTAATATTTTTTATAAATTTTAACGCGTCTTAGGGCCGTAGTGGCGTAGTGACGCATTTCCGGACATGAGTTCCTATACTTAAATGGATTCTTCTGTTGCACTGAACAACCCCCAGAAGTTTGATTCCATAGTTCTGAAACACCCTGTATATCTTTTCGTTAAGAGGATATTCTGGAATCTTATATTCAACTATGGGATGATCGTAATAAAGATAATGGTTTTAACGAAGGGTTTGCTCTGTTCTTGGCCTAGTTGTCTTTTTAGTGATCATTTTCTTTTCCTAACTTCAACTGATTTACTTCATTTATTTTTTTCTCTTTAACTCTAAATTTCTTTAAGTGCAGTTAAAGTTCATATGATAGATTATACTGTAAAAGATTATGAAAACAATGATCAGTCAACGTTTCTTTTATTTTCATGATAGATGTTTTTATGTAATTAACTGTGCCTTTATCACATATGCCTTATAATGGTACTTAATTTAAGGTAATGATTCTTATTCTTCATTCATTTACCCTATTAGTCTAAAGTAAGATATTAGCCGAGAATAGTGGAAAATACTTTCATATAATACTTGTGAACTATATTTGGCTCCGTAGGTTCAATCTTATTTCCTATTCAGCAATGTATTGCTTTGCCATCTGTTTTTGCTATCACTGTTTTACATGTCCCATATTCAAAATATTGTTGGCGCCGCAGGGACCATTTCTCAATTGGGCCATCGGACCAAAAAAAAGTATTTACTAAAATATTTATTTATTATAGAAAACAAAGGGGAGATTTAAAATGATTTCAAATGCCTAGAAAATGCGAAACAGATTTTTCAATACCATGAAAAAAATCTGAAACAGAGGAAATGCCTTTATATCCATGCAGGATGTAAAATACTATCTGAAAAAACCTCAAAGACGTCAAACATATAGGGGCCTTGATGGCGAGGTTAATACTGGTTGACAAATAGTAGTTTATACATTTTTAGGAAACTTATCTTTAAAGCGACAAAGAATAAAAGAATTAAAAAGGAAACATTGCTATTCCGTGTAACCTCTCTAACCTCTCACTGCTTCTAAGTAGCATTAGATGGTTGCGGAAAAAAAGAAGAATACTTGGGCTTTATCTTTTGTTTATATTCTCCGGTGGAAAATATTCGCATTTTTCTAAAATCCCAGGGTACTGACGGCAGAATATTTACGTTTAATGAAATATCTTAATACATTATCGGTTTGTTATCACTGCAAATTTCTAACAAGTTTGAAACTGTTTCGAACCATTCTTGATGCGCATGCGTAAAATATTACAACTTCTGATCGATTTGAAATCGTCTGTGCGAACATCAAACATGTATTTAGTGGAGTCCAAATTAAAAGAAGACGAGCAAGAAAAATAGCCTCACTTTTTATGCCAATGGAAAATAGGAAAATAAATAAAACATAAACAAAAACAAATATATAATAAAACTATAAAATAGGTGTATAATATTAACAGAGTTTAAAATTCTGTAATTGTTTGCTATATTTGATTATTGGGCCTTATCTTAAGCCTAAAGCAAAAAAGCCTAAAAAGGTTGAGCGTCAAGTCCCTCATTTCCTTAATTTGTTTTTTTTAGACTATTCCAACAATTTAAAATATAATATCAAAACGAATATTAGGAATTATACAAAACGACAAAACACAAACAATTTAGAGGTTATGTTTATACAGTGCAATCCGCATATAATAGACTTGAGGGGACCAAGAGATATAGTTCATTATACCCGAGTGTCCATCTTACGAGATGAAACAAATTATGTATGCACAATTTAATTAAGAGCTGTATTTTATTAGTAAACAGGTACATACATACATACATAGGTATGTATGTATATAAACATACACAATAATACATATTTATAAAAACATTACTTCTTAAAAAAGTCGGTTATTTTACTTTGAATCGAGTGCTTTTTTTATATAATTGTTTTGCAAAAAAACTTTAAGTTTATTTAATTTTGAAAACATTCAGTGCTGTTATCTTCTTGTAGAAAATAACGTTGTAATATTTGTACACAGCTAAGAGCCTCTTCTGTCGTTAAATCGGTTTCTTCTGCTGTATCATCTTCCATATCCTCAACTTCTTCTTCCTGAAGTATTTGATTTACCAAGTCTGCATCAGATAATTCTTCTCTTACAGTAACGGTCTTATTGACATTAACAAAATCCTTAAAATCCTGTAAACCATTAATTTGTTTATTCTTAGCAGCTCGACCAGTGGAAGATCATCTTCAGGATCGGATTCTGCAGTAGCTGCTGCTTTTACTATCCCGGCATGACGAAAACAATTATGGATCGTTTGCGTAGAAACCTCATTCCATGCAAGACTTAACAAATTTACAGCTTCCAAAATAGTAATGCTTTTGACAAACGCATTTTTTTCTTCTTTTGTTTGTTAAGTTTCCAATCATTTTGAATTTTTTCGCGATTCTTCTAAATATTCGATACAGTGGATTTTCTTAACTCTATTTTTAAACACACTTATTATTGTTAATTTTTCATGTAGCGTAAAAGCCCACAAAACAACTGCAAGCGCGAGCTCGAATAAAAGCTTGTTTAAAGTCCAGTTAAGAGATCTATTAGAATCTTTGATGTGTCGCAGATGCCGCACTAAATAGTCCGTGCGTCTATGTCGTATTTATTGTCGCATGATATACACGTTTAAATGGCAAAATTTTATATAATTTATCTATGAAATCATTTTAAATATACGTAAAACGCCATGTTTTACACTATTCTTTATTTTTCTTTCGAAAATGTCCATTTTTAGAAAGAAAATAATATCACAAGAAAATAATATCGAAAAGTTGACCGCGGACTAAAATCCAAGCATTTTACAAATCATTTTAAACACTCGCAGCACTCCTAGACTGTCACCTCTTTTTAGCTAGTCTATTAAACAAAGATAAAACACCTGCGATATGGCGATTCCTACTTTAGGCTTTGCAAGTGATTGTGTATCTCTCTCTATCCCACTGATTTTGAGGATTACGGGGCCGTACCCAGATAAATTTTTGGACTGTTTTTGTGTTACCTTCGTCGTGTTTTTAAATAAATCTTAAAGGATCAATCAATCAATCGATTAGTTCTGTTGGATGGGTCTATCACCTTTAATAGTTGGGAGGGGGGTCATGTAAGGTTATTATTATTTGATGAGTTTTCCGGTTTTGCTTTTTACACGTTTATGAAAGTGAAGAATTTAGAATTTAGCCTGCATTCGTCTAAATTGTTTGCAGTTTTTACTATGAGGAAGTGTGTTTTTTTATTTGGATGTGTGTGGTTTTGTTTTGGTATTATACCTAAAGACCTTAAAATGTTTCGACCTTGGGAAAATAGGCAGAAAAATTTGGCAAATAAAGAGGAAAGTGTGAAAAGTGAACAAGAAAGACAATAACATTTGTGATGAAAAGAATAAGAGTGATCTGGACAGTGATTTAGACTCATATAGTTCTGATGGTTCATTTTCTAGTGTTGAGGAAGTACAGAAGTACAGACGCCAAACAAATTTATTTAAATGTCTATAACAATCTAAGGAATGAACCTCAGATCACAAATGATTGTAGTGCTTTGCAAAAAACAGCGTTTTTAACAGGGGTTCCATTAGTACAATATGCTATTTTCTAAAAAAAAAGATTAAAGACAGAAAAAAAAGGAAAGCTGCAGTACAATCAAAGGGACTTGACATGGATATTGTAAAATTGCTAAGGGAAGTTGTGTATTCTAAAAACAAAAACAATGAGGTTCCAACTATAGAAATGGTTGAGGACACCTTATCGGCAAGGGACAAACATTTCGCAGTCTCAACCTTGCGGAGATACCTAATAAAACTTGGATTTAAGTTTAAGATGGTTAACAAAAGGGCTGCTGTAATGGAAAGTACTCGAATTGTCAGGTGGCGTATAGAATATTTGGAGAATGTTAAAAAATTTCGGGAGGAAGAAAGATCCATACATTATTTAGATTAAATCCGGTATGATACACATGACATGACAAAAAAGGGTTGGACTGATAATTCTAACAAATGTGTCCTAAAAGATGTTTCACCAAACAGGAGATCTCGGATGATCATTATTTATTGTGGTTCAAAAGAAGGTTAGGTGAAAGATGGACTGAAATTGTGTGGCAAAAAAATAGAAGGGTGCCATGTGGATTAAGTGGAGAAAGTTATGAATTTAGGAGAGGAAGAGTGAAGAAAGTTTGAGGAAAAAATTACAAGATATGAAGAGGAATATCGTAATTGTTAGCATCGTAAAGGATAGTTGATTTTGGTATCAACTATCCTGAATTTCTAACTTAATAAAACTAAACCCAAAAATCCCGAATAATAATGTTTTAAATACAAATAAATTTTAAGGTCGGTCCTGTGCAACTTTTCACGCTTGAGTGGCTGTGACTGAGGTCAGACGTCGAACAAAATAGTACGTGAGCGCATGTAGTCCTATTTTACGAATCAAATGTATACATTCTTAAAAAAATGCTTAAAACATTTATTTATTTAATGGAATAATTAAATATCGCTTAGAATATTACTTTATCACTCTTTCCACATAAAATTTTGCGATTTAAACATGCATGTCATGCGACAATACAAGCAATATCGGCACACTGATTATTCGCGGCACATCAAAGATTCTAATAGATCTCTGAACTGAACTATACTATTGCAGCAGAAAATATTGTTTCGGGGAATTCCCGGAAAACCTCGCTTATGATAGACCCAGTAGACTAATTTTTAGTCCACTAGAAGCAAGGTTCTATTATAAACGAGTACATCTTCTCTGAGGATTTAACATGTGTTTAAGCCGGGACTTGCTTACATGCGAGTTTCCATTGTAAGCGAGTTCATTATAAATGGATTATACTGATTTAGAAAATCGGCGTTGACTGGCTACACGAATTCTCTGACACTTTGGTTAAAATAAATGCGAAAACTAGTCTGACTATCAGATAACGATTCGAAATTTGTGTAAGAGCATCAAACTTTTGATTTAAAACTGATCAAAAATGTATGTGCAAACGCATTTTACTCTATTGCGCATGTTGGTTTGTCGAAAACTTGTTTCTTACTGCTGTGAGAACTAACCTTATATGAATTATCGATATTTTTTGGTTTTCGGTGGTTTCGCGTTGACAAGTTAGGACTGATGAAAGAGTTTTTGGGACTAGATAGAAGCAATGTAGAAAGAAGATATAATCAACCAAAACTTTCTATAATAACTTTAACATTGTCAACAGAAAGAAAGCTTATAAGATATATTAAGCAAATGCTAGATATAATTAAGTAAGTAATATATAAATTCTAAGGTTAGTTATATGGAACACAAAATTCTTTTTGTTAAGTCTTCTGTTTTGTTTTACTTTTTTAGAACTAGAACATTTTCCTTATTTTTTGCAAATTATCAATTAACTTCTCACATGCTAAATCTGATAAAGTTTGGGATACATTTACATTTCCTACTAAAAATATCCGTCATTGAGTTTATAGCGCTGCTACATTTTAACAACTTTATTAGCAATAAATTAATATTATATTTGCAATTAAATTATTGCGAAAAGAAAAATTCTCATACTCTTCTACTAATGATCCAGTAAATGTACTGTAAAAAGAATAAACTCTCACACATTTTCCTATTTGTTTAACAAAAACAGATTTACAAAAACCTTGCTTTTGTGCTGCATCAATGTCAAAAGTCTTACTTTTACCTCATTATATTTACTTGAGTGGTATATCTTTCGTTTCCCTCCCTTTTTATTTAAAAGGGTAAATATGGTTTTGTCTTATTGGTTACTTCTTTTTCAAAGCCGTGGCAAACGACATCTCGTTAGCTTTCCTTTGAAATGGAAATGTTTATGTTTCTGACTTTTTTCTCCTTAGTTTTGTCGGTTGACATGTTTTATGTATACTCTCTTATTTAAGGGGTCTTTATATAAATATAGAAGAGTATTAAAATTACTAAACAAACTAAAGTTTTACTCAGTAAATCTTTTTATATTAAAAAAAAATAAATATATAACAAAGAATTTATTATTTTTCGGTACAACCAGTTCGACCGAAAATTTTATTACGATCTCGCTTTCTAGCTATTCAATTCCACCAAATACCTGGAAAAGTGGATTAGCGTCGTCCCAGCAACAAATTGCGCGCTTACAACCCCTTTCTGTTGTCACTTTGTCATTCTTTATTTTCCCCATTTGGCGTTTCGCATCAGGATTTGAATGTCCCCCTCGTCGGTCGAAAAAGGAAACAAAGGGGCGTAAAACCGCGCGAGCGAAGGGTGTCAAAAATCGCCATCGGTTTTTTTTTTGATGTACACGTCAGCGAACTCTCTAATCTTTTATGATATTTCACGCCAATGTGTCATGAATCTGATGTAGCAGCCGTTGGCGTTGTGACTGGAAATGACTGTCAAAATGTGAAATATAAAGGACGGCATTTGATGAGTCCATTGTAATTTTAATTTCGCATATTTGAAAAAAAAAGGTATCAAGAGAGTTTAATACATTGAAAAATATCTACCGTTGCTTTACAATAAATTTACTGCATTTAACCTGACCATTTTTAGATATGAGGAGATTTGCATAACTTTTGTTGTTTTATTTGTTTTTTCAAAATATTTCGTATATTGTTACAGGAAAATATACAAGTTTATTTGCATATATGCAGTGAATCTACCTTAGAATATTAAAAGGCTAGATTTAGCGTTGCCGTGGAACTATGAGCAGTTTGTTTACTTGCAACATCTCTGATGCAATGATGTCAAATGCTTATGTAGAAATGGCAAAAAAACACACTTTATAATATCATAAAAATTTGTCACTTATTTTGACAGGCACAAAACAATACTATTCCTCTTTAATAAAATATGAAGCATTTTTCTTCATAAAATATGATAAGATACTCTATAAGTCGATATTCAAATTAAAATGAATCCAGATTACGTAACTATATTAGAGAAAAAGACAACAATATCGCAACGCCGCTCGAACGCAGAATCAGTGTTCATTCCATCGACAGAAGAAATCCTTACAGTGAAAACATACAAAACATATTTACATGATAAATATTTATTATCAATAGGTTATGCCTTAAGTAATATACAATATTACCGTTTATAAACTCTCTATGCGTTTTTTTAACGCACTTCATTAAAGTAAGGGTACTTATCCAATAAAAAGCATTTTCATGGAAATTAAATATTTTATAATTATTATAAATTTCTTAATAAGTTTTTCTTATTCTACGTTTATGATGACGGTTGGCCCTTGATATGATGTTATGAGAATATCGGTATTTACTTGTAAAAAAATATATAAAATTAATAACAATCTTTTTTTCTGTGATGCGGCATAAACGGCACAAGTTTTTGCCATCGTAGCATTTCACAAAAATACCCAAATTCGTCTTTTTTCATCCAAAAACTAAAGCAAAAACACAGAATTTCACAAATCCCGAATGTAAATACAAAGCTGTTTGTCAAGATGACATTTCGTAAGATGACATCAGCTTTTGCCTGCAGTGTTGCCATTTTAAATTTTTTAGAAGCGGTTTGAAGAATAAGAATGCTAATAATTTTTCTTGCTTTGAAGATTTTTTTTGCGCTTAGAATAACATATATTAATTTCTACTTTTTATTTTTAATCAAAATCAATAAGTTAAACTAACATTATTATATGTGTGGATATATAGCTGAAAATTTCTTCTTTTAAAAATGCATGTAAACTTGACAACAGAGAATCGATGAATATGTTTGTAAACAAAACACCTCCCTTGCCCCTGTGCACTTGTTGAACTCAAACAAAGTTGTTGCTTGCTAATTCTAGCCTTTCAGTGTTCTTAGGTGTCTATATAACTTGGCAACTTATGTGGAACTTCGAACTAAAAACGGTTTACAAATATACAGTTGTATACTGATAATTAAAACATAATTTTTACAAAGTTTTCCTAAATTACCTAGGGATACCGAACATTTATATAATAAGAAGTAATCTTTTAATATTCAGGTAAAATGAAAATCCTACAGTCTTCATCCACGTATTAAACATCCTTCAGTTTTTATAATTCCTGACATGTTTCGGACACAGCGGTGTCCATCATCTGGGATAAAAAGTTTAAAATTGGCACCAGTTTTAGTTTTATTTATTTACAATCTATTGTTGACAGGAATGAATTATCTTATCAATGTTCCATTCATCCTCGTACTGAAATATTTAGAGATTATCTGTTCTCAGATTTACACACATTTTCAAAAGAGGAAATTTTAAGTTATAAAGTATGTAACATGTATAACATAACATGTGTAAAATGTGTAATATAAGTAATGACTTTTAAGTCCCTGGCATGTTGCCTATGACCTGAGAAGAATCTACACTGGCGTCGCATAAACAAGCGATTTCAGATAGAGATTTTCCACATTGTATTTCTAGTTGCTAGTGGTACTTTTTCTAACAGACCTGCAAAGTCCCTTCTAGAAATTGTCTGTAAGTATCACCATTCAGCCGAGGAAGGAGAAAAAGCGGTGCGATTAGATGATCACCAAGAATTCCTGCCTAAACATTCACCGAAAACTGCTGATGGAATCCACTTTCTCCAATGGCATCGGAATTTTTGAAGTCTCAAAAATGATTATTATGGAGGTTACTGATGGCTTCCCGTAAAAAACCTGCCTTATCTGTGAATAGAATTTTAGTTTAGATAAAGTTTGGGTACTGCGCATTTTTTTGAAGAAACCGCCGGCAAATCTCTCTAGGAAAATCTCTAGGCAACACTGCTGACACGTGAAATGGTATGGATACAGTAAATTTGAGTGCAAAACCCTTCAAACAATTTTCCCGTACTAGTTGTCGGATAGTCGTCCAGTACTTGCAGAATTTCTTCCTCTAATTGAGGAGTTCGCATGCATAACCGGATATATCCACTTTCATAAAATTTTCAGGAAACACGAAAAACACCCTGTGTATTTATATTCAAAAATAGTAATATTTTACGAAAATAGCTTTAATTGACCAATTTATTAACATAAAAAGAAGCAAAAATAAAAATGACCAATTCGTCATTATTAGCAATAAAAGTTTGTATACAGATCGTGTTATCGTGAGCTACGTATTACCCAAACTAATGGCAACACCGCTTGGTTGCGGCTTGCAGGCAGCGGAATTTTTCGTTTTTATTTTTTGAACCGGGAGACAGCAGACCTCACTTTGGTGTGTTACTGCACGTTGCATTAATAATTTTTGAGCGTTATTTTCGTGTTTTTTTCACTATGGCTGTTTGTACCCCTTCCGAAAGAGTTCAACTAATTAAATGGTTTTATGGAGGCAATAGGGCAGTACAATGTAGAGATTTGTTTTCGGCGACATTTGAGAATAGACCGATTCCTTGTGCAAAAACGGTTTTAAATGTGGTTAAAAATTTTGAGACTTCTTTTTGTCTTCAAGATTGTAAAAAATGCCACACAAAACGTCAAGAACCACCTGTTGAAGTGGTCCAGGATATAGAACGGTGGGAAGAAATGGTTTGCAGTATCCTAGAACTTGATTCGACACGATCCACTAGAAGTGTTGGAGAGGAACTGGGAATGAGCAATAAAACTTTTGCTCGTATCGGGAAAAAATATGGGTACAAATATTTCAAGTATTCAAAAACTCAGGAAATATTTCCTGAAGACCAGTGGCGAAGAATGGAATTTTGTGAAACCATGATGGAAAAGGCAAATGAAAACGAATATTTTTTAAGAAATATTTTGTTTTCTGATGAATCTTCTTTTCCATTACATGGCAAACACAATCCTTCCATTGTTCGTTATTGGTCTCAGGAAAACGAGCACAGAAGTTTTCACTTTCGTACCCAGTATCCTCAGAAATTGAATGTTTGGGCAGGTATTTTGGGCGACAATGTTATAGGGCCATTTTTTATTGATGGCACTTTAAACGCCCAAAAGTACCTTGAGTTGCTGCAAAACCAAGTTCTTCCTGCCATTCAAATCCTACCTGATGTAGACCTGGGATCGGTTTATTTTCAGCAAGATGGCTGTCCTGCTCATAACGCGGCTAGGGTAAAAGAATTTTTAACAAATACTTTTCCTAACCGCCTTATTAGTGGGACTGGCGATATTAAATGACCTCCTAGATCTCCAGATTTGTCTCCAAATGACTTTTATCTGTGGGGTTACCTTAAGGAGACCATTTACAAGCCTGAATTTAGTAGGCCAACAAATTTAGAGGAGTTGCGAAATAAAATTGTCGAAGGTGCCAATTCCATTTTACCTGAAACTCTTTTGGAGGTGCGAAATAGCTTTTACGATAGGTTAAGTTTTTGTTTAGCGAAAGAAGGCGGTTTATTTGAGCCTTTTATTTAAAAAATTATATGTTGTTAAGTTTGTTTATTAGAGTTTTATTTCTGATTTTTTATTATATTTTTATCAGAATTGATATTTTAGTTTTTATTAGAATAACGCTTTAATTTTCATTATGCAAAACACAGCATATTAAACATTTTAAGATTACAATTCCACAGCATAAAGAAACCAGCAGTCGCACTTCAATAAAAATACATTGGCTTGAATAAGCGAGTTCGGTGCATGTGTACTAACGCAGGCGAGGCATTTTTGCTTATAGTAGGGATGCCGCTGACACTCGCTACGGTCCACGCGGCTTTTGCCTTGGCTAGAGCCGGACTTAAACATTTTTTTAGATGTTATTATCTTGTAAAATAAAAATACCTACATAGTACAAATATTGATTTTTTAATATAAATAAAGTTCATACATTAACAAAATATTTAAACAAAAATAAACATCGCATTTCTACATCTAACAACGACGATATAGAATAATACGTGCAGGAAGTTAATTAGGTATGTACCATTAATTTAAGAGACCATTCTTTGAGTAATTTTAAAACAAAAAGTTCATATAAACATATGTCCAGAAATTCTTCGTTCTCAATATACAGGGTGTTAAAATTTAACAACAACTAAAATATATGCCACTGACTTTTGTGCAATTTTTATTATGTTCTGTGGATTATACAATTAAAACTTTTCTGTCTCTTGAATTTTTTTCGTATCTTGCTTAGTTAATAATAAATTCCAAATGAAACTTTTCCCAAAATTCCTTGTGTGATCCAGGGATATGCAATTAAGTGGACTTTTTTTTTCTCGAAAAATAAGCGAGATACGAAAAAGTTGTATTTGTATTTGAGTAAATCAAATAACATATTAAAAATGGCACAAAATTGAGGTGCCCCAATTTTTTTGCCACAAATATTTCTTCAGGTCCCGTTCGAGATTACACTGGACCTAATAAATTTAATCATGTTAGGGGTAAATTAGCTCCTTAATGTTATAAATAACACCGCCATAGAACTTGCGGACCTATGTTCATATGAACTTTTTGTCTTCAAATTACTCAAACAATCGCCTGTTAAATAATTTATGGTACATACTTAATTAACACCCTGTATAGTAACGCTTTTAGATTAACATCTGACTACATAGTAGTTTAAGGATAACTAATTATACAAATAAAGTAATATATCAAAACAAATAGAAACTCTTAGGCCAATAAATAAAGACAAATAGTTGGCAACAATTCAAAACAATTCTAACATCTGCGAATTTTTGTTATATTATTAAGTACCAACTAAAGTAAAAGTATACAATTTTGCAACTCTTTTAAATATGGCAACACTGTTAAAATGGCAGAAATATAAATAATGTCCTTAAAAATCAAAAAAAAAAAATATTACATTGCTGCAACTTTAATTGATGCTTAATTATGTTATTTAAGCCATACAGCCCAATTTGCAGCTATTAAAAACTTTGGCAAAGTCAATTATTTTGCTTCATTAATTTATTAATTTATTTAATTTTTGACATACCTCTCTTTCAGTACAAAAGTTTTTATAAAAAACGCTACGCTTTGTAAAAATGCTATTAAAATAGTCACTAAGTACGGCGCTGAACTAGGCGATACACCTATGAACACAGTTCGATAAACAGTGAGCTCGGCATCCGGAGAACATGGCTGCGGCATGGCTAAGGATGCTATTAGTTCGCTTACATTTTCGAGCGGAGTGAGACTGCTGGTTTCTTTATGCTGTGACAATTCTATGCGGGTTTTACACATTGTCATGTCTGTAAAACCCGCATTAGAATAAATATTTTAAAAATGCCTGGATTTTCGCGTAATATTTTGGGACATTTTGTCACCAAACGACGCAGCTCCCACGAAAGTCAGATGTTTACTAATCCCGTCCTCGGGCCGGCCGGGGCGGTGCTCTGTCGCAGGCACTCGTACACGCGCAACGTTGCAAAATTTCGCCTCTATGCGGTTTCCTATAAGTAACGAACGAAAACACGATTTGCATATCCGTTTTTGCACACAAATGAGACATAGTAATCAAAAATATATATTTATTTCTCTTTAAACAAACTGGATCAAGTTAATTAATTTGACTAATGTAATAAAGGAAAATTAAATATGTACTGCATTTTCTTCATGCAGGCATTCGCATAGCTCATTTTCTTCTTGGGTTTTAAAATTTACCGAAGTACCCACATTGGCTCCGGTATTGTTACTATGTAATAGGTTTTTGTACCACAAAAAATGTTCTCTATTTCGCCAATCATCCACAAAATGCCCCACCAAATGATTTAATATTTTTTTCTGGCATGGAATTGCCTAGTAGTAGCGTGCTAAGCTGTATGTTGTGTTACAAACATACAGCTTAGCACTTATGTTGTCCCAAACTGTGTCACTCAATGATGTAAACCGATAAAATTTAGACATATTAATTTTAACAGTGGTTTTCTTATGTTCATTCTCAATTTTTTTTAAGTGAATTCTTTTGCATTCTGAAATTCCCTTAATTTTTTTATATACCTTTCCAGTTCTTTAACATTATACATTTGTCAGTCCGTATTTTTGGCCCTTTGTACCATTTGTTTTTTATTATTATTTTTGAGTTTTTACTAAATTTTTTTTTACTAGTTGTTATTTTGTACCATTCTTTTTAGAATGTCGAGTTTGGGTTCGACCCACATATTTTAAATGTGACTATTGCGGTTTTTTAAGTAATCGTCAATGCCAAAATTATTATTATTATTTGGTGTTTATAAATTATAAACACCAAGGTTTCCTAGTATAAATGTAGGAGAACCAGGATTTTACTTTTGAGCTTTGCGCCAATAAGGACAATATTTTAACTCTAGCGTTTAAAAACATAGCAAATTTATGCCAGAAAACCTCTATGGGATTCGAGAACCCCGTTACAATCAAGGCATAAAAATAGGTTGAAGCAATTGTAGGAGGTCAAAACTGTAAACACCAAAAACTCGAGTAAAAATATAAGTTCATTTTACGGACAGTCTTTAGTGGATGAGATAAAAGTCACGGATAGGCTTGAAAGCCTCACGTATCCGTAATTACGTACCAATGTGGATATAGGCTGAAAGATTTTCAACTAGCAGTATCTGGTAAATGTTATTATTAAAACATCGGAATTTTCTTATCTGAGCTATTTTTATACATGTACAAATTATTCCAAATAAGAACAATTTTGAAGCATTTTATTTTTTTGATAGAGGCCAGAGATGTGCTGCGAGTTTTTAATTAATTGCTCTAAACGAAGCAAAATATGTAGAAAATTTAAGGGACAAAAAATTAACACTCTGTATCTCGAAAACGAAACGTCTCCGGACATATGTTTGTACAATTTTTTTTTATTTAAAAATTACAAGGAAATCCCACTTAAAATTAAAGTAATTACTTATGTTACACCCTGCATATTAACACATATAATAATGTTAATTTAACTTATTTGCTTTGGATTTAAAATAAAAAGTAAAAATAAATATAAAAAGATTATGAGTTTATTATAAATATTTCTATTCCTAATGCCGCTTCTACAAATTTTGAAATGGTAACACCGTAAGCTTAAAGTCTTGCGTGATATGCCCAGTCATCTTGTCAAACGGCCTTGTTTACATATTTGTGGAGTTCTGTGTTATTCTTTTGTTTTGAGTTCAAAAAGGAAAAAGGTCTTATTTAACTGTTCTTGTATAACCTCTTATGATGGTAAAAACTAATGAGGTTTGTGTCGCACCATGAAAAGAAAGATTTTTTACAAGTACATACCGATACTTTCATAATACTATATCAAGGCAGAACTGTCGTAGAAGAAGGGATTTTTGAAATGAATTTAAATAAAAACTCGAATGTAGAGGGCTTGTAAAATACTGAAATCTTCACATTTTTAAATCCAAATAATTTTTTTTAAATATTTTAATTATTAGAATATTAAAAATTAAAAAACAGGAGTGAATTTATGTTTTTTTTGTTCTTGTCTTGGCAGAAAAATAACATAGGAATATGTATATCTATAGATGTATGTATTTTTAAATCAAGACATTGGATAGATTCGTTTTTTTGAAGAATTTTGAAGAAGAATTGTTTTTCTTTATTTTTTGACCTAAAGATAGCTCCAAATACATTTTTATTACTACGGCACTGGAACGCGTAGAAAATTGAAATTATCAGCGTAATTTACGGAAGTCTTGTACATTAGTCTTTACTATAAAAATTTGTGATTTTACCGCTAAATAAAAAAATTGTGAAAAATGCTTTTTTTTAAGTGGAAGATCCTGTATATTATAACATATTTTAAAGGAAAATTGAAATCCCTTTCTAACGAGGTATCATGTTCCTATATCTAAGTAGTTCGGTTTTTGAAATAAAAGCAAGTTGACTATTGACGTTTGACAGTTACATTTAGTTGATCAATAATAGTAATACACGTGGGTATTTCTTTAAAATAGTTACCAACAAATAATTGAAATGTAAATAAATAGTTATTCAAATAAAGTTTTAATGAATCTTTTTATTATTCAATGGACAATGTGACAAAATTGTAGCAAGAACAAGCAAAAAGTTCAACGAAATGTACCGCAATGTACAAAAAATGGATAAAAGAAAATTTGTGCGAATACAAAATAACTAATATTCATAATGTAAGTAATATGAGGTAGAAGGTGAGGAGAGGTAAAAGAAAGAATTTTAATATATGTATCTTATTTTTCCCTCTGCTTTTTTGTCTTGTATCATTTTAACTGGAAGAATGTGATTAAGCTATAGCCGCAATAAATTTTGATTTAAATAATATTTTACAAGTTTCTACAGAATATTACCTTAACTTGAATTCTAATACATTGGGCATGGTAATTTTTGGGCCGGAAAGGCAAATACTTATTTTTGAAAGCAGATAGAGAAACAAAATTATAGCGGACTCTATTCCATTGTCATTTTCTAAGGCACCTTCGGTTTGTTACTCTTTTTTTTAAATACTTACCTTTCAGAATCCACCCTACTTACATGAAAGGCTTTGTTTTAGAACAGACGTTCGTGATTTAAATTTAAGGTTTAAGGATATGCTGACTCCTCCCAAATATTCATTGCAACTTTTTAGAAGATCATTTTCGTATCAAATAGCGTCAACCATGAACAGACTGCCACGTTCACTAATCGAAAAGAATCTGTGAAATCTTTTAGATGTAACCTTTTAAAATACATTTTTAAAGATCAAAGTAGGTAAAATAGTGCACATGAATAAAGATTTTATATATAAATGTAAATATACTTCATAAGAGGTTTTCAACCTGCAGATCTAGCAAGGATAACGAGAAAGAAATATTTTTATACAGGGTGTTTCGGAAGGAAAGGGAAATATGTTGGGAACATGTTCAGTTGGTCAAAATAAGATAAATTAACCCATATGTTTTAATCCGATTCTCAACCATTTCTGAAGTTTTTTTGTAAGATTTTTTATTTTAAGGTAAGGTATAATTAAGGAAAGCTGAAGTACCTTTGTAAAGCGCTCGTGTTGCACGTTTAATTGCTTGGGGATTGTTTTTAATAATATTTGGACCATTCAAAATTTGATTATGGGGTCCTTCTACGGTTTCATCAACAGCACGTAATGCGCTACCATTACAGAAACCATACACGTATATTATGTCAGCATACTCCATATGGGTGAATGTGTGAGGCATTACGTAATGGAAACTTTGCTTTTTTCAAATTGAAATGCTCAGAATCATTCAAACTGACAACCATGCTTGTCAAGTCAAAACTACCAATCAATTAAAATAGGAACAATGATGAAATACCTGCAACATGAGTTAAAAATACAGAGAACGTAATTACTACAAAAATTTACAAAAAAAAACTTAGAGCCGATTATTTCCGAAACGGTTAAGATCGGACTAAGACATATGGGTTAATTTATTGTATTTTGACCTTCTGAATGTTTCCAAAATATGTCCCTTTCCTCCCAAAACACCCTGTATGCTATAAAGTTAAATAAGCGGTTATGGTATTAGGGTTAGGTGGAAGATCGGGCATTTTTTCGCGATTCATCTGAAAAAATGAACTAAACCTCACCCATTATGAAAGTGAAACCATTGTTGTTTTTTTTTTAATTACCTATAAATGTATATGTTGGATTTATTTCCATAATCAAAGGCCTTTCTTATTATTATTATTATTATTATTATTATTATTACTAGCAAAATGAAATATCCAAATAAATCTTAATAGCCATTTTTACGCAAACTGCGTCAAAATAATCCAGATAAAATAAATCGCTAAAATACATCATGCAGGTATAAAAATGACGCTTTGCCTGGCACCATATGCAAGTATATTCCAACCATATAAAACGGGAAATCCGAGTAGTAGCGCAGTCGGAAGAAAAATCTCTACGTCTCCACTAATTCTCCATGATGAAGAGTCCCGGCCAAAAGGTGACAATAATACGGGAGAGTCTCCCAGGGATGAAATATGCATCAGGGTTGGGACCGCGCTAATCTGCGCCTCGGCCAACCGGCTGGCGTTTTATAGGCCCCGCGGGGTACCGAAAATGGCTCAGCCACTTTTTCCCCATAGTTGCTTTGGTTTTATAGAAATGAGATTTTTATTTAAAACCTTCCCATATTATTTACATGTGGATTGAGACGGGGTTTTTATGGACTTCATAAAACGGTTTAAAAAAATGCGATTTATAAAAAGATGATAATTTTTTTCGGAAATTATTTAAAGAAAACCTAAAATGAAACTTCTTTACTTTTTAAATGAATTTAGGTTTCTAGTTCACCTTATATAGATCTGGGACAAATTTATAATGGAATGAGACTAATTGGAATAGTTTAGGGGTGATCCAAGAAAGACTTTTTTCATCTTTTGCAACAAAATCGTGAAATATAAAGGATGTGTGATTCCTTTAAAAATAGGATCAAGTTAAATATGAAATTAGATATTTTATAAATTATTATAGATTTCTTAATAAATTTTTATTATTCTATGTTTATGATGACGTTTATCGCTTGATAAGATGTTATGATAGTATCGGTATTTTCTTGTGAAAATATCGGCTTGAAACGCCTTATTTCCATGGTGCGGCAGAAACGGCACAAGTTTTTACCATCGTAACAATTCACACAAACACTTAAATGCATTTTTTTTCTTTTTGTAATCAAAAACTAAAGAAAAAACAGAAAACTTCACAAATATTTAAACATATATAGCCGTTTAACGAGATGAAATTTCGCAAGATGACATCAGCTTTCGCTTGCAACATGGTCATTCCAAATTCATTAGAAGAGGTTTTATGAATAAGAATGTTAATTTTTTTTTTGCTGGGCCACCCTCAGTAAGAAATCAGCTTCATTTGATCGTCAAATAGAGTCGGGACTTGGGGTTGCTTAAGCCAATTCATTTTTGTTTTTTTTTTATTTTCTTCTAACTTCTATCCAATCGGTGTTTTTTTTTGTTACAACGCTTTTGTTTATATTGATGCCATGTTCGGAAATCCACGAGTACTGCCATCTAGTTTTGGTTCCTCGCATTTTTTTTGCATCTAAGGCGACATGTTGAGAAGACTTATGACAAATCTCGGCGAAACTAGTGCCCCAGTACTGTAGAGTGGAACTGTCGCTTTTGGAGCTGGAGTCTGCGCTTTGGATTGCGGAAGTGGCAAAGAGGATAGGAGGATTTGTTTACCTGGTCCATTAACATCAACTTTTTGTATATTCACCTGTTTTTTTAACAAAATGGCTATTTCTTTCCATAACCAATTGTTCTCTTCCAGAAGGCGATTTTTGTCTTCTAGGACTGCCACAAGCTTCTTAAGATCGTAAGACATCTTTGGTTCAGTTTAGGTGGTCTTCATTGCCACCGCCGCCATTGTTTTCAGCTTCTGATTGATCATCGCATACTGCTAATTGTCTAAGTCATGAAACCTATACTAATAATAATAAAATCGAAACTCTAAATTGTACCAAAAGCACTATAAGAAGGTGGTCGCCGACATTTGACGAGACTGGTAACGTGAGAAGAAGACATATCAGCCCAAAAAGGCAACACAACTTATTCAGGATAGGTTTATTCGCCTTCATTAAGAAAACCCCAATATTACTACCAATCAGCTAAGAAATGAGCTTCTAAATGTTTATGGTATTAGAGTTACTTTAAAAAAATAAGGAATATATAACATGAAAACAATCTTGATGCCATAGGTCCTTTAGAGCTTGAGTACCATTCCGTGAAAATTGCGCAAGGAGATTAGGATGTCCCGAAGAACGTTAAAATTCGTAACACTTGAATAATAACTTCGTGAATAATAAAGGTTTGGTTTACGTCCTGTTTTAAGAGGGCTAAAAGTATGACAAATACTTGCAACGATATAAAATTCGCTTGCAAATTATTAAAAAAGTGAACAAGTGTCCAGGTTTGGGTTGAAGTTTCGATAAGTTTTACGATTAATCTAGATCCCATTAACAGATATTTAACAGTACTATTTTGGTCAAAACTTGCTAGCAGCACAAGATTAAATAACGTAGTTTGAGCAATTGATTTGAATCCTATTAACGTATTATCACGTTTGAAATACATTAAAAAGGCGTGTTTTAAATCAAGGGATAGTGTGTTAGACAAGGGAAGAGTTGCTGAACTACAGGCAAGAGCAATGGCAAGAAATTAAGCAAATGACATTGACAAGTTAATTAGGAACATGTCAAGAGGTTTTGAGCTGTGGTTGGTTACACTCTACTAATAAGAACTTTTTCTTTTTGTTAACTTTTCAACATTTTTGATATTTTTTCTTTTGTAAATTTTCATACATTATTAAACTTCTAGCATACTACGGTAAATTTTTTGATTTTGATAAATTAATTTTCCAGTCTTTTTAAAGGAATATATTCAATGTGTTTCATTTCAACATTTTCTTTGTCCCCTAGCCAGTTTGATATGTATATTGATGATGTTTTGCACTGATTCCTCCGGATTAGCGTCGGGGCTCTTGCCGGTCTTATGTTTTTGTATTGCTTGCTATTTAGGCGCCTATCTTTTTATTATGGGTCACATCGATGTGCATCGGAGTTGTTGTCGGCCCGGGTCGACAGGATTGACTACGCGGGATTTAGGTTTGCTTATATTTATAAGGTATCAGGTGGGCTGCTATCGGTAACGAGTTCGAAACCAGATCTTGATGTCGCCGTTTAGAAGCGGTCGGATTGGGATGACCTTGAGAACAGTTTGGATTTGCAAATGGAGCATATGTTGTCGTTTGCTTGTTATTTAGTTCGGTTGCCCCCTTAGGCCACCGAGCGGTCCCTCAATGATAGTGATATGGTTAGAAAACTCCCTTCCAGGGCTTGTTTTCCTGCCATTTGAGTAAAATACAATAAACTCCTCTATAGTATTCATTTTACAGTCGGTCCTGATGTCTGAATTCCTGATATACCGTGGAGCATTTGTGATCAGCCTAAGAGTCTTGTTTTGGAAGGTTTTTAGGTAAGTCATTGTTGATTTAGGTATCTTTGTGAAAACACAAGATCCGTACAAGAGCTAGTTAGGTCTGATCACTTGCTTATACAAGAGGAGCTTATTGTCGAGTGACATCTTGCTTTTCCTGCCCAGGAAGGGGTAAAGACTTTGAACTAAACCTTTACACTGATTTATTTGTTTTTAATATGATATACAAACGCATTTTTGTTATCAAAGTGTACTCCTAGATACTTCACCTCGCTCTTCAAGGGGATTACCCTGCCCAGCACCATCAAGTTTGGAATATCACGATTTAGTTTTTTAGTGATGAGGATTTTCTCTGTTTTATCCTCGTTTATTTTTATTTTCCATCTCTCGGCCCATGTGGATATTTTATCGATGTGGCTCTGAATATACGTAGTTATTTGGTCCAGGTACTTGCAGCTCGCAAGGACGCAAGTATCGTCCGCAAATAATGCCAGTTTGGAATAGTGGTCGTTCCTTGGTATGTCTGCCTGATATATATTAAGCAGGGTAGGTGATAAGGGGGAGCTCTGGGAGACCCCCGCTCTGATTCTTTTATATTCAAGAGTACTATTATTAACTTGTGCAGTAAATTCCCTGTTTTTAAGATAACTTTGTATAAATTTGGTGATACCAGGAGATACCCTAAATGCCGCCATTTTGTGAATCAAACCGCCATGCCACACTCTATCGAAAGCTTTCTCGACACCGAGTGTGATCATGGCGGTTAGGTACTTGGCATTGAACGAATCCACTAAACTTTGCTGGATCCTTGCAAGCTGAGTTTCTGTTGATAGGCCCTTCACGAAACCACACTGTTCTACCGGGATTATTTTTAATGTTTCTATTTCATCTTGAAGTCTACTCAGCACCGCTTTCTCAAAAACTTTTCCTTGATTGATGGGAGTAATAGGACGATAATTTTTAGGTTTTGATAAATTCTTCCTGGGTTTTGGTATAAGTTTTACTATTGCCCTTTTACATGCGTTTGGAAAGTAGCAGAGGGTGAGGCATTGATTAAAGATTATCATTAAATCGTATATTATGTTGTCGGGTAGCATTTTAAGCATCTTATTGTTTATGCCATCTACACCTGGTGCTTTTCTATTTTGTTGATTTGAGATTATGTCTCTTATTTCTTGAAATCTGATTCTTTTTGGGGCATTTATTATTTGTTTTTGAGTATTTTCTAATAAAGTGCGGTCCTCTGGAAAATTATTTAAATTGAATTGATTTTCTAATGAGTTGTTAAATGCTTCTACCTTTTCTAGGTCTGTATAAACTAGGCTTCCATCTGGTATTTGTATGGGCGGGAACTCTGTTTTCGCTCTTCCTCTCAGTACCTTAGAGACTCTCCAATAGTTGGTATGATTTTCATCATCATTATTTAATTCCTCTAAGAAATTATTCCACCTTTCATTCCTGAAGTCGTGTACTTCGTTTTTTATCCTTTTGGTTAGACAGTTGGGTATTTTTCTTGCTTCTGGGTCTTTGTGTAACTTAGCCTGTTTGTTTAGTCTGTTTCTTGTTCTTATTAAGTTTTTTATTCTCGCTGGGAAAACCAGGGTGTGGGTGTTTGGGATAGGAATACTCGTTGTAGCTTTTTCATATGCTAAATTAATAATATTTGTGATTTCATCTACGTTTCGTTGTACTTTTTCTTCTGTGTTAGGAGTTGGATAACAATTCAGTAAAAACTGCCAGTTTTTTACCTTTTTGTCTAGGAGGGGATCTTTTTTGAAAGCTTGCGCTATGGAGATGAGGATTGGGGAGTAGTCAGAGGAACTTAAGTGATCAAGATTTTCCACAGCGACATTATGGCTTAGGTTTTTTATTACTGCTATATCTAAAATGTCTGGAGTCAAAAAATGATAGTGAGTTGGCTCTGAAGGAGCTGCTACTCTTACTGTATTTTCTCTGACGTTTCTCTCCAGTTTTTGCCTGGAACTATTTTCTTTAATACATCCCCAAATTGTGCTTTTAGCATTCCAATCCCCTGCGGCTATTGTTGGAATGTCTTCAATGAAAAGCGCGTCTAACTCTTTGTGGCTTAATAATTTGTTAGGTGGTTTAATTAATTTAAGTTAAAAAGATCGGTCTTGCGCAACGCTTTTTGCTTTGCAGTTTCATCCAATACTACTTACGCAAAGTCGATAATTCAGTGTACTTCTACGTAAGCGAAGAAGACAGATATAGTTATATATAAAGAATAATCGTAAAAATTTGATATCCTAAAGACCAAAACCAAACTGTACGAATCAGCGTAGCCTACTAATAGTAATATTTTTTAAATTGGTTTCGTTTGATTTCAGATGCCCAATATGCGTTCCTTTTACTCCATTTAAGCAATTTCTTAAGAAATCATATAACGTCCAGTACTATTTAATATTTATATACCTATGCCTTCCTCATTACATTAAATTCTGTAAGTATTATGTATATGCAAATGATATATAGCTAACAAAAGCCTCATAAATTCTATTTTGATATCCTTGTCAGAAACCTTTGTGTAACGCGTAATGTTTTTGCAAAATCAACAATGAATTCGCTATTTAAATTAAGCATATCGTTTTTCTTGAACCAAAACATAAATGTGCTCGTTTTCGTATTACTGCGTAGCGCAGTTTAGGCGTGATGCTAACATTCCAAACAGACATTAAGAGTTGATCCTTAAAAAATAGCTTTTTTTAGGAAAACTCAATGTCTTCAAATATTTTCAACATTAGGCGTTTTTTTGCATATAATTTGAAGATCTTATCTCAGAGGAAACAAACTTTTTGCGGAATAGTACCTATAGGAGAATATAGTGTTAAATTGCGACTTCTCAATGCATTTTTTTATTAAAAAAAAAACTAAAAATTATGTTATTAGTGACCACTTATTATTAGTGTTTGGCATGTACATTGTATTATATGACTGCTTCTAATCAGTCTTCTCAGAAGTAGTTTTTTCATTGCGATTCAAAGGTTTTTCCAGGTTTACGATAAAAATAAGGCAAAAATTTGTGAAGCAAAGCCACCCTACACAGATCGATAAGCTTAAATATGCATCAAGTATACGAAGATAAAGTCGCAACGTGGGAGAGCCTGCAGCCTCGACGTTATATCGAAAAATATGACGTTATAATGCGCCGCTCCTGTAAGGGACTTCGGTTATCCTATTCTGAATTTTAACTTGCATTAGGGGCAGTAAATTTCCAGAATGGTCAGGTTTAAAGGTGAACCACGGACTGAGAATATATCTTTTTTTTACGAGAATATGTTACTATTATGGAGAAACGAGAAAAATACGATTTATGTTGAAAGCACCATAGAAAATTTTATAAATAGCATAGGAACGTGTAAGATATAAATCTTTAAAGTTTGTCTTAATATTACTGGAACTTTCGGTATAAAGCTTTTGATAAAAATAGATATTTTATCAAAACATATGTGTAGTTGTTTGCTTATCGTTTTAATATCTTTAAAAGAAGATTACCACGATTAATGCTTAGAAGGCAAGGTCGCATATTCTCAGGCATGAATTTTAAAGCACTTTCTTAGTTATCAGATGTTACTGAGGTAAAAGTTTGTGAGAATTAAGAAGCTTTATTGACGTACTACAAACTAATTGAGATATTGAACTGTACATTTCATAATGTAAGTGTTTTTCTTAAAAAAGTTAAAAATACACTACTTGATTAATTTTTTTATAAATATTTTGTTAGGTATAGTTGCAGTCAACAATAATCTATATTCCATGATCCGAGCGGCATAGTCCGGATGTTTTTGCAAAAGAATTTTTATACTCGTCTACTGTATACATATATTGTAATAATATTGATAAATCTGATAATATTGGTTCATGGAACACAACCCAAGATAATATATAAAAGCAATTTTGAACAACAAATTTCAATTAAGTTTTTAACGTTATTGAGAGGTTTAATAAATAGGGTAGGTCCATAATATGCCTGTTATAAACCTTGGCAAGATGAAATAGACACATTGGTTTAATGTAAGGATGTTGTTAAGTAATGTATGATAAATGTCCAACCTCTTACTTTCTCTCTATACTTTGTTCAGCTATAGTTTATTGGATTTTTCGCTCTACTTAGTATATCTTATCTTTCAAATATAAGGCCGGTCGAGAATAATATAAAGAGTTTTAAAGTTGATGAAGTAGTCCATTCTTGCAGTGGAGTAAATAGGTGAATGGGTAACTAAAGATACTTCGGTCATCCTCCACTTAATTTATTTAAAAAATAATATTAATCCAACATGTTTCGCACATATAACATGTCCATCATCAGGAATAACAAATTATGGACGGAACCCCTCGTCAATACATCTTTATGTTACCTCTACACTCTCGGCGAGTGTCTGCGAGACCAAGCGAGAGCGAGAGTGTAGTATGTGCGCCTTATTTCGACATGTCTCCACTATTTGTCGGTTTTTCAGGCGCGGATCAAAGGAAGCATGAGGCGAGAGGTCGGAAAGCGCGAGCGTAGCGTACATACTCTCGTTTCTATCGTCTGCCGTCGTATTTGACGTCGTTCTCAAATTCTGTAGTTAGCTGGTCCGACTTTTATTTTGTTTTTTGGAAGTGGTTATTAAAAAAATGGCAGAATGGACTAACGAATTCACACTACAGTTCTTGGAAGAATATCAAGTGGAAGATGTGATATGGGACCCAAAACATAATTTCCATAAATATTTAAAAAAAGATTAATGATGCATGGGTTCGTTTAAGCAAGAAACTGGATATTCCCATACCAGTTTTAAAGAAAGAAAAAGATTCTTTAATGGCTACATTTAGAAGCCATTTAAGAAAAAAAAAGGAATCGATTAAATCCAAAGCTGGGGCCATTGAGATTTATAAGCCTATATGGTTTGCTTTTGAAGTTATGGAGGCTTTTTTGGGAGGAATGTACCAATGCAAATCCACCATAAACACCGAAAATTTTAAGGTAAGATTAAAAAAATTGTTTGTTTTTATTAGCAACATAAAATAATACACCAAATTAAATATTTTACGTATTACAAAAATATGTACGAAAATATGAAGTAAACTTTTCCCTTATTTGAGTTGCATGTTGGGTTGATCTGCGGGGTATATTCTGTAATGGTCTAATAGCACAAGTACTCTCTACTCCTTATCTCTATGAACCAGGTTGAATAATGGATCCATCATCATCTAGTATATCAAAGGTGCCAGTAGGGGTATAAGTCCGTTCTGATGTTTTACTTCTTCTCAGAAAGTTATGTAGTAATACATACGTCATAGTTACTAGTGATACTTTATCTACTTCCAGTGATATTGGTTTTTTAAAAATGCGACTGATGCCAGTATCCCAAAAACATTTTCTACCACCACACGACTCGATGACAATTTTTGGTTATATATTCGTTTTGGTGAACCAAGTTCATGAGTGACTGGATACGGTTTCATAATATGAGTACTAAGTGCAAATGCTCCGTCGCCCAAAAACACAAAGGGTGCTTCTATATTTGAACCTGGCAAAGGACAATGTTCTGGCAGATTAAGTTCGTTTGAGTAAATTTTTTCCCACAACAAACTATGCTTAAGTACGCCACCATCACTTATTCTTCCTTGACTTCCAATATCAGCAAAAGTAAAGCGAAAGTTTTTGTCAACCAACGCTAAAAGAACTATGCTAAATAATCTTTTATAGTTGTAATATTCAGATCCGCTGTTAGCTGGGCATTGTATTATTATGTGCTTCCCATCGATTGCACCGACGCAGTGTGAAAATCTTCTAAATTTTCTATTGCCATCCATTCTTCTGCAGTTGAACGCATCTGCAAGGAAAAATTATTTAAAATTTAATTTGTTACTTTGCAGTATTTTTATTAACTTTAAAAATTTCTAAATATTCTATTTTTAGCATTTATAGGAACAAAATACTGAAACCGAAGAACTGCAAAGTGCAGCTGACATAAGTAGTGAACCGTCAACATCAAATGTTGAAATTATTGGCAAAACAACTTCGAGCGCAAACAATATAGGCACCGCCAATTCGAGTCAATCTTCTTCAGCATCCAGACCAATTCCTCGCCGATGTGGACAAGTTCCTCTTGAATTACAGCAGGCTGGGCGCGATATGAAAGAAGCTTTTTCGTCCCTACAAAACATGCTGAATAAAAGACCTCTTGAAGAAGACCAATGTGATCTTTACGCAAAAATGCTGGCGAAAAAATTAAGCTTCCCGACGAAGAAAAGCAGCTGTTAATGTACAAAATTGATGGCATGTTTATAAAATGTTTACAGGCATCACGTTCTCATTCCTCTTATTACAATCAAACTACATACGATAATCAACCTTTGCCCTCGTCCTCAGAAACATACATTTCTACTCGCCCTTCAACATCCTTTTACCATTGTTCTGATCATCCCTCTCCCCTATCCCCCCAATCTATATATTCTGGGAATCAGTATACAATTCTCCCAGGAAATTATAATAATTATGAACAAGAAAGTGTCCCACAACAGATGTTATTACATCATTTCCTGATGAGAAATGTTTTTAGATAGTAAGTATTAACAAGCCAACCGTTGACAAAGACAAATTTGTACCCATAAAAAACTTCGGAAAACTCAATAAGCAAGGCAATATATCCAGGAGGTGCCGATGAATATTTTTCGTATGTTTAGGGTTTAGCTTTTTGACGCGGCAATATGAATCCGAAACACGTGACGCAATGAGCGTCGAACGTGCTTCCACCTGCGGGATATTATCCGCAAGCCCTTTAAATATGTTAAGCGATTTTCGAACGTCAAAATGGCCCATTTTTCATCTTATCGCTACCGACCCGCTCGCTTGCCCGTTATATGTTTATTTTTCCTTCGTGGGACGCTTGTACGAGTATTCCTGGTTTCCGAAGCGAAAAGGAGGATTTGAACAATATAAAATGGACTTATTTGCAAGACAAATTGACAATATAAAGCCGTAAATATCTATCTAGTATCAATATATTTTTTAAGGGAGTGCATAGGATCCTATTTAAAATTACGTGTGGTATAGCAATTAAGGGAATGTCAGCCAAATTTACAGAATTAGATTTCTCAGGATACCGTAATAAATGTCATCAAATATCGTTAATGCAGCACAAAATTATCAATAAATCAAAATTATCAGTTTATTATTGTACCTACATCACTCGGTCACTTCTTCAGGAGAAGAAATTACTCCATGAATGATCACAGCCGTTGCATTAAAATTTTGGTATTAAATTATAAATCTAGAACTGCCTTTAAACCATAAATACTTCAAATATACAAGTATTCAAAGCAAGATTATAGATCTATATGCTAAACATGCATATTCAGAAATGAACGATAACGGTTTGCAGACAGTAGTAACATTGCTGCTCTTAGTCAGAAGTGTATCTCACTATGAGTCGCTAAATCCCCCTTTTCAAACTTTATAGTGTAATTGCTATAAAGTAGTATAACAAAATAATATAAACTAAGCATAACAATAATATAAAATAAGCACTTTCATCAGAACCTTGAGGTCGATGTCCGGGTTGTACTGGAACTGGGTCACAATAAAAAACATCCTCCCTCCTCAAGTTCGGAAAACATGGGTAACTTTGTTTTGCGAAGAGGAATCCGGGCATCGGGGTGTTCTTTCTTAGGCTGATTCTTCCTCTGCATATATTTCCATGAGCCATAAGTCATTGCACATAGGATGAGAATGGCTAGCATCGCTGTGGGGGTTATCCAGTGGTAATTTGTGGTGGAGGTTTCGATGAGTTGAAGGTTGACTGACCGAAGCCAACGTTTTTTGAGCTACAGCCAATTCTTCCACATCAACACACACCACATAACTCACGCCACGTGCAGAGCAGCCAATAAGAGCGAGGTATACATGGCATCACCAAAGCTCTGGTGCCTGGGGTCATGGACGGTCTCTTAGGACAGCTTAAGCAGAAAAGGTTCTATGCGCAGGCCTATGCTGATGATGGACTGGTTATAGATATAGGCAAATTCATGGAGGTAGTGTGTGATCGCATGCAAAGCGCATACAGGATCATCCAAAGGTGGTGGCTCCCTGTCAATCCTGACAAAACAGAGCTCATACTTTTCACGAAAAGGAGAAATCTTGCATGACTAAGGCCGCCATTAATGTACCAGAAATCTTCTCACATCAGGCAAGAGGTCAAGTATCTAGACGTGTACCTGGACAGCAAGCTAACGTGGAGTAAACATGTCACCGAGGCAGTCAACAAAATCATCAAGTTGCCAAACAAGCTTTAAAGTGTAGTTGGCGAGAAGTGGGGTGTAAAGCCTAACATCCTGCACTGGCTATATACTGCTATAATCAGACCTAGAATAGAGTATGGCTTGGTGGTTTGGTGGACGGCAACAAACAGGTCTTAAAATGCTCGAAAACTAACTAAAGTGCAAACGCTGGCCGGTCTCGGCATTACAGGTGCGATAAAAACCATACCCGGTGTAGCGCTTAACATCCTCCTGGGCCTGCCGGAACTCCCCCTGTGGATTCAGAGGGAGGCAATTGTAATATATGTAAGGATGAAGGATAGTGCCACATGGCAGAATCGACCTAGGTAGCAGGGCTTACATCTATCACCAAACTGGTAGAGAAGGAAATGCCAATTCTGCTGGCTCTTAATCCAAAGTCAAAGAACACTGTGTGGTTAGGAGGGTCATTTGAGGTTGACATAGCAAGCAGGAAAGAATGGCCTAATATAGAGGCTCGACCTCGAAAGGATTTGCAAATATGGTACACATACAGTTCAAGAATGGCCTACATAGGGCTGTAAGGAACTGAAGTGAATCGTAGCGATGCCGATCAAGGACAAGCTTTCTCGCTTGGAAGACATTCGTCAGTGTTTCAAGCCGAAGTGTTCGTCATTCTCGAGGTGGCCATCAGGAGAGAAGTCAAAGAAGGTCCGGAGACCGAAATATTCATTTATTTTGACAGCCATGCTACATTAAAAGCCATCCAAGCACCCAGGACCAGGTTCAAACTGGTCCAAGAGTGCAGGGATGTGATGGACACATTGGGTAGGAGGAAGATGGTTCGAGTGTGTTGGGTTCATGGACACAGCAGAGGCAATGAGCGAGCAGACAAGTTCGCGAGACTCAGATCAGCTTTTCCACCGATTAGCCCCAAACCCTACCTTGGATTAAGTAAAAGACATATTTCCCATATTCTAGACAACTGGCATGGGAAAAGACCAGAATAAAGTGGAATAAGAACAACGGTTGTCGACAGACCAAAAAACTGCTACCAAATCCAACTAAAGCTAGGATAGCGTGGCTGCTGTCCCGGCATCGAGGGATTGATTATAGCAGATCTGTCCGGAGTCCTAACACCTCAAAGCAGATTCAACAGACATAAAAAAAAGCAAAAAAAGCAAAATTTTTCTTTTCCAATGCTTCGACTATTCTATTTATGCCAGCTTTATTTATTTATTTATTTATTCATTAAGCAATAGGCAACAGGCTTTTGCCCAATAATAAATGACAATTATTAACAAATATACATAACAAAAATGTTTGCAGGCACAGAGCAAATAACCTACGAAAAATTACCCATTCAATAAAATATATTAAATTTGTTGAGCCGACTTACAAAGATTATTAGAGTAATACTATGAACTACAACTAACTTAGTATACAGTATGTTACTAAGTTATCAATTAATCAATCAATCAAATATGCTTAATTGTCAAAAAATTTAAAAATTTTATAGACAAAGCTATACATAAAAAGCAAAACACACAAATATATAAATCAAAATACAAGTACTAAATAAATATATACAAAACTGGGTACAAAAGACATAAATGTACCTGGTCAAATTTCCTATACTAAATGTAAAAAGTAAGAAAATAGGAAAGTAAATAAAAATAGTAACAAGAAAGTAAAAATAAAAAAAGTAACAAAAACAATCAAAAACAATAATACAATGTTTAAAAAGTCATAAAAAATTTAATAATTAGCCAGTGCGTGCATGACACTCAAAAATTAATAATTAAAATTTAAAAAAATCATCTACTGCATATAAAGCTCTCTCCAGTAAATATGATTTCAAAGCATTGCGAAATCGAGGAAAAGATGTCAATGATTTAATTTCCAAAGGCAGATGATTGTGCATTTTCTTAGCTCCGTAAAGAATAGAGCTTTTTATTAATTCTGAGCTTGGGATTGACACGTAAAGATCATGCTCTGCGTTTCGAAATGGATAACTGTGAGATGGTCTATTAGGATTTTCTGATATATGCTTGCGAACCAAGCAAATAGATTCAAGAATGAATAAAGATGGAAAAGTTAATATTTTAAATCTTTTAAACATTTCTTGGCAGTGATCTCGACTATCAAGTCCTATTAAATAGCGAACGACTCTCTTTTGTAGTTTAAAAATGCGCCCAAACTGAGTCGTACAGCATGTGCCCCAGAATGAAAGGGCGTAACGAAGATGTGACTCAAAAAGGGCATAATACACTGTTCTTGATGACGAAAGATTTAATTCCCCGGAAACTGATCTTATGGTAAAACAAGCTGAACTTAATTTTTTAGATAAAACATCAATATGTAATTCCCACTTCAAAGAGCTGTCAGCAATAAGTCCCAAAAATTTCACAGATTCAACAACATCCAAGCTGGTGTTGCTAAGTACAAAGGGTTGGATAGTACCTTTATAAGATAAGACTTTAGTTTTTGAGATGTTTAAGCAGAGAAGATTCGAATCGCACCACGATTTAATGTTGATAAGGTCTTTAGCAATAGTTGCATTGAAGTGCCGCAACATCCGGATTGCTCCATGTAAAGCTAGTATCATAGGAAAAGAGACAGATTTTGCCGCTAATGTTAAGATGGGCCATATCATTAATAAACAGCAGAAACAGAATTGGGCCCAGAACTTAACCTTGAGGTACCCCATATTCTATTGGTCTGCTAGAAGACATGGTCGTATTAACCTTTACAAGCTGACTTCTGTAGCTAAGATAGGACTTAAACCATTTGAGAGGCGTTCCTCTGAACCCATAGTGCTGTAATTTGTTGATCAAGATAGTATGGTTTACATAATCAAAAGCCTTGGAGAAATCACAGAAAATAGTTGCTGTTGAATGATGATTGTTTATACTGGAGTAAACACTGTTAAAAAGGGAGAACATACCATCATTAGTGCATTTATTACTCAAGAAGCCAAATTGATGGGGAGTTAGTATTTTATATTTAAACAGGAATGATAATAGCCTTTTTTTAACCAATCTTTCTATGATCTTCGATAATGTTGGAAGGAGAGCGATTGGACGATAATTTGAAGCTAGCTCTTTATCTCCACCTTTAAGTAAGGGAATAATTATTGCAGTCTTAAGGCAGTTAGGAAAGACCCCATTTTGAAATGATTTGTTAATTAGGTTTCTCAGATGGTTTAAGGTGTTATCAGGCAGATTTGAGAATATTTTTAGAGTAAAACCATCTGTACCAGATGATAATTTGTTTCTTATTTTATTTATTGTACTTTGAAGCTCTGTTATTAGTACAGGGGTAAAAAAGAAACTCTGTAAGTTTTCATTAGAGAGATATGAAAGTGGATCATGAGAAGGTGTTATAGTAGTCATTAGGTTTTTAGCCACGTTTACAAAGTAATCGTTGAGATTCTCAGGTGAAAAGGGGATAGTGCTAGTTGAAGAAGGCTTATTTTTTAATTCGTTAACAATAGACCATGTTTCTTTAGCAACGTTACCAGAATTAGCCAGCCTGTTATTATAATAAATATCTTTTGCGGCTTTTATTGCTTTTCGATATAATTTCCTATTATTATAATTACATAATTATGAAAACATATGCTGTCCAGGGTTTATGATGCTTCATTTTGATGGGTCTATAAGGAAAGGACTTATTCGCAATACTTGACAAGGTCTTTACAAATCTAGAAAACTCACCATCGATATCTTCAGAGATAAGACCCCAGTCAGCTGTTTGGCATAGATTCTTGAACTTCAAAAAAATTTTTTTACAAAAAATACGGCGTAATTTACGAAAATTATTTTTGCTCAAAGTGTCAATAGTAAGATCTGGCCAAAACAGCTTTATTGTTAGAAAAACCTGAATTGAGAACAGTACAATCAACGAAGTTCAGAATAAAAGATGACACGATATAGTCAATGGTGCTGGAACTATTTTTAGTTATTCTGGTTGGTAAATTTACATGTATTAAAAAACCCATTGAATCGAAAATAGACTGAAGAGATTCTTGAGCAACACACACACTGGAGTAGTTAATATTAAGGTCGCCACACAAAATTAATTTACTTTTTAGAGGCATGGATTCTAGCAAGCTTAGAAGTTTTAGACAGAAAGTCTGTACATCAGCGTCAGGTGTTCTATAAACACAAACAATATAGAGGTCATATAACTTATGGTGAACGATGGAAAATTCAAAAACTTTTTCAGGTAATAAGTTATCAAACTTAGTCACTGGTGAAAAATCGGTGATTGTAGACATTATCATAGAACCTCCATGGGATAAATTACTTTTGCCTCAGCATTGAATATGCCTTTGAAGTAATAAATTCAATGCGTTTGTTAAATTTTATTTTGGGATCAAAAATTACTCCAAGGTCCCTAATTTGTAACATTCTTCTCTATGCAGATTCAATCATTCTAAATCCGTATATAATTGAATGAGTCTTTCTTCTAAATGACATAACATAACATTTATGAATACTAAAACTTCATTTATTTCTTTCAGGCCATTTTGCAATGTTTTCTGAATCTTTCTAAAATAAGTCACAGTTCTTTTAACACTTAACTTAAAAAAAATTAATCATCTGCAAAAAGAAGATCAAACGAGTTACTTATAGGTTTTGGCATATTATTATCAAAAAAATCAGAAACAAAGGTCCGAGGTTGGAGCCCTGTGGTACACCGGAATACCTTAAAAAGACTTCAGGTGATGCACACCCATAAACCACATACTGTTTTTGATTGTTTAGTTATGAAATTAATAAATTAAGAGTTTTTAAGTCCAAACAAGGAAAGCTTTCGCAGAAGAATCTCGTGGTTTACCTGATCAAAGGCTTTGACAATTTCTATATATATTACATTAACGTGAATGTTACTATCTAAGGTGGAATTAACATGCTGTATAAAAGAAACTAAATTCGTAGCTGTCCATCGTTTTTTTGTAAAACTACGCTGCTACTCTGCCTTGACATCATTATAAATTATGCTGTGAAATATTGATTTGAATATTTTACTGGGGGTACGTAATACTTCAGATAATAGTAAACTTTATATTTCCCCAAGTTGTCGTAGTATCATAGTACTATATTTCTCTTAGCATTGCGCTTCTTATGGAAAGACGATGCAAGTGACTATTTTTAAATAAAACTTATAGTTTAAGCTTACTTATAGGCACTGATCCTAAACCTAAAACTTAAAGTAAAAGGTGTTTTTTTTAGAGGCGGAGAACTTTCATTTGGCAAAAGTTTTTTATGACAGCCGACCTGACATTTCTGGGTTATTTTTAGATTAGTTTGGTTTGGCAATTCATCATGAACAGACTCACGCCGGAGCAACGTTTCCAAATTGTTCAAATTTATTTTGAAAGACATGGTTCTATTCGAGAAACAAATCGGGCATTACGTGAATTTTATGGTGCTCACAATCGTTCTTCAGAGAGATTAATTCGACAAACTGTTGATCGTTTTCGCAATACTTTTACTCTTGTCGACAATACGCATCCCGTAAGACGCCGTACAGTGCGCACGCAAGAAGCGATAGCTGCTGTGCAGCATAGTGTTGATAATGATCCAAATGTGTCAATTCGTCGTCGTTCTCAACAAGTGAACTTATGTCCATCCACTTTATGGAAAATTTTGCGCAAAGATCTCGGATTGCGAGCATATAAAATTCAACTTGTCCAGAAGTTGAAACCCCAGGATCATCTTTTGCGCCGTACATTAGCTAAATGGGCGGAAGGAAAGATTGCTGTTGATCCACGATTTTATATGAAAATTTTGTTCAGTGATGAAGCACAATTTTGGTTAAATGACTATGTAAACAAGTAGAATTGCCAAATTTGGGGGGATGAGAATCCACGAGCTATTGGCGAAAAACCGTTACATCCAGAAAAACTAACCGTTTGGTGCGCTTTATGGGCCGGTGGAATCATTAAGGATAATGTCTTCAGAAATGCTGATATTCAGAACGTTACAGTAAACGGTGAGCGATAAAGAAACATGATAACCTACTTTTTTGTGCCTCAATTGGAAGCCGTTGCAGGCGTTGCAGAAATGTGGTTTCAGCAGGACGGTGCCACGTGCCATACAGCGCGCCAAACAATTAATTTACTGCAAGAGGCATTCGAGCAACGAATAATATCAAGTAATGGACCTGTAAACTGGCCAGCTCGTTCGTGCGATTTGACGCCATTAGATTATTTTCTTTGGGGCTATGTTAAGTCGCATGTCTACGCTGATAAACCCGAAACACTTGAGCACTTGGAAGCCAACATATGACGCGTGATTGCTGAAATACATTCTGCAGTACTGGAAAGAGTGTGTGAAAATTGGACCTCTAGATTACGCCACGTACGCGTCAGCCGTGGGGGTCACATGCCCGAAATCAATTTTAAATATTAATGCCAAAAAAAATTCTTTAATATAAAAGCAAATTCGTTCATATTAATAAAATATTTTGTGTTTAATTTCAATTTCAAGTTCACCGCCTCTAAAAAAAACACCCTATATATGTTTAAAGAAGAGCAGAAGAGGTGCTGAAAAGAAATGCTTCCTGGGTTCCTATCTTTACTTTAAAATAATTAACATTTGTCGGTCTTCTTGCTGATTTCTTTTAGACCTGCTCACGTAAATCAAGAAGTTTTCCTTAGGCTCTCATTTTTATTTAATTTACATCAGTAAATCACAGAAAGTCTTTTTAAGGTAATAAAACTTAATAGTTTTTAAGACAATAGCCATTGGCTCCATAAAGACAAATAAGCTTCTTACTTATCAGATATTTTTTTATTATAATTAAATGAGATCACCAGAAATTAGGTAAGTTTAAAAATATAAGAAATAATTCCAAACAAGAATGAATTCGCTAACGCACTTTTAATAAATGCAAGAAGCTTTTTTATTGGCGAACTTAACATGAAAATAAAGAGTATATTCTATTAAATAAACTAACAGCATATGCAAATAATAACCGTAAAATACTCGCAAAAAAATATCAATTTAAAAATTAAATATATGCATATACACTTAGAAGAGAGTATTTCGTCGCCGGTGGAGTAATGGCGAAAATACAGTAAAAGCAGAAATTGAAGAAGGTACATTAAGGAAATGTAAATAACGACGTTAAAGTCCCATTATTTAGTAAAGAAGCTTTTACCGCATTTCTTCGGGCTTGTCGCTCGAAACGCCACCTGGTGTCGCTATATTAAAAAGGTGTTATATGTATAGGGGCCGTCAGGGGAATAATGTTTACATTGCGGTTGTTACGTTTTTGTTTTAGCCACGAAATAAAAATTAAATTTTACGGTTACTGGCTTTAGTTGATATATCTTATTCATTAGGGAGGGGTATTAGTTCTAGTTTGACCAGGGTTTTTGTTTTTCTAGGGGATTTTAATTATCTCGATCTTTGTAGAAAAAAAATATTAGTAAGAAAACTCGATTTGTAGATAAAACCACAAAGGACCCATTTTAACCATTCGCCACATCAAAGCAAATTTGGCCGCATTTAAACCGGCAAACTCTTCTAGTTAGAAACTTTTAAAAACGCTACAAGGAAACTATGTAAACGAAGCCGGAGAGCGTCTAATATTTATGTTATGCTAAAACGAAAACACCAAGCACTTTTCAAATAAAGACAAAGTTGAAAGTTTAATAGGAAGAAAGTCGCTTTTAAATATTAAGTAGTAATTAAGGTCTAAGTAAAATTAGCGGGGAGGGATTTTATGAGAAGGTCCAGGACTAAAATGAATATTTTATATTAAGATAATCTGCGGAGGGCTTTTTTCTTGTGTACATAAGGTCCTAATTGCGGCCTTTAAAGCTACTCGAAGCGCTTTATTAAAATTTGCTTTTTAAAGTAGGATGGATATTGACGGTAAAAGACGTGTTCTACTTTTTCGTTTTTTAGCACTAATTACCTTTGGTGATTTTTTTTACCTTGTATGGCTTAACTTATACAAATAATAATTTTGTTGCTTTTAATAATTTATTTAATTAGTACAGAAAAAGAAGAATATCAGAAAACGTAGTTACTCAGTTAGAACACTTGATATATTAATAAGAGTTTTCACAGTTTATAACATTTTATCCTCCATTTTGTCTTAATTTGTAAACAGACATACTTATTTGTTTTCTTGTTATTTAAATGTAAATATTTCGGAAACAGTTGAGTTTTGAGATAAGGTGTGTTATACGAAACTTGCTTGGAATTTCGACTATATTTCATAAATGCAATAAAAAATATAGCATTCCATTTAAAAAAATGACCGATGACGTCATATCTTTTTTTTGTTCCACCCTGTATACAAAAATTCATGTGAAATAATGCGCAACTTAAAATAAAAATCGACGGGTCCGAGCGTTTTCTCAAAAAATCATGTCTCTAATTTTTATCGAATTTATGCGGAACTTTAGGCAGTCACTGTATATCGTATTTCACGTCGCGGCATTTTTAGAATTAGAATCACAAATTTGCGTGTGCTTCTAGAACCGCGTATTTTCACTCTTGGACATGTGAAATAGTGGTATCGCGAGTTTCATCATAACCGCTAGCCAAAATTGTGGTTGTATCAGAAAACATTTATTTAGGAACTAATAAAAGAAAATTGTGTTGCCCAAAAGGAAGGTTCTGAAATACTCAATTGGTGCAAGTAAATTCTCAAGAAATATGATTGCACAGCATCAAGGGAGATTTATAATATCTACACAGGCGATAAATCTTGGAACTAGGGGGAAAAGCATGAAACATATTACCAATCCTCACTGTATATGAGAGTAGGCTTGCAAACGCGGTTTGTCCAAAATTTAACATACAGTAGTGGCAGAAAGTAGAGCAACTTCTTTATTTTAAACACATCTATTTTATTTAGTAAGAAAATACAATCATATTGGAAATATAATACCAATAAGATCTAAGCATTATAAATCTATCAACAACTTAACTTAATATTCTTTGTTTATATTTTTTATGTACAAAAATTAATTCTGGGGCGGAAAAAAGTAGAGCAACTTTTTAAGAATTGATGTTTTTCTTTTAGTAAAAACTGAAATACAATTACAATTTTAGTATTTTGTAAAATATCCATCATTTTTGATAACTTCCTCACAACGGTAGCGCATAGATTACAGTAACCTAGAAATTGTTACTGGGTCGATATTAATCCAAGCTTCGTGTAATGCATTGAACAATTCGTCCTTATTTTTGTAAGTTTTCCCCCTTATTTTCCTATCCAAAATTTCCCATAGGTTCTCGATGGGGTTTAAATCTGGTGATTGACTTGGCCAGTCCATTACTTGAATATATTGCTGTCCAAACCAAGCCTTTACATAATTAGAAGAATGCTTTGGATCATTGTCCTGCTGAAAAATGTGCCTAAGGGGCATTTTCTCGTCTACATATGGAACCATTTCATTTTCCAGAATATCTTTGTACATAAATCTATCCATTATCCCATCAATTTTATGAAGTGGCCCCATTCCGAAACCGGAAAAGCAGCCCCACACCATAACTGATCCACAACCATGTTTTACTATTGGACAAGTGTATCTGGGATTTAACATTTGGTTTGCAGGACGTCGAACATATGCTATTCCATCACTTTGAAACAAATTAAACTTTGATTCATCGCTGAATATTATCTTTTTCCAGTCATTAATTGTCCAGTGCAAATGAGATCGAGGAAAAAGAAGACGGGATCGTCTGTTTTTTGCAGATAATAAGGGCTTTTTTGCATGTCTTGCAAATAATTTGGCCTCGCATAATCTACTTCTTATTGTCCTTGAAGATACTTGAACGCCTAATTCTTCTGATAAACGCTGCTTTATTTTACTTGAACCCAAAAATCGATCACTCTGAGATATTTTCAAAATTTGTTTATCTTGATATTTATCGGTTTTTCTTGGTCTTCCTGTTTTTTTTCTAGGTAAAACATGTCCATGCTTCACATAACGTGAAATTATTCGCGATACTATAGATTTATTTAAACTAAACCTTCTTGCAATATTGATTCGTTTTTCACCATTTTTGTGACAGTCCATAATTCGTGTTTTTAAATCAACGGATAAAGGCCGTCCTCTAGGCATTGTAAACTAACTTTGCTTTTAATGCAACCGGTAAACAGCTGGAATTAAACTAATATTATTCGATTTGTAAGTTCTAAGAGAAATGTTGCTCTACTTTTTGCCAGGTACACAAATTCTTATCAGTTTAAAAATAAACAGAAATATTTAGAAGGTCAATTCTTATCTGATTTAAGACTACCTACTTGACCAAAAGTATTGTGAATAAATATCATTGTTATTCCTTTGTTAGTTTTATTTTTTTAAAAGTTGCTCTACTTTCTGCCACTACTGTATGACGCCACATTGTTTAATCGAATTCTGATTCTTTCACACTATTTTGAACATTTAAGTCGGATTATGTACCATTTGAAGCATATTATAAAAAAAACCTAAACATGTAAAATGCATTTAGTCCATTGCCTTTAGATAAGCAAGAAGCATTTTGCCAACAAGATAACTAAATTTAAACATTTTGTTCAGAGGTAAACATCTTAATGTTTAACAAAACAAAATGTGTAAATTGAGGTTTTAGTTTATTTACAAGCTTTTTTTATATTGAATTCAATTTTAAATTAATTGATTTAAAATATATAAAAAACGCTTTTTACTAGTTCTAATGTGCAAAAGTACCATTATGCATGAATATAGCTAATTTTACAAAAAAAAATTCCTGGCAATAGGACTTAATTAAGTAACAAAGCATATTAGTCAACAAAATTCTCCTATTCATTCATTTTATTATTTTTTTAAATATCCAAATAAATATTTCCGTTAGCAAATAATACACTTAGATGCACAAAACCGCAACGTACAAAATTTTCGTCAAGTTTAAAGAACTATATATTTTTAATTTTGTGCCCTATTTTTATTATTTATTTAATAGACTATGTTTACTTATATGAATTTTAATTGGTACACTCAGTTTCTTAATAAAAATGTTTGTTGTGACTTATTTTATAGGGTTAATCGAACGATGGTTTCTTTATTCTAATTTTCAAACACCTGTGGAAAAAATTTTGACAGCGAATTTTCATAAAACCTTGTTTTTTGGTCACCACCATATTTCCTGAGCATTTTTTTTGGTTATGTCAAAATGTGCCTTGGTTAATTTTTAAGAGCGAAATTAATTTTCTACTAATAATTTACTACAAAATTATCATTATCTTTAAGTGTTATTTTGTAATATGACGAGGTGGTTTTGGTTCAATAACATTAATATTATAGCGCCCTTCTAGAGCACTATATAAGAAATTTAATAAAAAGTAGCGAAGTAAAAGAAACGATCTGGTATTGATTTTAATAAACAATGATAACAAAAAAACAGAACAAATGATATTTCACCAAAAAATATCCTAAGTGTAAACCTAAGAATACAAATTACCAATAACAAAAAAAACTAGAAAAATAACCTAATACTTTATAGTGCCTCCCCTAACTGCTGAAACTACCTGTACACAACGGTTTAAGCTGTCAATTGGGTTGCAAATTAAGATCTGGCAAACACGCTGTCCAGTTTACTTTATTAATACTAACTTCTTCTAGATATTGTGTGGCACCTACTGCAAAACGTGGCCGTGCATTATCTTAGCATTAGGTCGTAAAGTAAGAAATACAAATTTTTTATAAACATTTTTCATGTAGTATGTGCTATACCTAAGCCCAAGCGTTTTGGAGTTCATCTGTTCAAAATTCATTCAAAATTTGAAAATTCAAAAAAGTTCATGAAGAAAAGGGAAAATAAAATAATATTTAAAACTTTATATTTTATCGGAAGCATAGCTTTGTAAACTTGAAAATAATTTTATTTCAGCAAATGTCCAAAATGCCCTCTGTTAGTCAACTGACAATAGCCTTATCGATCTATAAATTTCGAACATTATTCGATGTATTTCTTGACTGATTCATTGTCTTAAATCATCCAGATTTGCCTCTCCTTTAAGGTATCCCCATACTACTAGATCCGATCTAAGTCTAGTAGTCTTAGATCGGGTGATCTTGGTGGCCACTCAATAACACCGTTCGTTCCAATCCACCTGTTTGGAAAAGTGTCGAGCAAGTAAGTTTGAACTTCCACAGGAAATGAAGGGAGCACTATCTTGTTAGAACTAGACATTATAGTGTGGCAAATCCGAACGTTCTATCTCGAGAAATAGGGTAGCCAGAGCTGGAACAATTTCCTCTTCTAAAAATCTTTCACCTATTAATTTTTCTTCAAAGAAGAAAGGCCCAATAATAAAGTCATCAACAACGCTAGCCCACAGGTTTATTTTTCGATTGAGTTGTGTATGTCTTTCATTTCCAGAGTTCTTTATGAACCTGTATCTTATACAGGTAGTATTTATTCATATGTAGTATTTGAAGAACCCTTATTTTTCCAACGTCCATGTTATTTGCTATCTGCCTATATGCTACATGCTGATTACCGTGAACTACTAATAAAACTTCTAACTTCTTATTTTCATCAATTGAATTAACTTAACTTCTGCTTAATCTTGCTAACTGTCGATTACGATATTGGCGGACGATTGGTGTATTTGTGATTAAATAACTCACAAACTTCCTGATGCATTCTAACTTAATTACCGTAGCCAATTATCAAGATTGGTATGTGCTATGTCTCAGTAAGCCGCATATTAATGTAATTTATTTTTAAAAACAACGAAAATGTACTGAAAAACTAGTAAAACTTTACCAAAATACACACAGAACTTTTAAGGGTTAAGTTTGATAAGGGGTCAATTAAAATCCTAGCTTTTTAAACCTTTTTTTAAACAGAAAAATCAAAGCGTTTTATTGTGAAAAGTGAAACATAGCTGTTTGTTTTAAATGATTCTATTTGTCAATAAAAGAAAATAATCGTTTTACACTTCTTACATAAATATCTCTTTTACAAGATTTTTTTCCTTATAGCAACCAATTAAGAGACCAATAATATATGCATTTAAATAGCGTGATCTCTTTATTATTACTGCCTTAATCCACATACATAGTACTCGATTTGTAAACCCTACCACTTGTGCATATTACGTACAAAATTTATTAATAAACGACCGAAAAGTCGTGAGCTGTTTGGTTGCTTTTAATTAAATTAAAATTTGGAATGTGGCATCAGTGCTGGAGCTTGGCGGAGCAAAATTCAGCTTTATTAAAACTTTACTAACGACGCAAGCTCTCCGGGAATCCTTCGGATATATTTAATTTAAGACACCGCATGATTGCCAGTCTCACACCTAGTGCTACCCTACGTAAAATTTTAAGGGATTACTTAAATAGTTTAAGTTTTGCCTTGGTGCCGCTGGTGCTTTATAGGATATTGTTGCCATCTTAAGAGTTAATTTTTGCTTAAAGAGAGATTTGTCGTAATCCAGTCTTTTAAATTAAAAAAAAGTTTTATTGAACTTCACTATAATTCAACTGTGCCAGTAAACAAACAGATAATTTACAGTAAATAAATATTAAAATTATTGGTTGAACAAGAAATTATGTTCTCACTTGAAAAGATTTCAGATTGTTCGTAAAACAAGTAAAATAATCGAGTGTAACTCGACCGCAGTTCAAACAGTTTCGTATTCCGGACGCGCACTCGATTCCATGAGATCCAACTTAGAAACTTTTAAATACTTTTGGCTGTAAAAATTCTGCACTTTCTCGAAAGTTTCACGTAAGATCTGAAGGCGAGAAGATAAGGTCGAATAATTTTCGTGCTGTTGACAATAGTAAAAGTAGCGATGAGGGTTTTTGAATAAGGAATTAAGTAAAATATAGAAAAAGTTTCTTTTAAGTACAAAGTTTAGTGTCACTTAAAGATGTACTATTTATTCAATGCTTAAAATAATGAACTACCTAAAATTATAAAAAATTTAAGCCCTACTCATAGATAAAGCCATAACAATCAAATTTTAAGAGCAATATTTTCTGATGATTACAGTTAAAAGCTTTAGTAAAATCTCAGAATCTCGAGACATTCTTCTTGCCACCATTTGGCCTCAAATAGGCTCAAAAAAAGTAAAAATAGTATGTAAATGCAAAAAAATGCTCTTCTGGCTGTTCTGAAAACCAATATGCTTTGTGCAAAGCAGAAAATGTAGGACTTTCTTCCTTAAATAAGGTTAGGACTTGCAGTAAAGCAATCAAGAAATACACCTGTATTAAAAGAATAGTATATAAGAGAAGTAAAGAGCTAGAATGCATTATCAGGTAAATTAAAAATAAATTACATTGTATTATTTTTATACCCAGACGATTTCCTTCTCTTTAGGTTCAATTAAAGTTCTTGAAGGTTTAAAGGCAACCCAGTCAGATAAAAAATATTTTTCTGCTGCAGGAAAACCCATTTAATCTGTACAGCTTATCAATGAGCCATATTTAACTTAATGAAGACAAGTATTTAACTTATTTTACTTTACCTCTTAATTTATTTACTATTTTTTAAGCTTTTCTCTGAATATTACTTACACTATTCAGCTTTAAATTGTTGCTCTGGATATCATACATTTCTTATCTTACAGAACATTGACAGGCTAGAATTAGCATTGCCATGGAACTATGGGCAGTTTGTTTGCTTGCATGATCTATGATGCAGTGATGCCAAATGCCTATGTAGAAATTGCAAAAACAACACGCCCAAATATATATTTATAATATCATATAAATCTGTCACTTATTTTGACAGGCGTAAAACTATACTATTACACTTTAATAATATATGAAGCTTTTTTTTTTGATAAAATATGATAAGATGCTCTCTAAGAAGTTTATAAGTTAAATGAATGTAGATAGCGTATATTAGAGAAAAAGGCAACAACATCGCAATGCCGCTCGATCGCATTGTTGACTCCACTAACACAAGTAATCTTCACCAGTGACGTCGTCAAAAAATATTAATATGATAAATATTTATTATTAATAGATTATGCTTTAAATTATAAACAATATTACTGTTTATGAACCCTTTATGCACTTTTGTAACGTACTTCATTAGGGTAAAGGTGCTTACCTAATAAAAAGCATTTTTATTTGATAAGTACCTTAATAAGTTCTTATTAATAAGTAGATTTCTTAATAAGTTTTTTTTATTTTACGTTTATAATGATGTTTCTCCCTTGATATGATAATATGACAATATCGATATTTACTTGTGGAAAGATCACACTAAAATGAAACACAAACCTTTTTTCCTTTTTTTAACCAAAAACTAGAGAAAAAACATAGAACTTCATAAATGCCGAATGTAAATACAAAGCCGTTTGTCAAGATGACATTTTGCAAGATGACATCATCTTTTGCTTGCGATATTGCAATTACAATTTTTTTAGAAGTGGATTTAGGAATAAATGGATAGAAATATATATAGAAATATATATATGAATAGGAATAATGTTTACAATTTTTGTTGGTTTAAAGATGTTATTTTTCCGCTTAGAAAATATATATCTATTTTTACTTTTTATTCCAAAATCTAACATCAATAAGTTAAATTACCATTATTATATGTGTTGATACATAGCTGAAAATTTCCTCTTTCCAAAATGCGGGTAGTGTGATGAAAGCTATGCAGTGGGTTAACAGTAGTCAGTAGTCAATACATTATTCCAACTTGACATATTGCAAAGCAAAGAGACTTGACTTGTTATAAAGGACTGATGGCGCTAAAAACTAAACTTATGAAATAAAAATTTTTGGTTAAACTCATTTAACGTACTTAAATCTTATATTTAAATTAAATATTATGTTACTATCAACCATCCTGAATTTCTAACTTAATAAAACTAAACCCAAAAATCCCGAATAATAAAGTTTATTATTCGGGATTTAAATACAAATAATTTTTAAGGCCGGACCTGTGCAACTTTTCACGCTTTAGTGGCAGTGACTAAGGTCAGGCGTTTAACAAAATAGTACGTGGGCGCATGTAGTCAAATTTTACGAATCAAATGTATAAATTCTTAGAAAAATGCTTAGAACATTTATTTATTTAATGAAATGATTAAATATCGCTTAGAATATTACTTTATGACTCTTTCCACATAAAATTTTGCGATTTAAACATGCATGTCATGTGACAATACAAGCAACACCGGCACACGGACTATTTGCGGTACATCAAAGATTCTAATAGATCTCTGAACTGAACTATAGTAGCGTGAGTTTCTTATGCTTTGTGTTTACACAAAGCATAAGCGACATTTGAATGAGTGTTACTGTAAGCGACATTTGAATACTTACGTATTTTTTAAAGCAGTGTCGTCAATAGTCAGTAACCAATCCTGAGAGGTGAAACTATTCAATTTACAATGGAGGTGAAATATTTTGGGATAACTTTATAAAGAACGCTTAATTGGAACTCAGATCTTGACAAAATAATCAAGAGAGCAAAACTTTCCCTGAATGAAACTGTCTCAGAATATGCGGCAAAACATAGGGAATGAACCCCAAACAGATGCAGTGCTTATACACACAGGTCATCAGACCGACGATATTCTACGGCTCTGTGGTGTGGTGGTAAAGCAACACAACAACTGCCCGAAAAAAAATTAAAATCCTTCAAGGGCCTGCTTGCTCATTACGGGGGCGATTAGAATCACCCCGACAGCTGTCATGGATGTGCTACTTCAATTGATCCCTCTGCACATATACCTGCAGGGGAAAGCCATAAGAACTACTTACAGGCTGCATTATGTCATAAATGGCATATCGGCAAACAAAGTCTGGATGGAATCAACTGAACTGGTGTGTAATCTTAGCACACTTTATATGCTATCAGATCTAATGCCAAGAAAAACACTAAACGTGAGTTCTCAGTCAACATACCAGACCGAGCAGACTGGAATCAGAAACGGATGGAACTAGAGAAAGCGGACATCTTTATTATGCGAGTATCTTTAAACAACTTCAAAACCAATTTTGGAGTAGGAGCTGGAATATACTGCACAAACCCAAGGACAGAAAGATCTATCTGCCTTCGAAAATACTCAAAAATTTTTCAGGCGGAAGTACAGTGACAGTCAGGCAGCTCTAAAAGCGTTATAATCCTCTAGCTTCATATACAGGGTGATTCAAAAGCAAGCGACATCCTTTCAGGGGCGTAATCCTTGTATGAAAATAAGACAAAAAGTTCATATTAATATGGGTCCGAAATTGCTTCCTAAGGGAGCTACGCCCCTTTGAATAGGACCCCTTGAGGACAATTTTTTACTCTATAACTTTAAAACCCCTTAGAATTAAATTTTGAAAATTGGTGTACTGTATAAACATTTTGTTGTGAATAAGATTCTAAATTCAAATTTTTTAAATTTTATTCAGGTGCGTCACATGCGGGGGTTGGTGAGGGTAAAAACATCCCTTTTTCTTTTACTCTTTAGGTTATTGTGATTTTGTTTGAAAATTATAACATTTTAGAGTCTTATACGTAAAAAAGGTACTCTTAGTTCAATTCGATAGAGCGTACCATTTACGAGAAAAGCGACTTTGAAAATGTTCTGATTGCGTATGTTTATTGATGAAAATTAATTCGCATTACGATCGACAAAAAAGACACTTTTTACTCACATTTTATTTAACAATTTATAGAAAGTGTTCAAAATTATTACCATTCGCGTCACGGCAAGCTCTTAATCTTTTTATTAGATTATGGTGCACACGTGGTAGAATTCTTGGATTGTTTTTAATTGTCTGAAATCCTTTCTCTATTCTTTACCTGAGAACATCAATATTGGGTATAGGGCGGGAATAAACTAGTTGTTTTAGGTGTCCCCATAAATAAAAATCAAGGGGGTTTAGGTCAGGAGACCGTGGTGGCCATGGCACTGGACCCCCACGACCTATCTAGCGGTTTTGATAGGCATTATTTAAATGTTCTTTAGCGAGAATGCTAAAATGTAGGAAAGCACCATCGTGCGTAAACCACATTTGTGCTCGTAATTGAAGTGGTAGATTTTCTAATATTTGTGGTAATTCATTCTGTAAAAAAATTGTGTAAATTTGTCCATTAAGTCGTTGCGGCATAAATACAGGAGTAGGATTCTCAACTTCTCGATAGGTGACGACTCGGAAGGTCACGACTACTCGAAGTAGATTTCGATACCTAGCGAATGGGTGATTCTCAACACGTCTCGAGTCGTAGTCGTAGCAAAAGTCAAAATTATATTGGTAGCATTGAATTTAAACTCGTAATTTGACAGACTTGACGTTGACATATTGTTAAATTATTTTGATATGATATTTTTATTATTATTTTTGTTTGTGGTTTGTAGCAAAGGACTAATACCTATTATTTAATAATACATTTTCTTGTGTTTTTATTGTTAGTAATGATCTAAAAATGTTGCCAGTTTTTTCTCATTTGTTAAGGCAACAAGCCAATCTTGATTTTAGACGTAGAAGGAGAGAATGCAAAGAGAGTTTTGATTTTAATGGTATCAGTGATAATCGCTTTAAAGAACTCTTTCCTGTGAATAAAGCACTCTTCCAGCATCTGTGCGAAGTTTTGAGACCTCATATACACCACCCGACACACAGGGATAAGGTATCGGTGGAGCAGAAACTCTTAGTAGCCCTAAGGTTTTATGCAACTGGTGGCTACCAGAGAAGTGTGGGTGGAGATTAAAAGTTCTAAGAAGTAACTAAAAATTATAGGTAGCCACAGAAAGTGCCAATTTAAAATGGCATTTTTTTTAAGATAGCAATAATATTAATTAATTAAAACAATAAAAATATAAAAAAACAATTTAATAATTAAGTCAACAAAAAGATAATTGAGACTCAAACTTAAATAACATAAATAAATACAAACCAAGATAGGAACTCAAACAATTAATAACTAAACTCTTAAAAAATAAATAAAAAATAGGAATAGAACAAAAATCATAAAAAAATTTCACTCTGGTCACAAAACTTATACTAAATTAAAAAATTTTGTATACCTAATATATTACCAAATAATGGTTGTGTTTATTTTTTATGGTAAGTCATTATTCCTTTTACTTAAAGATTGAAAGCCTTCCTTCAAAGTCAAATTTATTTCTGAAAGACCACATTTGAAAGTGTTTTCAATGCTTTTTAGGCATTCTATGGTTTCTTCATATGCTTCCATTGGGTCCTTACTTTTTTTCTTTTTTTTAGGGGGAGGTTCACTATTATTCCTAAAGAATAAGTAATCATGGTCTTGGTCTTGCCTAGGGCATGCTTGCTCACATGGACCTTCACTTTCCTTACCCCTTTTAGCAGCAGAAGTAGAATGCTGCTGTTGAGCATCATAATTATTATTATTCTCTATTTCAGTAATAGATTGCTTTGAGATTGTGGTACAAGCTGTTGAGGATCCTGATATGCTAACATTTATCTGAAAATTGCAATATAAAACAGTTAATTAATTAACAAGAATTTTATTTAAACAAAAGTAAAACACAGTAATTTAACAAAAACCATTTGCTTGTTTATGATTGGTCTATTTTGCAGAGAAAAAAATACCTAATCAATTAAAATACTTACACCTCTTTCCTCCGCACCAATCCCTGCATAAAACATAGTGCCCAGAATGTTAAGGATTCTCTGTTCTAAATCTGACAAAGTATTACGGGTTGCTGGACCAACACCTGTGCCTTCTTGATACCTTTTTATTTCGGCAGCTTTTTTTAAAATTACTTTTGTAATCAGACCATGTCTAAAAATATATACCTACTAATTAAAACAAATTTTATACATAAAATATTTTATTGATTCTAACTCAGATTTTATATTTGTGTATCAGACACCCACAAAGCAAACTTTAATAAAAGTCGCATTTCAATCAAAAATTTGTTTGATAATGATAATTTGTTTGAAAGATTTGTTGTATAATTCAGTAAATGGCACTTATTGCAGCATGTATTTAACTTTTGTGATTGTGACTAAACAAATGTATAAATCTGGCATTATATTCTATATTTTGCTCACTTTTTGCCACTTTTCCACATCTCTAACACCAAGTCCTAAGGGATTTAACCTGGTGGTTAAATTTCCCCACAGTGGCTTGAACTTCTCCCTAGCATTCGAGGCAGAAAGTCTACCCCTTGCAAATTCAGGGTTGTCTTCCATAAACTCTGCCAAAACTTCTACATGCTGTATTTGCATTGTTCCTAGGTACCTGTTTAATAAATATTATTATATGGCAGGCTCCTAATTTAAAGTAGATAAAATTTACTTTAAATTAGTAAATTTAAAGTAAAATTAAAGTACGGTAATTTAAAAAAAACAAATCTATAATAATATGCATAAATAAACAAACAACTTACCGGATTCTCCAACTGCACGCTGCCTAAGGTGCGGATCGATTTAAAACTTAAAAAATATTTGGAAATAATCTGTACTTCTACTCCCAAACAAAAAATCAAAATATCAAAAATTCAAACTCAAGCTCAAGAACATGAACCAACAACGGATCATAGAGTAATTAAAAGTATATTTAATATTCATTTCTCTATGCAACTGATTGTCGATGTCCGATCCGATAGAGATAGACACACACAACGGAAAAAATAAATGGGAGATTTTTCGACCAATAGATCGCTTCGTTTACCATTCTTGGCAGCTTCTTAGGTCCCGAGCGAAAATGACAGATGAACTCGACAGATCCCGACTCGCTAGCGAGAACGAAATGGATCGGGAATCGCATTTCGTAGCAACTCGAGACGTCACGTCTCGAGAAGATGATTGAGAATCTGCCTTCAGGTCCTTTTAAATGCCCATCGATTATTCCCGCCCACACATTTAAACTAAACTGCTGCTGATATGCCTTCTGTACCGTAGCATGGGGATTCTCATCCGTCCATAGGTGGTTGTTGTGGAAATTGAAAATTCCGTTTCTTGTGAAGCCGGCCTCGTCAGTAAATTAAATTTTCTTCTCAAAATTTTCAAAAGCAACGCGGTTTTCATCTAGCCAATTACAGAAGTGTACACGAGGAAGGAAATCTCGCTCTTCCAAAGCCTGAACCCGTTAAATATGATAAGGGTAGAGTAACATATCGTGCAAAATTCTCCATACGGTTGACTGAGAGGACCCTTCTTGATTTGCGATGATGCGAGTGCTCAAAGATGGATCTTCTTCAATACGATCTAGCACGCGTTCTTCTAATGCTAGGGTTCTGGCATTTCTTGGTCGCCCAACAACTTCCTGTCTTTGAAATGTTCCTTAAGCAAAATTTAAGTAGATATTATGGGATATTACTCACATTTTTGAATTTACCTGTTTCCCTTAAATTACGATCTACTCTTGCGAAAACCGTACGGTGTGGCACTCGTCGATTAGGAAATGCCTCATGATATAATCGTCTTGCTTCAACACAATTACCAAATGCTCTTCCAAACATAATGTGAATATCAGCTTGTTCTTGATACGTAAAATCCATGTTTGCTTTTTAAACTTAGAAACACAAAGTAGCAAACGCAACAAAAGGCCCTTCTTATTAATAATAAATAGTAATTTGTAAAACACTCTATAAAACTAATTTTACTTTGACAAAGTAAATTGTATTTTACAATGACATTTATCAGTCATTTAAATGCCAAAAACCAAAAAACAACCGCCAACTTCGTTTTAAATGCGTATCCAGTAATTTTATGATGTATTAAACATACGCAATCAGAAAATTTTCAAAGTCGCTCTATCGAATTGAACTAAGAGTACCTTTTTTACGTATAAGACTTTAAAATTTTATAATTTTCAAACAAAATCACAATAACCTAAAGAGTAAAAGAAAAAGGGATGTTTTACCCTTACCAACCCCCGCATGTGACGCACCTGAATAAAATTTAAAAAATTTGAATTTAGAATCTTATTCACAACGAAATGTTTACGCAGTTCACCAATTTTCAAAATTTAATTCTAAAGGGTTTTAAAGTTATAGAGAAAAAATTGTCTTCAAGGGGTCCTATTCAAAGGGGCGTAGCTCTCTTAGGAAGCAAATTCGAACTCATATTAATATGAACTTTTTGCCTTATTTTCATATAAGGATTACGCCCCTGAAAGGATGCCGCTTACTTTTGAATCACCTTGTATAGAGCAATGTGGAGTTGCAAAAACGAGCATTACTGGTGTTACCGGGAGAGATTACCAGAACACAACCATGCGAAGGTTTTTATACTAGACGTAACAAAAAAGGTAACAAAAAAGTAACCTAATAGAAATGTATACCGGCCACTGCAGACTGCGTCGCGACAGACGAGTCTGCAGAGGACATCCTATGCAGAAGTTCGGCCTTAGAAAGAATCAGGCAGGCCATCTCTGGCAATGCCTTACCTAAGACGAAAGATATTAAGAATGCTTCTCCTAGTCAAATTATCAAACTTTTAAACTTAACTTGATTGGAGAAGTATAAACACTAAGAAGTGAGGAACAATAGACCTAGGGTCGCAGTGGTGGTTAGTGTTAGTGGAGGGACACAAGGTGTCCCTCTCACAACAAACCTAACCTAACCCAACCTATACTGGAAACTGCGGTTCTTGATACTTTGAATAACTCTAAGCCTTTTCTCCAATTTGTTGCCATTATTGTTTGACATTCACGATCCAAGGCTATCATGGACATCCTAATTTGCTCTTTCATCACAGCCCTGACTCTGGAAAGGTCGGGGCTTAGCGTGAACTAGTTTAATAACTGGTTTACTAACCTGTCGACTACAATTGACCACTTACCTCTTAACACATTCGGGGTAATGCCTAATAGCCACAACGCGATGTGGCAAAAAAAATGATTCACAGCGCGAAATAAAATCACACCAAAGCTTCCTTCGCGATTTTGGTAAAGCAATTTACCCATGACGCTTTCTGACCATTTAGATTTACGCAGTGGTCGAAAACAAAGTTTCTCATCGCACCGTGGGTAAATGTTCCTACTCGCAACGCGTTTTGGGGTAAAAATTCCTTTGGTAAAAAATTGAGTAGTTGCCGATTTCGAATAATATATACACAGAAAACTAATTTCAATGTCGTACAGTTAAGTCAAAATATGATTGTAAAACAAAAGTAGCAAACATACATGCTCGTTTACATAATAAAAAAGTGTATAATCTGCAAGTGTAAAATCTGTTAAGACGGTTAAATTGGGGTTTAATAAACACCTTTTATTACGGCGACCTCAAAATAAACGGCTTGCTAAATCTTAATTGGTTTAATTTAATGAGAGCACATCTGTTCGCGTGAAAATATACGGCGCGGACTATCCGCCCATTTCTAATAAGCCCCCGTGTATTTTGGGATGATTTAAGTGTTAAAGGGTCGAAATATGGTAATGTCCGGCGGAAAATCGTAGATGCCGTAAAACTGGGCCGCGCCGAATCAATTGGCCGCAAATCTTTGCCGATCGCCTCCCGTTGTATCCCGGCCATTTCCATCAATTTTATTGCTGATTTATTCCGTCGGATTTCCCTCTACATGTTTGAGGATTTTACCTGATTGCGGACAGATTCATCACGCGAGTTGGCAAGCTTGTCGGTTGAGCGGACTTTTATTATTCGACCGCTTAAAATAAACGTATTTTGGATATTATGCGGTGCAGTTGCTACGACCACAATAGGATTGTTAACAATATCTAGGAGCTTTGATAGAAGTAGACAATTTATTTAGGATCAATCATTTCAATCATTTTAGCTTATAAATTGATATATAAATAACAGATGCGGAGGAACCAATATGCATTTCAAGTCTCTAACGCTTTTATTTGATGCCCGTATATCATATATTTATAAGAAGCTATAACTTAAAATATACTTAGTTCTAACAGTTACTAAATATTTATATATTATAAACAAAAGTTAAATTTTAATACATATATTTAGGGTAAATAGAGGAGAGATGACGCACTTTTTTTAAAACTAGTCTGGATTTTAAAATTAAAAAAAAAACTAAAAAACAAATTTGGATTTTTGTGAAGAAAAGTATTATTTTTGTATTAGAAAGCAAGAAATTGACAATAAGATTTTAATGTTGGCAAAAATCCAAATTTATTTTTTTCTTATCTTTGCGTCATCTCACCCTATGTATATAGGAGAGATGACGCACTGCCTAAGGTGAGTTGACGCATTCTTTTTTAAACCACACTTTTCAAATTTAATTTTTGAAATGTGTTAAAATTAGGCGTTTAAATAATTAAAAACATAACATCAACATTTTAAAGCTTTTATTGAAAAACAAATCTGTTTCAGAAAAAAGGAACCTAAGAAAAAAACTCATTGAAACTTAAAAACAGAAAAATGTCTTATTGGCTATCTATTGGTAACAAAGAATTACCTTTTTTGGGCTGTTTTTTTCTCACACAAGTCGCAGAAATTTAGATATTTTGTGCATTCTTCGTGCATCCATCTCATACACTGAATGCACTGTATCCAGTCTTGTTTTTTTTTTGTTTTGCTGTATTCCTCTTTACAACCAACGCAGATATCAGATTCATCGTCACCACTCGTCGAATCGTCGTAGGTAACTTCATTATTATCGTCGTCAGATTCAGACTTAGATACGCATTTTTTCTTAGCACCTTTCTTTTTTCCCTTTAACATTGAACTTTGGCCTTTTTTTGCTTTGCTTTCTGCCTTATCCTTTTTGTCTTTGATATTTTCAACAGACGTTAAAATGCTAGCCAGTTGTTTGGCTCGTTTTCTTACAGTCTCTACAGCACGTGCCACTGGTACTGGAGATATTTTGTCTAGCATTTTTCCGGGAGTAATGGTATCTGGGTTAGACCAATGAGACCAACCTGGCTGTGACCCCGGAAAATTATGGCTTATTTTGTTAATGTCCGTGTTATTATCGGAAACTTCCTGTGGAGCGTCTTGTAGACTTTCCTCTGTCATGTAGGCATAATCAGGAATAACATCCGGTTTAAAAGGTGCGATACCTGTTGCTCTAAACGATAAAACTGCATTTTTTATGTTTGCAGACTTTTCCCACGCAGAAGCAAGTAGTTGTCCAAATTGGAGCCTGGTAATGCGTCTTGCGGGATTAGCTCGTAAAAATAAATTGCAAGCATCATAATAGGAACCTTTAAAAGACTTAAAAAATCCTCTGTCTAATGGTTGCAAGAACTGCGTGGTGTGGCTAGGTAGACAAAGTAAAATAATATTATTTTCAGCAGCATACTCCAGCATTTCTACATTGCTGCAATGGGAGGAATGTCCATCAAGCAGCAATAGTACTTTTCCCTAAGGTTTCCGTGGTTTAAATTGGTCCCTAAGCCATTTAAAAAATATTTCACTATTTACATTTGCTGACTTTTCTCACATGTAGACTAAAGAACCTGGCGGCATCCCATCTTCAAATTCGGGTTTTTTGTTTTTGCCTTTAAAAGCACAGGTTGGTGGAATATAGGTGCCTTCTCCATTGCAACATACAATAACGGAAATGGTTTCTCCCTTCTCAGCAGATGCGACTGATGCTATATTTTTTGAGCCCTTTGCAGCAATAACATGTCCAGGACGCGTATTTAATTGCAAGCCTGTCTCATCTATGTTAAATATTCTCCCAGGCTCATTCATTAAACCATTTTCGGTTAATTTCTTTTCAAGAAGATTAAAGTAAGAAGCAACGTTTGTTTTTGTCATTGCCAATGCACGAGCTGAGCAAACCGCTATAGCTTTGCGTATCGCAAGTCCCTTGTTTCTTCTAAGAAAAGAATCAAGCCAGGGATATCCAGCCAAACGAGGTTCTTTATTGAACTTGTAAGGTATATTTAATTGCTCCGCTAGGTTGAATGCCATAGAACGAACAAATCTTCTTGTAGGCGCAAATCCATGTTTTTGAAGCTTTTTAATGTGTGCTACTATTTTAGCTTCGTTTTCTTCCCCCAGCGTGGACGAGGGTCCCATATTCTTAGACTGCATGTCCCCTTTTTTACGCCGATGGCGTATAGTGGCTTCTGGAATACTGAAGGTTCGGCTTGCCTCACGAACCGTTATTTCATTCGCTTCTATGGCAGCAACTGCAGTAGCTAACTGTTCTTTTGACCATTTGCCCCTAGAAACGCTTCCTTTTCTTTTATATTGTATAGGCATGTCTGCAAAAAAGTTAATTATAATTAATTACAGGCGAAAGGCATAACAAACCAGTTAAATTTATTATTGGTGATTGAGCAAAATATAGTTTTTTAAGTAGGAGCATTTTTAAAACCTGCGTCGACTCACCTCATCAGTAATTGCGCCAACTGACCTTACTATATAAGGAGAGTTGGCGCAATAAATTTAAAATAGCTGGTTTATAATAGCGTGGTCAATTGAGGTTAGGAATACTTAAACAGCAATAAACTATCCTAAAATAATCAAAAACCAAATATACATACGACATAACTTACCTAAAAACTATGTTGTTCCACACAATAAAATTATTTTTGGACTAGCACAAATATAATTTTTGAAAAAAACACCCACTTAATTAACCGAACAGCAAAAACAAGTTATTTAAAATCTAATGGCGTATCTAAAGGTACCCTGCCGTACGGTTAAAATAAATGCGTGTTAAGCGATACAGCAAAATGGCTTCTGCGTCATCTCACCTGATGCGCCAACTCTCCTCGAATTACCCTATACTGTAAGTTTTTTCTTAATAATCAATGAATAGAAAAGGTTTATAGAAAAATTTTTCGGTTAACTAAGCAGGCAGATATTAGTAACCCGCTTATGCTTCGATTCAATTTTATGCCATTTACTATTTTATTTGTTACTTAGAATAGATGAGTTGCGTTTAAATGTATAGTTAACTTCAATTCAAATAAAAACTTTACGTACATGGAGCAGTTTTTCCCAGACTAGAATAATCGTCACCCATGCGGTTTATTGGAAGCCACATTCTCGAGGTTACAGAAATCGATTCGCGTTTTTGCTGGACTTTGAACTTAAAGCTCTAAACTAAGATGACTTTGAAATATGTTACCGAGTTAATAAAGAAAATGAAAATAAGCACTTGGTTCTATCGAGTAACTCAGTTTATTCAGGTTCCTAATTTTTAAGAATTTTGAAATGCACAATATTTACTTTTTATCTTTAAGAATAGAGGTGCTCTCTTGTAAATGGTGTCACTAGAATAAAAAGGTCAAGAATAAATAAAAAATGTTTAAATTATAAGTCTTAATAGTATAGTTTTTTTCGCTAGTGCCTTGCAAAATTGGGGCTTGTGTCAATTTTAGGATACCTCCAGGCATAACAATTTTTTTCTATGGTTTTCCCACGATGCCAGTGGCTTGATCTTACTCCATAGAATATCAAATTCCCAGAATATGATAGAATTTGAGTACGAATTTAGGACTAAGATAAAATTAGGTTTTTGAAGTTTAACATTTTTGAAAAAAATACATTCTGTATAGAGCTTTAAAATATTCTGAATAGATCTTTAAGAATTGTGGATCTTTGCCTTAGCAAATTATATTGAATTTCTTTAGAAAAAGCTACTGATTTGTAAAAATACTTAAACTCTTAAGTAAAATAATGTATTAAGCAATAAAAACTATGAAAGGGACCTGTCTTCTTGAAAATTAAAATAAAAAACTTATGTACCAAGAGTGTAATAACTGAGTCTTGAATTACATGCAAATGAGGCTTATGACAATACAATAAAGCTTATGAGATGTAGTACGTAGCCTCAAAATGTGCATTTTAAAGAAAGAACCTGTTACAGAACATTGCGTCTCTTGTTGCTTATACGTATTAAATATCATATCAAAAAGAGAAAAACTTTCTTTACATCAGAGAAGGGTAATTAAAATGAAAATAATTATATACGTATAAAACAAAGATTTGTGTATTTTTAATTATCAATAGAGAGCGAAGCAAAGAGGTTTTCGTAACAGGCAAGAAGGACAATCATTACTCTAGAAGGAATGGACATTTCCTGAAATAATAAGAGGAAAGGAAGAAAATTGATCGCCTTTGGATTTTTTTTTTCATTTATTGGGCAAGGGTTTAAGCTTTTCAACGATATTATTTTTCAAGCATTAGACCGTTCTTTACCCATATAATAAAAAATTCATAAAAAAAATGTATTCACCTCGATTAACCCTAGATATTATAAATTATAAAAATTCCTTAAAGTTTCTGAGAAGTAAAACAAAGGGAAATATTTGTAGGTCAGATTACCTTTATAATTCAAGGATTGAAAACATAATAATCAATAATACTAATAAATTCTTTCGAAATTTCATTAAAATTAAGAGGCTATATTTTCCCAAAAATTATGTCTTACACTGGTACCGTAAGTAATTTTGTTACTAGTCCAATTATCAACAATAATCTTAATATTGCCCTTCTATATTTTACAAAAACGGAAAATCTGCCTAATTAAATTAAAACCAACATTTTCTGCTCAGCAAGATCTAATTTCTGTATTTAATATTAAAGACTGTAACGTCTACTTATGTCTTTATCTAAGATCCATTTCTGATTTGTTAAAAGTCTCCAAAGTATGTTTGATATACAGGGTGTTTTTTATATATTGCGACAAAATTCAGATACGTGTTCTTTGGACAAAAATTCGCAAAAAAGTTCCTGTAAACCTTTTAGATTTTGAGCTACAGGGTGGTTAATTTTTAACAAAAAAAATATTTTTTTTTCAATAACTTAAATATTCCAGCAGATATTTGTCCAAAAATTGGTATGCAGGGTCTGTGTATCCAGAGCCATTTACCAACATACTTTTAACATTTTTATGTACTCCAGTGACGTGTGTGCGGGTTTCAGAATTTATTTTCAATCTCCATGACATGTTTGCAACAGTTTGCCCAGTGTAAAGGAGTTATAGACTCAATTCTGTCCTGGACTAACTGTGCCAAATTATTCATTGCCAAATCACCCGTTGTATTGTGAGATCGAATATAATTTTTGAATTGCGCCCAAACCAATTCGATCGGATTTAATTCGCATATGTATGGAGGTGTGCGAAGAGCAACATGCCCATGGGTCTGAATTATTCGGTCCACAACATAGTTTTTTCATCACTGGGGGCTTGTTTCGTTAAATTATTTCAAATAATTCCCATTTTCGTGCAGCTGGGTCGTGTTGAACTCCTTAAAATAAGATTCCTTAAATGAATAATAATTAATTTACAAAAGAAGTCGTATATAATTTCAACACTTATAAAAAAATATAATATTTATGGAATTTAAAAATTACCATTCTTGGTGAGCCATTATGTCATGTCCTTTTTAATAAATGATTTGGTTGGTACTTTGTTTTCTTGAATTGAGTGGTAGGGTGCATTGTCCAGTATAGTTACCGAATTTTGAGGAATATTCGGCAACAATTTTTCTTCTAACCACTTAGTAAAATTGGCTTTATTCATTTGGCCATGATAGTCGCCACTAGCTTGACCCGCTTTAAAAACAAAACCAGCGTTGGGTACAAAGCCACTTTGAGATCCGGCAATTACTAATCGACCTGAAAATAGAAGTAAGAAGGATAAAAACAAAAAAATCTAACTTTTAAATAAAATTATTTGCCGCTGATTCATATTTATTCAAACTTAACTTTATATCGTAAGTTGTGATAAGAAGTAGTAAATAGGGAGAATTAAAAATATTCTTTTTAAAAATTTTATATTACTTTGAAAATTATGGAGAAATAAAAAAAATTAACAGTATTCTGAATACGTTTCAGTACAATTTTTAAAATGAGCACACAAATATGCTTACCATTTGCTCTAATGTTGCTAACAACCCCAAAAACTTCACTGTTATGTCAACATTTTCCGAAAGTTAAGTCATTATCTACCCATGTTTCGTCAAGGTATACAATATTTCTTCCTTCTTTCCTATATTTTCTAATTGCTTTTATATATTTATAGCGCCAATGAAGAATAGCAGGTCGCTCTACCAAGATTTTTCTTTTATTTTGACACTTTCTAAAGTAAAATCCGTTGGCCTTCAAAAGCTTTCTCAAGGTTTCTCTGCTATACGGGAAATTCATAATTTCTCGTAACTTAATAAGTAATTTATTAACAGTGGGAACCATCTTAAGCTCTAAATAAAAATTGTTGATTGTGCGTCTTATAATTGGAAAGTCGTCAAAATCCCTTAAGAAACAGATTCGAGATTTTTTATTAGGTGGGGAAGAAAGCATCTGATCTGGGTGTTCTGCCTGTCATTTCATATCTTCTTTATGAATTTGACTTTCTCCATCTTTAGAGACTCCAGTATACAGAGCAACTCGATCAATCTTTCTTTTAAGAGGCAATTTAAATGCGTTGTCTAGAGCTTCTTCATCGCAAACCCTATAAACATTTGCTATTATCTCCCTAGATTGACCGCTTAATGCCTGTCTATGTAAGAATTGGTTTCTTTCCATAATGAATAATTGAAAGTAAAATAAAAATGACTTTAAAACTTTAGAAATAAATATACCATTTTACTTATAAAAATCGTATTTGGTAGCTTAATCTATACTTACTTTATTTTTTTTACCAGCAGGGTTGACTGGACAAGTGTATCAAGAATTTCTTGAAAATGAATTACCAGCGATGCTAGAAGATGTCCCCATTCAGCTGAGACAGCAAATTTTTTTTTACATGACGGTGCTTCAGCCCATTTTAGTTTAGTGGCTCGGCAGTATTTGGATATTACGTATCCAAATCGTTGGATAGGTCGGGGAAGTGTTTACATAATCACCTTGGCCCCCATGGTCTCCCGACTTAAATCCGCTGGATTTTTTTTTTATGCGGCCACCTTAAATCACTGGTTTATAGAAATCCAACTGATAATGTGGAGGAATTGCGTAATCGCATTATAACGTCTTGTGACATAATTCGGCAGACACCAGGAATTTTTGAACGTGTCCGCCAATCAATGCGACGTCGATTAGGTGCTTGTATTGATGTTGGAGGAGCACACTTTGAACAACTTTTGTAAAAATAATAATATTACTTAAATAAATAATAAAAATTTAATATTTTTTTATCACATAAAAACATGTATTTTAAATTAAAGATTGTTGAAGCAAAAGTTCTAAATCCTCAATTACAATTTTATTAAATTGGGCAGGCTTTTGTACTAAATTAATTAATAAAAATTTTATTATTTATTATTAAAATTGCAATAAACTAAAAAAAACGAATAATTACTAGAATAAAGAAAGTCTAATCAAATCTGAGCAACATGTCCATGGTTTTTAATTTTTTGTGCAAAAACTGTGCATCTAACGGACAAAGTCCAAGGGATCAAAAATGTTGCAAATAAAACGGGAAATTTAAAAATATTTTTTAGTACAAGAAAAACCAGTGGCGTACCATTTTTCTTTATAAAAGTATTCAGCGAAAAACCCTCACACACGCCACTGGAGAACATAAAAATGTTAAAAGTATGTTGGTAAATGGCTCAGGATATACAGACCCTGCATACAAATCTTTGGGCCAATATCTACAGGGGTATTTAAGTTATCGAAAAAAAATCATTTTTTTGCTAAAACTTTACCACCCTGTAGCTCAAAATCTAAAAGGTTTAGGACCTATGTTTATAGGAACTTCTTTGCGAATTTTTGTCCAAAGAATACGTTCCTGAATTTTGTCAATATATAAAAAACACTCTGTATATAAACGATAATTATTATCCTACATCAGTAAATATAGACCTGTTTCAATTATTTGTAGCTTTTATAAATATTAATTTTATTATTATTACGCAGAATATTGCCGAAGCAATTAATAGTAATCAGGTTGGTATTTTATACTTAGATTTGACGGGGCCTCTGATCAGTTGGATTACAGGTAACTTTTGACGAAATTGGCAAAATTTAAATTTTCAAATTTATTGTTTGAAATAGCCTGCTTCTATATTCACAGTAACTATATAGAAATTGATGGTGAAATTCCACATTTTATAAGAGACAGAGACATACATACAGAGTTCCTCTGGAAAGTGGTCCGCGGTTTTTTAATCATTGACATAAAGCAATAAAAGATGATGATTGTATTTTCAATTATATACGTCTAGATTTTTCAATTATATAATTGTAATGTCTAAAATTCCAGAATACAACAAAACATTTCTATAGGAAAATATATAAGTATATTGATTCGTATTACAATTTATAATTAATTACAAACCCTCAATGGCAACAGTACATATGACATTCTACATTTTTATAATTAATGTAAAATAACTAAAAAAAAAAGATAGATGAATAAAAAAAACTAAATAAAAAGAAAGAAGTAAAATAAATATGTGAAAAGTGACATGATAGTAAGGTGTATATCAACAATCAAGATCATTTGATTTCATAACATAGTACAGTTTTATAGGAGATTCGCTATAAGCAAAGAAGTCAAGGTCACCGACCAACTTTAGCTAGTCACACATTTGTTCACAGATTAAAAGTTTTTTAAAGTTTATTTTAAAAGTAACTAAGGAAGAACCAAGTAACGTTTGCGGTAATTATTTGTATAAATATTGTAATTTATTTATAGCTTTGGCAGCAGTCTGTGAAACATCTTTTAAAGATCTCTTTACGATGCCTAGGAATAGAAACTCTATGATTATAACGCAAATGATTATTGCGTACATCTACCCTAAGTTCATGCTTCTTAAACAAATAATCAAGTGTTTTAGTTTTAAGAATAAAAAAAAAGACATTTGTGTGCAGCTTTCGACGATTGTACATATTTAGTCATTTTGCTCTGCGTAAAAAAGGGGTAATATGTTCATGCCTACGGATTCCATAAATTAGACGTAAACTTAAAGTTTATCGGTAAAAGAACACTCTGCTCCGGGTAATTAATTTTTGTTCTCGCTAATTGAAACACGAGCTGTTCAGGAGGTTAATTCGTGACTCTTTTGTAGTTAGTTACTTTGCTAAACTTACTTTTTCCTTGCTACCTTACTTAAATATTTATAATTTGATATTTGTCTAAGAGCTGTCATTACTTCTAGGTTTTTATATGTTAATTAAGACACCTTTTTTGTCTCTGTTTCCGGACGAAAAAAAAAGGCTAACATAAATATTTTGCCCTAAGCGGATTTCTCGGAATTAACTTAAATTTTCCCTCAGATGCACGCACCGCTTGCCTTAAAGGTGTGAATGAGATAAAAGACCCCCGCCGGATATTACCCAGGGATTTTGACTACTGTGAGTCGCATGAAAGGGAACCGCAGAACAACTTTCATAAAGGAAAAACTTTGGGAGTTAATAGATATACTTTGACTTTTGTAAAGTAGTGATAAATTTTTAACCACATGAAATGTTTAAGGGTTTATTGTCCCCAAAATTTGTATTTTATTTAAGTTTCTAGTATTAAATAAGTAATTAGAAATTATATTAGGGTAGTAATTTATAAAGATATATGAAAAAATATAAAAAAAATTTTAAGAGATTTAGTGATTATCTAAGAGATAGTCTACCTGAGAAATTATTTTGACATCAAAATGTTTAAAAACTGTGTTAATTCTATTATTGTTTTTCTGTAACTAAATCGACGAACCTTAAATGACTCCATATTTTATAATTTAACACTTAATACAAGGGATACTTCTAAAAATACACAAAATGGTTTATTAGACAAAGGTGTATTAAAAATTATGAAAAATCAGATAATGGGGGATTATTAATGTATGCCAATTTAAAAAAGTAGAATATCGAAAATTAGAAATAAAAATAGTTATAAAAAGGCAAAAACTCGTTGTTAATTGAGTCTATGGGAATCCCTCTAATAATAACAGGTCGGTATCTGTTTGGTATGCTCTTAATTAAAGTGTCAATGTCCTTTTGCTCAATTTGTAGCCATTGTTCTTGTATACAGTTCAGGATCTCTTCGCTTGTCTAGAACACTTGATTGAGTTTCTAGCGGTGTTTACAATATGCGGACGTGCATTGTCGTGAAAAAGTATATAATTTTCATAATGCTAGAAGGCGAATAAAACTATCATGTATAAGTTTGTCGCTTTTGATATATTAGTATATTTTTCTTTCCTTATTTAAATCATTGCCACAACCTTCCTGTAATGCTCCTGCTAGAATGTACAGCTTAAAAATTGACTATGTTGCACGAACAATTTAAAAAAAAACAATTATTTTCTTTTAAAAATAAAGCGGCTTTTCCCTGGCCTCTAGACTATTTTAATGTATTATTGAGATATATATTGAATTAATTCTTATCCGGAAATAGCAGTTGTTTATCTAAGAATAAAGAAAGAAAAAACCTAGAGTCACTCAAACTGACCTAAAGTCACCTCTATATTCCTAGAATTAGAAATATAGAGGTGACTTTTTTACCTCCTTACGTTGGGCTTGAGTCAAAAAAGAAAAAAATATCAATTGCGTAATTTTTTTGAGATAGCGAATCTTTGAAATCACTTGTTTGTTTCATTTGTTTGTATTATTACTTATAAATGTGCTGAGTATGCTCGAAATATTTTATTTTCAAATTAAGAGTAGAAAATTACAAATTTGTATTGTTCTCAACCTAAAAAATATTTGTGTTTATTGTTACAATAAATAAATAATCTATTAATATTTCGATAAAAATCGATTAAACTATTATTAAGGTGATTATTTTATTACGTCTGTGCTAAAACATGATTAAATATTTTTCGATTGATTAAAATAGTATAAAAATTTTACCTAAATTGTTAGAATAAATATTAACTCTTAAATTATTTTTTACTATTTCTGATTTAAATAAATGATTTTTTTCTAATCAAATTTTTTCTAAAACTTTTCTTTTTATGTTTATAGTTGTTAAGTTTCTCAGGTCACTGCTGCTGAAATAAATGTGTTTATATATTCACATCTTCCAACCCGTTTAGCCAACGTGGAAGATTATGGCTAAAAACCCCCGTAAACCATGATGGATTTTAAAACAAACGAAATAGTACCCCAGGTGGGTAGATCATCGCATGACAAATCCCACACCAGTAACAAGGTCAGCCTCAAGGATTCTGGGGGAGGCAAAAATTCATCCCCTCCACTCTTAATAGAGAACAAATTTAAACTTCACCTGGCCACCTATAATATTCGAACAATGAGATCAACCGAACATCTGGAAGAATTAGAGGTGGAACTACATCTTGGGCCTATGCGAAACCAGATTACCGGACAAAATATGCATCACACTGAAATCAGGCCACCTTTTGTATCGAAACAACAGAGAGGAAAATACACATATTGGCGGAACAGCGATAATGATTCATAAGAGTATAAAGCGGCTAGTTACTAAGATGAAATCCATATCGAGTAGAGTCATTTACATAGTATTGAAGATATCGAAAAGATATAGCGTCCTAATAATTCAAGTATATATATATAGCCCCTACAAACTCTGCACCCGATGATGAGAGATTCTACGATGACATTTCACAAGCGCTGACAATAGAAACAGCACACTACAAATACATTATTGGCGATTTCAATGCTAAACTAGGAGTACCAGCGGGAAACGGAAATCAATATGTGGGTAAATTCGGACTGGGTTGTACCAACGAACGAGGAGAAAGACTGATCAATTATCTCCAAAAAGAAAGTATGTACTGTATGAACTCCTTCTTCAAAAAATCAGAAAAGAGACGTTGGACATGGAGAAGCCCGAACTCAAATACGAAAAACGAGATCGACTACGTACTAACCAATAAAAAGCTTACTATAAAAGACGTTTCGGCCCTAAATCGCTTTGATACTGATAGTGATCACAGGTTGGTAAGAGCTAAAATAGAAACAAACGTGAAGAGTGAACGAAATAAGCTAATCAAAATAAAAACAATCCAGGAAAACCGCCAAAAATTCCAAGCTGAACTTAACAAGAAATTGTCTAATAAAGAAGTACTTAACCTCTTGAATATAAACGACCTAGAAAACAGAATAAGTACTGACATTAGAACGATAGCCAAAAAGATATGTGCCACTACCAAGAAAAATAATTCAAAAATAAAAAAGGAAACTAGAGAACTCATGGCGAAGAGAAGAAACTTGGAGAAAGGGACTCATGAATACAACGAAATTAACAGATTGATAAAAAAGAAAACAAGGAAAGATTTAAGGCAATAGAACACAGAAATGATAACAACGACCATCGAAAACAACAAAAACATAAAAGTACTTAAAACACGTAACAATGATGGACGCCTCCAAATACATCAACTAAGGGACGCAAACTGAAACATCAAAGAGGAGGATATCGTGGAAAATTTCTACAGCACACTGTACATAGGAGACAACCCAGAACAAGCAATCGGACTTGATGAAACGATTCTCAATGTAGGCTCTGAAGATCTTCCTGACATCACCAGAGAAGAAGTAGAACTAGCATTGTCTCAAATGAAAAACGGTAAATCACCAGGGGAAGATGGAATTACAGCTGAATCCATAAAACTTGGGGGAAGAACTACTGTAGAAATTAATAAATGTATGACAGAAGGCGTGATACCCCAAGCATGGCAAAAGGCCCAGGTGATTTTACAGTACAAAAAAGGAGATAGGTTGAGAATCGACAACTATCGACCTATTAGCTTACTTCCCACCCGTACAAACTTCTGACAAAGATAGTAACAAATAGGCTTACAGCTAAACTAGATGCCTATCAGCCCCCGGAACAAGCTGGCTTCCGAAAAGGTCATAGCACAATATTACACATACAATCCGTTCGCACTATAATAGAAAAATGCAACGAGTACAATGAACCACTACACCTCGCATTTGTTAACTTTAACAAAGCGTTTGACTCCGTAGAGTTGTGGGCTATTTTTAAGGCCATGAACAATGAAAGAATCGGCTCTCGATACAAGCAGCTTCTCAAACACATATACGAAAATGCGATAATCACCGTTAAAATCTTGGAAGAGATACAAACAAACAAAATTCAAATAAAAAGAGGAGTAAGACAAGGGGACACTATCTCTCCAAAGATGTTTACACTGGCACTGGAAGACATTTTTAAAACTCTGGACTGGAACGAGAGAGGCATCAAAATCGACGGCAAACATCTGAGCCATTTAGGCTTTGCGGATGATATAGTACTCTTTAGCCAGAATATAATTACAGGAGATGTTGGCAGAACTTCAAAGAGAATCGAAAAGAATAGGTTTCACCATGAATTTAAATAAAACAAAAGTCATGTCACCTGACAATATTCAAGTACATATAGAAGACCGAATTATTGACAACGTCGAAGAATATGTATATTTGGGACATTGCATCAAATTGGGCAAAGAAAACCAAACTGCCGAAATAAACAGACGTGTTCGTTTGACATGGGCAGCCACGGGTAAACTGTCACACGTCTTGAGGAATGAAACTATTCCAATTAATTTGAAAAGAAAGGTCTTCAATGCCTGCTTACTGCCCGTGATGACTTACGGAACGGAAACCATGACACTCACTGTTAAATCAGGTAACAAGCTTAGGACCACCCAAAGAGCCATAGAGCGGATGATGCTAGGAATAAGCGTGAGAGACCATATCACAAATCAGAGTATTAGACAAAGAACTAAAGTTGAAGACGTCATAACACGCATAGCCCACCTGAAATGGAGCTGGGTAGGACACGTCGCCCGACAGGACGACTTAAGATGGTCAAGACACATCGTTCAATGGAGACCTCGCATACATAAACGCAGAGTTGGCAGACCACAGTTACGCTGACTCGATGATGTCAAAAATAAAGTGGGCAACAGATGGCACCAACTGGCACAGAACAAAGAAACATGGAAGAATATAGGGGAGACCTATGTCCAGGAGTGGACTGAGAAGGGTTGCTGAAAGAAGAAGAAGAAGATATTTTTAAAAATAATTTCAGTTAAGATAAATTTTCACATAATTTTTGGCTCTTATATTAGAAAATAATGGTCCTTTTGTATTACTACTGTGATGATTATTTTAACTGTTAGGGGAAAATATATTTTTTTCCAATTTCAGATCAATCTTTGCACTCACTGTTATGATAGATATCCCAACAGATAAAGAAACATTAATTGTTGTATCTAATAGGTAGATGAACTTTCGCAGAGGTATTACCCTATTTCTTCTTCCTTCTTCTATCTCGCTTTCTCGCTTTTTCGCCTCAGCGCTGCCTCCCTATCTAAGCTGGTATCCCCATTCCCTATTAAGGGTATATAACTTCATGTGTGCATGTCTTTTTTTTTATTCTTTATATTTTTCTTAGTAGTTTTTCTTGATTTTTTTATGTTTTTACATTCCTATTCAAATATAGGTTTTTTTTAATATTGGCTCATAAATATTTAAAATGTATTGCAATAGGAATATAAATAGTTGTTTAAAGTCTTTAAAAGGGTTGTCTCACTTGTACTACAGTTTACTGATGGTGCAGGTAAACAGTTGTTTTAATCGAGAGACACTCCTATTTGTCATAATAAAATAAATGAATACAAAATTGTAACTTGATTATAAAACTGACATATAAAATCTTTTGGTATTTATATTTAAGCTTTATTACCTAATCTACAGATTTAATATTAATTTTGATATCGTTTAAATGATAATAAGTCATAAAAATAGGATAACATATTTATTATCAAACCAGTGTTTATTAACCCACCTTTTAAACCAAAGGCTTATTTAATTTTTTTTATTGGCTTATATACAATCTTCTAAAAACTACTAAGACTTTTTTATTATTTTTCTCACCATAACTGTAACTAATGATCATTTTTGTTTCAGGGCTCCTGACGAGGAGTGATACATCATTTCGTAAGTATTTCTTAGAAACCAAAATAATTATAATCTACAAGAAAGGAATCACAGGATTATAGTTACGTCAAAGCACTACTTTTTTTGGCACAAATGACTTTTGTAAAGCTTTTTTATTTAGCCTTGGATACTGTTGTAAAAAAAACCTATTGACGTTAGTTTGTTTCTTAGAATGAAGCATAATTTAAATGGGCATGAGTTCCGTTTTATTATAGCCACCAGATTAATCTATTGTTTTGTATATTTACAATTAAAGGCATTTAGACAAACAATACATAAAATACAAAGTAATACACTAATACAAAAATTATAAAAAAGTGTACTTTTTATAGAATTAGAACACGAAAAAATAGGCTATTTAATATTTGCTAAAATAGTTTTGACTATTTGCAATAAACCCTTGAATGCCATTTACTGTTTCATTCAATAAAAGTCTCGCTTAAAATTGACCGTTAACAGTTTATTTATCCCGTGTATTTCCTGGTGTTTTAAAATCCATTGTTTTTGTAGAGCCGTATAAATAATGAACTGCGTGTTGACTGAATCCCAACATATCCGAATAAAAATAAAATACTTAATATTATTGCCAATGCATAAGTTTTTATGACTTTTCGGCAAAATACCGATTTTATTTCTATCAACTTATTCGAGTAGCATATATTATTATAACAAATTCGAGTTTGTAAGAATTTCTACAAGCTTCTCATTATACGAAGGAAATTTTGTAGTAAACACACAAGTGATACACTATAGCACAGAGACTACGAAGACTAATACACCAAAGGTTAGAATGAAACCCATAGGCATTTTAAATTCATTTTAAAACAAGCAGACATCTGAAAAAATATTTCTATAATTGAGGTACTCTAGAATCACCCTAGTTCTTTTTCTTAGCTAGCATTTTAAAAGAATAAGATAGCTGGTGGCAAAGGCAAATTGAAAATCTTGAAGACTACGATGTTTCTCAAGAGATGTTGATACAATATATGTGTAAATTAGATGGAAAATCTTATACGAACTAGAATGTAAGAAGAAATTTCTATAGGAGTGATTGTACCAAGTTGCTGCAAAGCTACTGAAATTATAAAACAGAATCAGGATAATGTTTAAAATATTAAACAATTTCAATTTTCTCAAAGACTTAGTCTTTTAATTCCTTTTATAAGCTACTATTTTCAAAGAATGACACACTCTTTAGAAAATTCAAAGCATGTTTAAGTGAGCTAATGATCAATAGGTCAGATATATAAAGGAAGTTACCATTTATATGAGGAAAGAACACACAGAACTAGGACATTGGCATGTCAGAGATTGCTAGTATATTATTTGAATGTTTTTTTAGTCTAAAAATGATTTTCAAAAAAAAATATTGTTAATATTGTTAGCCGTAGGAAAGCTCTTTTAATAATACATTTAGGATAATTCCTTAGCTGGAAAATAATGTTTGAAGTATCAACGGTATTTTTGCGAAAATATAATGTGATATTGTGACTTAAAACATGACATATGAGTAAGCAAGTTTGAATTATATCACATTGAAATGTTGCTTGCAGGGTTTCATAACTGAAAAAAAAAGAAGTGAAACAGCGTACGAATGCGTAATATAGGGTTGAAAATAGGGTGAGCAAAATTATAAGCTAAAACGGTCTAGCCTCTATTTGTTTTATTCTTTCTGGGAGAATATATTAGAAAGTAAGAAATTGTTTTTTATTGGAATATACGTGTAAAAGTTATTTAGTGGTTAGAAGTTATTTATTGCAATTTCCTGGTCAAACAATAGTGACCGATAGTAGGCCTAAATTGGAAGTTTTTAAGAATCGTAGATAATGTTCTATCTGATATCTGATATCTATAATGATAATCTGATTGCTTGCTTATTTCGTTGCCCATGATCTTTCATTTTACACAATTTTCTCTGGTTTTGTCATTGTTCTAGCTCTTTAAAAGGTGGAATTATATAACATAAAAAAATATGTTACAAATCAAACAATTATTATTAATACATTTTAAAAATAATAAGTCTGTTTTAAACAAATAAAGTAAATTATGTTAATAATGGGTATTTGCAATATAGGTGTAAATCTAAGACTAACACAGATTATTATTATAGAAATATATAACCAAATCTGTATAGAAATAGTAATAACAATATGCTAATAAAATATTTTTTAAATGAAACTTGTTTTATTGCTAAAAACCCTTGATTATTTATTTTTGCTATGCATGTAAAAATAATAAACGGTATATATTCTGTAGAATATATTTAAAGCTTTAAACGAAAAATGATCATCCACGTCAAAACTTTCTGGCTTTAAATAAATAATATAATTATAATTTATATACAGGGTGGTTACTAAATATGCGGTAAGAATTTAGGAGATTATTCCTTGGACTATTCTAACGATATTTTGTCTTTTATAATTGTTGATAGCTTTATCTCGAAAATACGGGACGAAAAAGAATTTTGACAATTACAATTATTTATTACCCAAAAATACATGTAATGTTTTTTAATCTACAAGAACTATTCAAAATGACTAGTTCCCCCTCGGATGTAAGAATCCTAATATTTAAAATACCATTATACGTAATCTAATAAAAATGAAAGAAGATTACATGAAGAACTTTTTAATATTAGTTAGGTTATAGAAACTTTTTTGTGGATTAATTTTCAGGATGAAGTTCTAGTGAACATTAGTATTTTCATATTACAGTATATAGGGTAAACCACCCAGTTATTGGACATTTAAGGATTTTACAAAGTTTGAATTTACGCAAAAAAAATACTTTTTTACCTAGAGACTTGAGTGATTGCTAGTTTGGATCGAAAATATATTGGATTTATACACTAGTATTAACAAGATTAAGATAGAAGGGTAATTATTTTTTACAAAAAAAAAATCTGGGACTATGTCAAAAATCTTAGTTATTGGACAAAATTTCTAGTTTTTGGACACACTGAAAGCAGTTATTGGACAATTAAAAAACGATACGCAAGGTACGATCTTTTAATTTTTTATTTAGGTAAAAACGCGTTAAACTCAGTTTTTTAGTCTACAAACATGTAATATAGGCAAATTCCATTATTAATCATTATTAAAAATGTTTAGTTTCATTTTTATATAAAGCAAAAAGTTCATCCACTTCTTGATCCTCGTCCTCATCATTTTGTTTGTCTGCGTTTAATTCTTAGATCATCGCCGACTAGTTGCTCACTATAAAATTGTTTTCGTATATTTCCTCATTTTCTGTTTGATTTTGGCCAATTAAAATATTCTCCGACATGTCAGTCAGACATGTTACTTCCTCTGAGTCGATAGCTTTTACCATTTCATCTTCTTCTTCTTCTAGATAATTTATATTTGCCATGCTCGCCAGATCCTTAAGTCTTTGTTCGCCAATGAAGACATTTTGTTCTATTTCTAAATCCTCAAAATTCTCCTCACTATTAATATCTTCGTCATTTTGTTCTTGGTAGCAGTTATGACATAAGAATAAATCGTTATCATCTACATCGGGGACATGCTCCTTATGTTTTTTTGGGATACATATGTTATGAAACTTTTTATGGCAAATATTACATGTCTAATGTTTACTTTTGGCTATGCGTTTCTTACAGACCGAGCAGACGGCATCTTGTTTATTTTCGGTTGATTTACAAACTTTTTTATTTTTTAGGTTAGGTTTAGTTGCAGCTTTTTCTTCCCTTTTACGTTTTTTTTTCAATCTTTTTATTTTCTTCCTCCAACTTAAGAGCCTTTTTAGCCTCAAAATTTTCCTGGTAGGCTCGTGAAGTTATAGCAAAAGATACACGTTCAACTTGGCGCTTATTTTTGCGCTCAGGCTTATCAAAAATTTTAAGGAAGTCACTAATACATTTACCTATTGGTGAAAAGCTAGGTGTCTTGTTCTTTGAATCAGTATCTATTTGTTCGTTTGAAGGCGCAACTATCCCAATGTCAGGAGAAAAGATTTGTGTTGAATTATTATCTTTCGTAATAAGTACATTAGCAATTACATGAACTTTCTTACTGTTTGAAGCTTGACTTGAAATCGAATCAACTTCTCCATTGAAAGTTTGATTTTCCTGCCTAGATTCATCATTTGTTTCAGTATCATTTTTAAAGTTGTTTGGTTCATTCGTTGGATTGTGTTGATTAGAAGATTCCTCCAATTCTCTGGCATTAGGTTTCCTGAAGAAACTCCACATCCTATGGAGGGCTAAAAACTCAGGAGTAAATCCTTCCTTGATGAGAATGGCGTCATATGATTCGAATTTAGTAATAAGGTCAGCCCCAACAAAATTACTAAAAGTCTCTTCGTCCATCATTACAGGAGCAGATATCGTTTCCTAAATATCAAATAAAATAATATGAGAAAAAAACGGAAGTAAAGTAAGAATAACTTATAAACTTACCTCAACAGTTTCATGGAGCTTTCCCAAGCATTTAGAATAGTCAATAGCATCCGGATTAACTGGATATGGTCCGCATGCTTTAAAAGCATTGATAAGCGTCTCTGTTTTGACTGCTTCTGTCACCACCTTTTCTAATAAGGGAGCAAAAGAGATTTTATTTAAAACTTGTCCTGGATTTTGCTCATAATAATTTCTAACAGCTTTTTTCCAGCCCATCTTTATTGGTCTAAATACCGCAACATCACAAGGCTGCAACAGTCGAGTTGCATTAGGATAAAGGGCAAATACTTCTATTTGTAGGTCATTGCACAGAATACTTAGATCATATGTTAAGTGGGACTTATGCCCATCCAAGAATAATACAACTGGAAACTGAATATTGTTTTCAACTAAGTATGGATGGAATATGTTTTTAATATAATCATAAAAAGTATCTGATGTCATCCATCCATTATCGGATCGCCCGATTTCCCAATTTGGATTCACTGTAACGGCTATTTTTTCCGGTATTCTTTTGTAGGGATATATTATCATTGGTGGAGCTGTCATTCCTGAAGCCGAAAAGCAGAACATAACAGTAATATTTTTTTTCTGTAATCCTTTATCTATTGACTACACGTTTTTAACACCTTTTTCAGTGAAAACTTTTCCAGTGCTAGGACAAATCTGAAAACCTGTTTTGTCCCCATTAAAGATTCGGGAAGGATTATTCATAATAATATTTTTTATCGTCAGGTAAAATTGAAAATTCTAAACCATTTCCTTATATCTTTTTCAGAGACACAAGCACTTGCGTTGCTAACTGCTTCGCTGGTTCTTTGCACGATTGTCGGATTTCTCCGTAGGAAAGCCTAAAAAAGCCGCCAATGAAAACCTAAATAAATTTAAAAAAAAGTCCTAAATAAGCATAAAAAATATTTTTTAAATACATTTACCTTAAACCAACAGTCGCCGGGTCTGTTATTGTTAAACGGATTTGGTCGTGGATTTTCGATTAGAAACTGTTGAACCCTGTTGAGAATATCTTCTTTTTTTCTTGGAAATCCTCTATTTGCTCACTCTTCTATCCACCTGTAAGAATAATCACGTATGGATTTACTATATTCATACGGTTAGATGGTAGATATTTAACCTACTTTACAAGCTGTTGTTCCTCTTTTAAGGTCAATATAGGTGATGGGCCGCAAGTTTCCTTATGACCAGGGTTTTTGAGTTTAAATTCCAAGGTGGACTTTGGAACGCCATATTTTTTAGCCGCCGCCCTTAATCCCAGTTTATTATTCTTAACCTCGTTAATTGCGGTGTCCATAGAACTGGTATCATAAATACAAAAGTTGTAGCTATTGGACAGACCAGTACCATTTATTGGACAATGTCCAATAACTGCTCGACAAAAGAATATTTCAGGCAAACCTATATTAAATTAACCGGAATTAAAGATTTAAATTTTCAGCGAAATAACCAAAAATAACCGCGAAATTCAGTTATTGGACAAACGTCCAATAATTGAAAAAAGACGGTTACTCATTTCAGTTATTGGACACCCCTTATATTCTAACCTAACTAATAATACCTTCTGTCATGAGCCTTTAAATTCTTACCTTAATTAGATCCTCAGGTATTACAAATATCCTAGACAAAATAACCACACTTTTGCACAATTAAAATAAAAAAACTTACCTACACTGTATTTTTAAAGAAAACGATAAGTTAAGGCTCCACTTTGTTGATGTACCAAAGACTAATAAGATTTGGCGCCAAAACATGCCGATACTACAGAGGAAAAAAATAGACAGATCGGAGATATTTAGATGGCGCCATCTATATTATTATCGATGAAATATTAGAATTAGGAATCTCGTTTTTATTTGTTTAAATGAATATGTCCAATAACTGCAACATGTCCAGTAACTGGGTGGTTTACCCTAGTTATATTTTATGAGATGTTTTTTATTAATAATTTTAATTGATTCTCTTTTAGACAAATAAAGACATTTATTTTTAAAACGAGTTTTATAGATTTAGTGCATACAGGGTGAACCATAACTTAGTAGACACAGAGCAACAGCATATTCCTTGCTTAGAAATATTACGACTTTATCAAAATCTTATAGACCGAAACCCGATAATAACCAAGATACAGGGCGTTAAAGTTTGAATTTTGTTTTCATTATTTTTTAATAAGTGCTTTAAATAGTAGCAAATTAGAACAAAATTTGGTAGTAGGAGGTTTTTCTGGGCGAAAATTTCGAATTCAATAATTAGTTTTGTGAACATCCTAGAGGGCGGAGCCAGCGATACTCCGATGTCATAAAATAGAGAGACATCTATTGATGTCATATTTTCAATTTTCTATAATGTGATCTACTCCTCAATGGAAAGGTTTATTTCTCTAAAGAGGTACAAAAGTTCTTCTTTTCCATGTTGGTTTTCTTCAGAGCTTCGCAGTTTGATCATAAGAAAGAAACAAATTCACAAAAAGTTTAAAATTAGTGGTCAACAGCAGGAATATGATGAATTTGTATTTTTAAGACATCAATGTGAGTACTTAAGAGAGTTGTGCTATCAACAATATATTAATAAGGTGGAAATGAATCTCGCTAGCAATCCGAGGTACTTCTGGTCATATATTCGAAATAAAAGAACTGGTTTTAGCCTTCCCTCCAGAATGACATACAATAACAGGATTAGTATGAATATCTCGTATACTGCAGATATGTTTGCAGAATACTAAATCAATTTTTCTGAGCAATTTAACTTTGTCAACGCAGGATGTTTATCAGGTTATTACTTCCTCTAAGAATAAGCTCTGCTCTGGACCAGATTGGATTCTGGCATTCTTCCTAAAGAAATGTGTTTGTATTCTTACAAAACCAATACTGTTCATTTTTAACAAATCTCTAGGTACTGGTTCTTATCCCACTCTCTGAACGAGAAGTTTTCTAAAACCCATTTTTAAATCTGGTAGTAGAAATGAAATTTCCAACTAACCTTCCCTTCAACATGAATTCAAAATAAATGTTTGGTATAATATTATTAGTAATTACTTTCTGGAATCAACAAAGTTACTACCGAATTTCAGCGGCTCTATTTAGATTTTTTAGAAAATAAGGCAATTGACGCTTTGAAAGATCTCCTATTGTAGGCACGGAGACGCATGATTTTCATGCAGGATGGTGCCCTTTTTTTTCTAGATCTGTCGGGAAATACCTCGATCAAGAATATCCGAACCGCTGGACCGGCCGTGGGAGCCAAATGCCTTAGGCACCTTCAACGCACCAACAACGAGGTAATGTAGAGCATTTGTTGTAGGATAAAAAAAATTCCATTACTATTGATTAAACCTTTTTATTCTTGTTCCATGTTTTTCAATTAATCTTGTTACAATAATAAATATTATTTATTTTGTAAAAATTAAGTTTAGACATCATGTCTTTACAACATACATGACTATGCTGGATACCTTATTTCTATACCATTCATTAATTGATCAAAATAAAAAATTAAAGAATTAAAAATTCTAAATTCTCAATAAAGGTATACCTTTCTTAAGTTATAGTAATTAAAATTTTAAGATTTAAAACAAAAATTATATACACTAAGACACAAAAAAGTTATGCACGTTTTTATCCAGTCGGAAAATCGCTGAGAGCGCCATCTAGGATTTACACATAAATTAACAATATATTTGAACTTCGCGACACCAAAAACCTCTATTAACAAATTTTCTGATGATAGGTTTCTTTTTGTATGATTATTATCATGCAAAGAGAAACCGATATCTCGGTTATTATTAATTATTAGACCAAAAAATTTCAAATCGAATCTTTTTAAACAAAGAAGACCGCGTTGTTCTATGTTTACTAAGTTATGGGACACCTTGTATCAAACACTAGCATAATTTAAGTGGATATCAGTGCCCAGATATTATATTTTGTCCAAAATAATATGTTAAATAAATTAAATACACAGAAGCAACCCAAACGATCGTTGATTTGAACCTATTGGTAAAATAAATTTGCTTCTAGGGAATAACACAACTGGGTAAAATATTTAAAATTTTTATAAGGACTTGATTATAAATATGCACGTACTTTGAATCTGTTTTTTTTTACTTTTGCAAAAAAAAAATATGAAAAACTACAAGGCCATTTTGGAAGTAAAGTTAAAGGTGAATAAGGAAGAAGTTTTTTTAAGTCTTTTCTTCATAAAATAAATGCCAATCTTTAGTTTAAGAGTGATGCATTTAGATGAGACAACTAAATCATCATCATCAGACTAAACACTTAGTTTTACTAATAAAAATTTAGAACATGTTTTAACAAATCATCTTCGTTATCATAAATTATCACTTTGTTCGAATATGCAGTTACTCACTTTAAGTTAGGTAAAAGGTTTAAAATATTGCATAACCTAAATGGATATATATAGAGAAATATTATCAGAATGTCTTTTATAATTTAATTTTTTTTCTAGTGCCTCCTTTTAATAAATAAAGCACTAAAGTGCAAGCATCTGCCCAAAGACCCTTACAAAAAAAAGGCCAAACTAGCACAACACACATAGAAAGAAATAACCCTTATCCAATTTGTAAGGGGAAAATGATGGCGGGGCTGCGAAAGTGGGCATCTTCATCGTGGGCCACCGGTGCCCTCGGGACACTTTATTGCGAAAAACACTTAGGCAGAACGAACACTTTATTTAGGTTATTGCACTCCGAGATAGTTCCTACCCGTACCGAACTTCGGATCTGAACTTCGCACTCACTTTCGGTCCTCGAAAGTTCTTGAGGACTTTTATAGAATTTCCGGAGATTGTCGTCGTAAAGAAGGCCTTTTTCGACTGTTTTAGGAAACTACTTTTTTCGTCCCTTTGTTGGTTTAATAGCATTTGTAGTTGTGGTTTGATGTCACATTATGGTGCTTAAAAGTTTTCGCAGTTGCATTAGGATAAATAAATGAACAGGCTGTAAATAAAGTTTAAAAAAATATGAGTGCTTAGTTTATTTATGCTGGTTATTATTCAATTAAATGTTTATCATTTTTAGGCGTGTTTACTTTACGTTCTCACACGAGCAGTAATTTTAATGATAAAAATCTCACTTTATCTATGCATCTCACCTCTATAAGAAAACACCATTTTCACGTAAGAGCTATTCTTGCGATAAAATGTGTCGTTAAAAATACAAAAAGTCGTTGAAATATGGCACCTGTTTATCGATGCTTTCTCGCTAAGGGCGTACAAACACGACACTTATGAACACATCAACTTTGTTATTAGGAAAAAGAAAACTTTTTTCCCTTATTGTTTCTATATACAATGCCTCTAAAAAGTCTGGAAAATACATTTTGCAGGTAAACGAATTACCTGGTTTTATTTTTTGCATGTTTTCGGATTTATAAAAATATACAGAGTGCATCAAGAAGACTGGGTAGATGTCAACTTTATTATTTTAAATAGAACACCCTATTTATTAATGCATTTTTGAATTCTATGCTAATTTGTAAACACATTTATAGGGTAATAGGGTAACAGTTTAAGAGGGTATACATAATACCCTCTTAAACTGTTTTAACAATTAACAACTAAAAAGAAACATTTTTAAAAACTTTACCAGGCTCTGAAATCTAAATAATTTAACTTGAAGAAATACGGGTTGCACTTTCCCATCTTTGTTTCTCATAAGCTATTGTTTAGCAATAACTTTAGATTTTCCTGAAGCTTAAATTTAAAAAAAAATAGTTTTAAAATGTCAAGCAAATAGCGCTTTTTTTTAAAACAAAGGTATTGTAATAGGAACTTTGGCACGAGGTAAAATTATTTAATTATATGTTCAAAATGCTTTCCTTGCACTTCTTGACAACATGCAAGGTTGAAAAAAAAAATGTCAATAAAGTTTTGAATAATTTCTTGTGTAATTTCACCAGTTTCATTTGGTATGCGTTGCTTTAAGTCCTCTATATTATCAGGTTTAGTCACAAATATAATATTTTTCAAATTGCCCCAAGAAAAGTAATCTAAAGGGGAGAGGTCTGGGGACCTAGCTGGCTATTCTATGGTAGGCACCCTGCCTTTTCACCATTGAAAAAAAATTGTCAATACCGTTTTGAATAATTTCTTGTGCAATTTTACCAGTTTTATTTAGTATGCGTTGTTTTAAGTCCTCTATACTATCAGGTTTAGTGACAAATACTACATTTTTCAAATGGCCCCAAGAAAAGTAATCTAAAGGGGAGAGGTCTGGGGACCTAGCTGGCTATTCTATGGTAGACACCCTGCTTCTCCATCTATTTGGAAAAGTAAAATTTAAATAATTATACATCTCTCCACTATAGTGCGCAGAAGCTCCATCTGGTTGAAACTTTACTTGTCTGTAGTGTGGACCGGCCAAACGTGTAATATTAGGAACAATGCGGTTTTGAAGCATTTCTAAACACTTTACGGACGTCAGGTTCCCTCAATAAAGTACAAGCCAATTATGTGGATTTTAAAAATTGCGCCCCAGACATTAATTTTTTAGGGATACTGGGTACGCACTCTTCCGCATCTAATGTGGATTTTCATCCGTCCAGTACTTGCAATTTTGGCGGTTTAAAATGCCATGAAGCATAAACGTACCTCCATCCGAAAACACAATGTTATTTAATTTGTTCAAAACTTGAGCTACTTTTGCCATGATTATTTCACAAAATTCGACCCTCCCATTACAACCATCTTTCAAAAGTTCTTGCACCAAGGACGGAATTTATTTTGTTTTAAAATTACTTCAACCAATGATGTAAGCATGCCAATTTCTTGAACAGTTTTTTGCATTGAACTGTGCTGATTTTTACCTACACATTGTAAAATTTTTAAACTTCTTTTATCATTTATTGTGGATTTTGACCTCTTGATAATAATTAGTCCTTTCTTTAATGCTGCCAGTTAGTCTTTACTATTTTCTGAGCAGTTGATAAAGTTATTGGTTTTCAATTTGGAAATAAATCATTAAATAAATTATTGACTTCTTCCTGTGATCTCCATAACTCCTTAACTTTATCAATGTAATTTTTTTTCTCTTTCATTTAATTTCGGGCATTTTTGAAATCAGCGTCGACGTAAAATCTATTAATCAAAGTCAAACTGTCCCACCTGCCACCTGTGACACAAAGAAGTACCGATAGTTAAATAATTTAGATGATAAGGCCTGCTGAAGTTTTTAAACATTTTGATTTTTAATTGTTGATATTTCGAACACAGTTCAAAATTGATATAGGGTTTCATACATGAAATGTGTTTTAGAAATTATCATAGAATCCAAAAATCCATTAATAACTGGGGTATTCTCTTTAAAATAATAAATTGACAGGTGCCCAGTTTTCTTGACGCATCTTTATACACACTGTATGTAGAATTCTAAGATGCCTGTATGCCCGTAATGTTGGATCTATATATCACCATGACCAACCTATATTTATTCCAGATTTTTGATCTAGTTTTAAATATAAAATAAATCAATAGCAAAAAACAAAGGTGATTTCAATGTTTAAATATCTAGAAAAATCTTTAATTATTGATGAATAAGCTTTACTTGAATATAGAGGGTCCGTGGGCAGACACGGGGGCTACTGTGCATATTTGGCGGAATGCGCCGAATGCAGACTATGCATGGAGGAAGACGAGACTGCACAGCACATCCTATGAAGATGTTCGGCACTAAAGAGAATTAGGCCAGCCTGAGCTTTAGCAATGCCTTACCTAAGACGGAAGACATTGAGAATGCTTCTCCCAGTCAAATTATCGAACTCTTAAAGAGGGCAGACTTGATTGAGAAAGTATAAACACCTAGGAGTGAGCCACAATAGACTAAGGGTCACAGTGGAGGGACACAAAGTGCCTTACTCACAACAAACTTAAACGAACCTCAACATTGCCTTTAAAATAGTACTAAGGTATATAAATCTGACACTATAAGCTATATTATAGCTGGATTTTTTTATTGATGCGATAGCTACATATTTAACTATGTCGATTAAAGGTGTGGAGCCAATCTGCAGTTTTCCTAATCGCATTACTAGAATGCTAGGCAGTCCTTCTTCACCAGTTCCTCTAGAAATTTTTTTATACTATAGTGCAAACTTGAAGCACCCCTTCGGCGGTAAGCTGTGTTGTCCAAACAGTTTGCGATTTAAGACCACTTTGTTTGCTGTGTTCACAATTTAAAATTTTTATCAACGAATATCAATTTGAAGTTTTTATTGTAAATGCTGCTGGAAAAACTAATACTATTTCGCTTACTTCTGCTCCAAGAATTAAGAAATAGCTTTGGAACCTACTGGTAAATAGCAAGGTAGGACAAATTACTCAATAGGTCCTGGAAAGTAATATGTCTTTAAAATCCTCATTGACAAAATCTCTACAATATATTTAAAAAATTCTTCGGACAATACAATATTGAACTAGAATGGCACTATGGTAATAAAGCGAGTAGCCCAGAATTACTTCATTGCTCCTGAAATAGATTTTACTTTAGCGTAAATTATTTAAGATCAGGATTAAACCTAAAAATTAAATTTTTTTTATTCCAAGCAATTAAATTTAGAAAAAAACTATACAAACTATAACTACATGAAAACAAGAGCAAGAACTGGATATATGAAAGTAGCATAAGAAATGTGCTCGTAAGAAACGCTGCAATGGTACAGAAAATATCTCATAAATAGAACAACACGTAATTGACAATATGGCTATAATAGTTGCTATCTAATTTTGTAATAGTTTTTTTTGTCCAAGTGGACGACGAAATTTGCAAAGTTACTTAATGAAACATGGCTAACTGAAGAAAAAAAGTTGATTTCCTATTTTAGAACTTTGAGCAATGCGGTATCTGCATTTGAAGGAACGTTTAGTTTAGTTAGTATTTTGCAGTTTAAACAGCAGCATTTCAAGTATGGACTTATGGCTGTTTTAATATGTATTTAAAATTTAATAAAAATAGTGCATTTATTGTGCTCTTTTATCGTACTTATAGTTCAACAAGTTATGCATTTGTGTCAAATATATTGCATTAGACTAGTTTAGTATTATAAATATGTCTTGATTATTTCTTCGCAAATACTTTTTCATTGATCGTGTCCTAGAAAGAATTTCAATTTGTTGCTCCATCCAATACAATTCAATTGTAGCTCAACCAGTAGCCAAAAATTAAATTCAGCCTTTTATTTTCCAACAATTATTATGATTGATACTGTTACTAATTTAAAAAAAATAGAATAGAATATAAATAAATAAATCGCACTTATTTCTAACAGACACCCAGTTAGATTTTTAAAAAAATAAAGGAAGTTAAACAAAAATTATTATTAATAGCACACAGATTTGCCGTTTAAGACAGTGCCGTTTAAGAAAAACGAAAATTCATCTGAGAAACAAACATTAAACACATAATTATATAATTCTCTTTCACTAGTTATCTCACAGTACTCCAAGCGCCGATCCTCATCGTGATTTCATGTACCAGATTTATTTTATAGGGGTGGAAATTATGAGTTTTTAGAATCCCTTGTATACTTCTTCGAGCAAAAAATTTTTTTACTATTTCTATTTTTTCTTATAGGGTATAAACCATTTTAACCATTACTTTGTTTAACACGATAAACTAAAATGATCCGATTTCACTCTGATTAAGTCGAATTGACCTCTAAGTAACATTATTATTTATTTGTATTTTGACATTCTTATTTTTTTCCTCCTAAACGTTAATGTAAATCTGTATTATTGCATGAAGTTTATAACGATGGCCATTTTCAGTATTTGTTGGACTAACGTTTATGTATAATTGTTATAAAATCATAGTTTGATAAAGAATTGTGATTTAATACAGATTTTTCCAAAAAACTATATTAAATGTTAAAATAGTCAATAGTTTAAGAACCGCTCAAGTAAAATCCTGTAAATTAGGTGTAGCCGTAAAGAAAATCGAAAGACCTTTCAAACAAGGTGTAACTCAACCCACTATTCCATTTAAAATTTTTGAGGTTAGCTCCACCCTAGCTAAGGGATGGATGAGGGTGATATTATACTCTGAAAATGTTTCCTCCTGGTAATCTAAATTGACTTGTCCGAGCGTTTTCTTTTTAAAATCTTTTTGAGCCCGATATGGCCGCCGCGCCGTCTCGTTTTCGTTTAGCCACCCTGTAAATACAGCTCTCGTCAAAGAGAGGTAGAATCAGTCGTATAACGTAAAAAAAATTAATTTTTAAAAATGTTAATCACCTTTAAATATGCCTTAAACAGTTCTTAGGAATTAGAATACAAAGAATAAATTATAGATACACGCGTGAGCCTCATCAAAGGGGCATGAAATAAACCCCAAAGTTCAATTAATTTAAAAAAAATTTGTGTCTTACTTTCAAATACAAAATGCTATAACTTGGAAATTGATGTGTAGAGAGAAAATAGTAAACAAAATAACATGTCTCAGAGACAATAATAACATGGCACAAGACAATATTAAACAGTTATGTAAGTATACAAAAATGAAAATTATAATATAACGAAGTAGTATATTCTAATGAAAATAGAAAAACCAAACAAATGTAATAAAAAAATTGTCATTTATAGCTGAAGTACTAGACGGGATATACAGTTTCGAATTTCCATGCCTCTATTATGCCTAGGATCTATGATTTCAGGCAGTAGACATTTAAAATAAAAAATCTTAAATTTTTCCATAATTTTTTTTTTCCAAAATTAATAATTTATTTTCATTTATATATAAATAGTAAAAGCAATGTGGCATTCTTACTCCATATTTGCAGCCATTCTAGACCTAAAGTGATCCTTTTTTGGCTTCCTACTTTTTCGTTTAGAATAATAAAGTTTTGACTTCCCTTCTTTTCTTTTTCCCATTTTTTAAAAATAAACATAAAAAACTTAATTATATAAAAAACAACGTGCACAAAATTGGAACACCTTCGCAATAAAATACTTCTAAGTGAACTCCCAATCAACATTTCAATCTTACATAACATAGAATTGCTGTTGACCAGTAGCCGATACCACCGTTTGCACGGATCGGGCCGAACAAGCGTCGCGCGTTTCTTGATTTGATTGACCCTAGCCCGGCCGTGTGTTGTTGCCAAATGATACTAAACTTATCGGCGGTTCAAGAAATTGTAAGAAAAATGCCCGAATTTTTTATTTCCATTCTCAAAGGTTTATTATTAATTTTTTTGAAATGGTTTTTCAATATAATATTTCTAAAATCGATGTATCTAGAGACGTATCGAGAGATTTTTTTATTTATCTTTTTGGTTTTTAAATAAAAAATCACAATTTTAGAAATTAAAAAAACTAGCACCTATAAACTCTTGAAAAAAATATGTACATTTCATCAGTAAAAACCGCATTACAAAATATTGTTAAATAAAAAAGTTATCCAGAAAACAGAAATTTATGGGTGAATAATCCCCTTAAGTATTAGGGAAAAACTTAATAGATAGGATGTTTAAATTATAGCATATTTTAACTTAGATCTAACAAACGAATTTAATAAACTTTTTTTTTAAATGCTTTGCTATTTTTAAAAATAAATTCCAATGACTTTGACGCAAAAAGCGTTGCTCTCAAAATATAATCATAATTCATCAAACTTAACGTCCAAATCAATGTTCTAAGTTTGCCAAGTTTCTCTGAATTTATTTTATACTGATAATTTATATTATTGCTTTTCTAGAAAATGAAACTACAAAGCATTTTAAAACATTAATGTTAGGCCTATTATTTTTACACCATTCATCTAGAATCTTAGTCATTTTGTAAACGAAGGCAGTATAATTCTGCAAACATTTTCCGGTATCACTGATGATCATCAGCAAAAACTAGCTTAAGGTCTTTTAAACATTCCTCAAGATCTTATAAATAGTAAAAACAGTAAGGGTTCCAAAAATATAAGCGATTTAACTTGTGTGTAAATTTTATCATAAATAAAAATTTCAAGGAACCGAAATGGGTCTATGATAATGATGTATGCACTTCCTATCCACCATCTTAAATATTGGCGAAACTTGGGTAGTTTTCCAACGATTTAGAAAGCTACTAGCGGCAATGGCGAGATTAAATAAATAGCAAAGCGGTATAGAAAAAGCTTGTATGTCACACTAACAACAAAAGTAGGTTTAATTATATCATTAATGCCAAAATTTTAGTGTTTTAGATTCATTAATGATAACATTTTCTCCAAAATTTTGTAAATTTATCGTTTGATTAGAAGTTGGCTTTGAGTTGCTTAAAATACAGGATTTAAATCTGTAAAAACACTTTCAAAGAAACTTAAAAAATATACGGCTTATATATACTTAACCCAAATTATGAGACAGTTTTACCACTAACCAAAACTCTTTATTTTTACCCTCGACACGTGTTTCGCTAACGATATTAGCATCTTCGGTAGAAGATTAAAATTAAACTAAAAGCACTTACAAATCTCCTTATATACTAATGATGTAATATAACTAATACAGCGGAAAAATCAAACGAATCCGAAACCTTAACCAAACTTGAACTAATATTTCAAATTCTACAACTACATCTAAGCAATTTCTATTAAAGTTCAACCTTGTCTCATCAATAAAAATTGTCTCATCAGAAATACGACATCTCTATGAGGATTTTTTTTTAATTACAATATTTCAACAAAATTTAAATTTGTTGTTATTGTTAACTAACATATACTTTATAATTACAAAAATTAGTTAATATGGTAACTGTAATTTAACGTTAATATCCTTCTTTCCAAAAGCTGAACATTCCTCTAATATTTGCAAACCCGTGTAAACAGGCAGGCAAGTACATCCAGTTCTTTAGTTTAGTATTGTTTTAACCCATTTTGGCTACTTCCGCTCGCTGAACTAAAACGAAAATCACGGTTGTTGCAGGCAGAACAAGCCGTTACACGGTTCAACCTCTATTCCAAACAACTGGATTCTTTTAATTAAGTTCTGCCAGGAAATTTCTGGATAGGATTGTTTTGGAAACGTTTTTATCTCAGCTTTTTAAGTAGAACATTTATTTAAATTGAGGGTTAATAATTATATATTTATTTTGTTTTTCAAACTCCTGTTTTTTTATTATTTTATAAATATTATTTTTTTACGACTCATCGAACACATTTAATGGGTAAGGGAGTCCTGAAACGAATTTTTCATAAAAATAGTTTCCCAGATAGTATTGTGTGAAGCGACAGAACCTATTGGCAATTTAAGCATCGGTACAGCTGACAGCGGGGGCCAATATAAAAGGAGCAAAAGGGACGTGTCCATTACAAAAGTAATGAAAAGTTCGAGGACGACCTTTCTACTCGACCGTATATCTGCAGTTACCAATTTTTAACCTGGGGTCCCGCACCGCCGAAGAACTTTAACGGCCCCCATAAAGTCTAAATTAATTTCGTGAAACCCGAAAAATTCGCTTTTTCTTCCGCTTCGCTAGCGGTTTGCGGTTTTCTAAGAGTCCAATTTTAACTTGATAATAATGATGTTGGCACTGCATGGAATGTGGTTTGTGGACTCCTAGTTATCGTGCTTTAACTAAAATCTGTTTACGTTCTATGAAGTACGTTCGTGGAAGTATTTCTAGACAGTTTCATCAAGAAAGATTGCTCCATTGTTAACTCCTTTTATTGCCAACCTTTATGTCAATGTCTATAGCTTTATCTAGGAAAATGTTGTCCTGATATTAGTTTTCGTTGCAAGTTGTATCTGCATCTTTGTGGAGCGAGTAAGCAAGACTGATGCTGCGTCACAGAGGACTCTAGTGGTAAGTGAGAGAAATAATCAATTAACAGTTTTCTTAGAGTGCTTCTATCTTAAGTAATAAAATGAGTGAATTCCCATCCTTATCGCTTATATCGATATCCTAACTAAAATAGTGAAGGTAATTGGATTAATTTAGCAACTATTCTCGATTAGTATACGTTGATACTTTCCTCATTTCCTCAGACTTCTTCGATAATTATCAGTGCTTCAACGTCATGGCTAAAGTATTTGAGAAAACTGACGCAATGACGCAAACGTGGTAACTAAAGAAACTAGATTAGGAGCTGTGGTGTTCTAAAATTACTTTAATTATCAATATTAAAATCAAACTAGGTCTAGCCCAGAATGAATTCCTGCTTCCAGGCTGAAATAGTAAAGGAACTAATGTGATGTTATGTGGAGCAATTATGCCGCTCGTTTAAACGACTTTTTTATTAGTAGACAATGGTAAATAACCAAAACAATGCTATATGTCCTTAACCTACGTATTCTTGCTTATCCTAGTTCCTACAGAACTTTAAAAATATGAATATGGTATAAACTATATCATAAATGTTCACAGAAAATCAACCTTTATGAGACGCAATGTAAATCTCTGCATTGGTTCAAGTGGGTATGCTTCTGATGTAGATTGGATATGAGATTTCTATCACGTTTGTTCACTAAGAAGAACAAAAATCCTAATTTTTTACCTTTCACGTTCCTCATTAAGCTGGTTACTGGGATCTTGGTAATTTATATGATCCAATAAAGTAAATTTAGCGTTCCTGCTAGTAAAAACATCTTATAATCAAATTTTTTTGTAGATAGTGAGTATGAAAACCAATAGTATATCAATTAGATTATTTCTAACGCTTTGTTCAGAAGCCTGACTCTCTTTTCACCTTACATCTAATATGATATTCTCAGATATCGGAAAATCATATTTCATATAGTACCTATGCAAACCTGACATTAAAGTGTTAAGTTACTTTATGTTTGACTGAAAGGAATATTTAGAGACTTTTTATCTAACCATATACTTGATCATCTCATCCAAAGGTGAATATTCGAAGAGAAGTTAGCCAAGTACATCAAAGTAATAGTACTTATTACCTTTAATGTAACTAGCTTTGCAGGATGCTGGGGTGGTAGTTAAGAAAACTATGATTCTTTTACATTTTATAAGAATACGTGTGCCTCTATCTTTTACAATATTTTGATTTTTAGGACCTAACATGAAGAAGAATTTTTTTATTTTTGTGCAGAATGAATTTTGGAAAGAGTTCGGTTTACTGTCTGTTTACTAAGAAGCCAATAATTTTATTTCTTCATTTTTGCGTCTCCTTGTTGACTTAATTAGTCATTCTTAATAATTAGATAGATAATCCCAATTGCGTGAGATATTTCAATTATATACTACTAAAAGAATATCTTAGAAGGACAGTATTATAAAAAATATATACCTTGCTTCAGTTTGTAGATATGGCTTTATCATATTTGTCATTAAACTAAGTGCCTCATCTCCTAATACCTGAGATTCAACAGATGGGCAAAAAGAGATTTAATAATTTAATATATAATATATAGGGTAACTATAAACTAAGGATTGCAGATCTCAGAAAGTAATTTAATATTTAAAAAAAATACTGAATAAGACATATACGGACATGACCCACATCCGGAAAATAAATATTAAAAAACTCGTCAAAATCTTAATTACCTTTAACTATGACCTAAGACAAAAAACACAATTGTTAATATTATTCTTTAGTTTTATCTACATTTATTTTTATAATGGTTAGGCGTAGGTGTCATAAGTTATCACGAACAAGTATTATTATTATTATTATGTTTGACTTTAAAAATATCTCTGTATTATCTTCTCTATCTCAGAATCCTTTATAAATTACAGCAAATATATACTTTTGAATGAAGGTTTTTGTAACTGATCAGAGATGCTGCATTGTGATTTTACTATGACTCTCCAGCTGCCAAGAACTTTAAATTCATAACATTCTGCCTCTGACTAATAATTATTCTTTGTTTGTGCTTAGATATGAAAAATAAAATAAGTTGCCATTTATAAGATATGTGGGAAAGGAGGGGTACAAAAGAGTTTATTTCTAGAGAAATATAAATTTCGCGCCCCTTGGAACAGTTTTTTGCTCTAATAGTAGGAAGCAATTAACTTAAACAAAATGTACAAAATGTACTTAACAAAATCTACTTATCTAGAGAATCTAGCACAATAATTAATGCTCCATTTAAATAACTGGATATGATTAATCCACCCTACCATAGCAATGGGTTTACCAGTGAAGTTACAGTTTTAACATTTATCCCAATATAGAAAGTGCAAATTACAGCTTTCAAAAAAGATGTATTTCTGAATCCAGATGTATTCAAATTCAAAATGTCATTCATCAATGTCATGCCTCTTAAATAAAGTAGTTCCTGCACAGTTGCGTTGATTAAAGGGACAGTAGGCCTTTCTTGCTCCTTAATTATGCGCAGAGTACGGGCATGTTTTTTTTTTATGTTAAACACAAGCACAAGAGGAAAGTCCTATGTCACTCTTGGAGTAGTGCTTGCGCGAAGATATTTGTGGGCATTTATCTTGAATCGCTGTAGGTTGTATGCGTCGGGAAATATGTGAGGTGGAAGCCCGTGTGGGACAGATAGCTCGAGGAAAACGACTTAGTTTATTTGACAAATGTATTGTGTCACCTTAGGCTGTAAAAAGGTCCTTACCATAAAAGGCCAAGGGTAGTACGGGCTGTAACTTTGACCATCGGTTTTCAGCTCAGAGGGCGTTATCAACGATAAAAATACATAATTAAGAAATAGTTTTAAATTCAATCCTTTGGATAACTGTGCCCCGGGATTCCCCAAAACCTAGCTATCTGAGCCAACTCTTCCGTCAGGTAAGGAGAACGACTGGGTAACTGTAGGTAATTTGTCGGTTCTCTCAAAGGGCAGAATTACAGTGTTACACCCTTATAAAGGTATTTTATCCTTAGAGGCAGAGACTAGCCGTTTATGGTCCAACCGGTTCCTACCTGAGGGTAGAGGATCAGCACAAAGCGGTTATCGAACAACTGATGGTTACCCTAGATTTCGAGCTTGTATTTACACCTAAAAATTATGTCAATGACCCATAGTAAAATAAAGATGAAATACGCACAATTGCTAAGGTTTCATTTTATGCTTCGCAAATTTGCTAAATTATTAATTGTTTAGAAATGTTAACAGTGGAAATTATTTGTTTTATACTGAGTGTTATTAATTTGGTTGACAATATGTTATCTTACTTTATCATACAGGGTATTAAAAACTGATGTAAAGCGGTGTCTTTAAGTGGCAGGAAGGAAACTATAGGAATTTTTTATGGAAAAGTTCCATCCAATTTTTTTTTTCTACCTCAATTCAAAAGATTTCTTATATTTTCGGGACAGCCTGTATATCAAGGATGCTTACAAAAATAAAAAAAAACATACAAAGGAATTTGGATACTGTTCAGACTATTTAGATCAAGATTAAAAACAATTAACTGTTACGGCTGAAATCTCTTTAGCTAGCTTCTATTCAGCTCTCTTTACATCCATCTTTGGATGTTATCAATTTTTAATGATAGAAGAAGCCTTTGTCAAATCCAAGAATATAATAGTAAATAGAAAATATTTACTGAATAAAGAATAGAGTGGGCAATCTCATGCTTACTTGCTTTAAACTTGTGCTTTCTTTGCTTGCTTGTTAAACTTAAACAATTTTTTCCTGCTCGGAAGTATGTCTAAACTCACAAACCTTCATTTATAATACAAACACATGTATTGCCTTTAAATTAGAGTTTATTATTGTCTTTATAAATTAAGACAATTATGGCTGGAACTGATGGAATCGCAAGCAAAGATATTATACTCCTATCTTTTTGCCTAAAAGCTTTAAATAATATTTTAAAAAGTAGATTTCTTAATATTTGGAGAAAAGCAACACATGCTTTCGAAAATACCATACAGATCGTGTTATCGTGAGCTACGTTATTACCCAAAATAATGGCAACACCGCTTGGTTGCGGCTTGCAGGCGGCGGAATTTTTCGTTTTTGCGTTTTGAACCGGGAGTCAGCAGACCTCACTTTGCTGTGTTACTGCACGTTGCATTAATAATTTTTGAGCGTCATTTTGGTGTTTTTTTCACTATGGTTGTTTATACCCCTTCCGAAAGAGTTTAACTAATTAAATGGTTTTATGGAGGCAATTCGGCAGCACAATGTAGAGATTTGTTTTCAGTGACATTTGAGAATAGACCGATTCTTTGTGCAAAAACGGTTTTAAATGTGGTTACAAATTTTGAGACATCTTTTTGTCTTCAAGATTGTAAAAAATGCCACACAAAACGTTAAGAATCACCTGTTGAAGTCGCCAAACGACGCAGCTCCTACGAAAGTCAGATGTTTACTAATCCCGTGAATCCCGTCCTCGAGCCGGCCGGGACGGTGCTCTGTCGCAGGGTGCTCTGTCGCTCAGCGCGTGCACTCGTACACGCGCGACGTTGCAAAATTTCGCCTCTATGCTATGTTTCCTATAAGTAACGAACGAAAACACGATCTGTATACTACAGATTCGAAAAACATTAAGCCAGTACGCACTCAACCCTTAATATTTTTATTTTATCTTAAAATAAGTAAGATAATTAATTTTAACATAATTATAATGTAAATATTATATATCTGATTGATTTTGTTGAAACTGTCAAGATTGTTCCAGACTGTCAATCGGGCATTTGTAACTCCTTTGTACAACAAATCTTATTAATCTTATTAAAAGTAAATTAAGGTTAAAGTTGCATGTTTTAGGATTATGGATGAAGTGATATTAGCAATAGATTTTATGAATGCCCTGGATTGAATTGGATCAATATAACTGCATAATAATAACGAGAATTGAAGCGATGTCCATATGCACCATCTACATGAACATAATGGAAATGAGTGAGAAAGTTATCTAAGGATATTACTATGTCAGCTAAGCCAAAGGTGGTGATCAATGCTACAACTACCGAACAACCCAGGAAAAGACTAATAATTGAAAAAAATCAAGATGTCAAATCAAAATGATCAAACTTTTAAAAAACAATAGTCCCTCCTACTTACGAAATAAACTTAAAACAGGAACTACCAGACATAATCGAACAACACGCACGGTTTTAAAATTTGATATCCCCCGACATAGCACTGCGATTTTTCAAAGATCATTTTCTTTCTGTGCTTCAAAGCTAATAAATAAATATATTATTAGTCACTGTACTGATAAGTCTTTCCAATCCTTTAAAAACAACCTAAAAAAGATATTGATTGAAAGCCAACAATAAATATCGAGAAAAATAGCAATAATATAAAGTAATAACTTAGAATTAAACAGTCAACTGGATGATTTTATTTCAACTTTTTTTGGGATTGTTTTTTTTTTTTTTTTTTAAATTTTGTTTCTATTGTTCTATTTAATTTTTTTTAATAAGTATTTGTATTGTTAAATCGGTCATGCATATATATAGTATTATGATGTCAAGTAGTCGTTAAGCTGTAAAATTTGTATTTTTCTTTGTAAGTTATAGTTAATTTTTTTTTTGTCTTCTGTATATTTTAACATTTTCTATTAGTAACTACCTAATAATTATGTGTTTTTGTGATAGTAATAATATTATTGTAATATTTATGTGTACTCGGTTAAGTTAACAGCATGCTGCCCTTCGCCGAGTATAAAATAAAGGCCTTTTTATTTATTTATTATTTATTATTATGTATTTTCCTTGCACGGTAATGACCTGGAAAGTACTGATTTGGAACAAATATATAATTAACAATACAGATGATAATTCAATAAAACAAGCAAATTTTAAAAATAGAATAAAAATATCGTTACAAAATATAACAAACAAGTTAAAATAAATGAAAAATTAGAAGGCAAATTTTAAAACAGAATTAGTAAGTACCTAGACGTTCCAATAGAAAGCCAATTTACAGCTTTTTTTTTAGGGAAAAACGACAATATTATCGCTATTAAGGTGGTTTTGCGAATGAATTAACTAAGACGAGTTTATTAAAATCCGAAAAAGGTTTTAAAAAATTAAGATTTTGGGTACGCAAACAGTAATAAAATATTTTTAAATCACGAACTAACGAAAACAAATTTGGACTTATACATGGCTGCAAAAGCTTGTAAAAAGGAAAAAAAAACTATAAATTGTTATGAATTAATAACGGAGTTGGAATACTAGAGAAGCCTCAAGAACAACTTAAGATTACATACATAAATGTACAAATTATTAGAAATAAATTGGAAGTTGTGCAGTGTTTTGTGATAAATTATATTTTTGGCTAGTGAAACATAGTTTTATTATATAAAAAAACGATACAATTTCGTGTGATCGAAAAATCCAGAGTGTTGAATAATTAAATTGGCATTGTATTAATGTAGGAGAAGGAAGCCTAAAATAAATGTTGTTTATAGACTGCACTGTCTTAATTTTTACTATTTTCGTGAATATTTGTAGTCTATAAAACATCGTAAAACATTTATGAATATTAATTTATTGGATAATTCACAAATAACCAAAGAGTATCAAAACCTTGTAAGGCTAAATTACTTACTTAAAATAAATAATATAATGAGTGAAGAACATGCCATCAGAGTTACCAGAGTATTTAGGTCTCTAATAGATAATTTTCTAAGTGATTGAGGGTTAGATTTATTGCTAGGGATAATGCGATTTCCAACATGTTTATTAATTTCCTTAAAATGACCGCTTGTCGAAAAATTGCGTTTATCAGTCGAAATATTGTCATTTAAAAAAATCGACGTCATCTTAAATTTTTCCAGTGAGCTAATTAGAAATTCCGTTGCGAAAAAATTTTATCAAAGTCACTCTTGACTAATATGATTCTTATATGTATAGAATTTGTAAATAAAGAGAAAATACAACAAATAAAATTAAAATGTTTCCCACGTAAAATCCTGTGTTCTGCGTTAGAAGAAATGCATTGTATTAGCTAGAGTACACACATTAACAAAACTTCTATTCCGCCAATGTAAAACCAAAATAGCCAAACGTTTTCTATTAAGTATTCTCAAAGTGAAGCCGGGGCTGCACGTGACTTCGCCTTCGAGCGATAAATTGACTCTTTTGGGGATTTTATATGATATTCCCGAAACCGTATGTTTATCCTGGCGTGGTATTTCTTTCATGTGACTGTTTCGCCCTAACCTGTTTGAAAACACACACGAGCCGCTCGTTGCCCTTTATTTAACCGCAAATAAAGTTTTTCGTTTCTTGGACGTTCTACTTTTTACGGAGGTTGCATATTAACGAGAAGATTCGACCCTTCAGATCACTCATCTTCTACTTGGTTTTATAAGCACTGTAAGAAAGATGATAAATTATTTCATTTACGATATTTTTTATAGTACGTGCTATATATATCTCTTTAAGATTTTTTGGTGTTTGATTATTCATTGGTTTATTTACTAATTTTGCCCATATTTTTATCTTTTTTGGATGACAGTTAATGACAGATAATTAAAAGTAAATAATAAGATAAAAAATTGTATAAATATCTACATTTCTTTTAAACTGTGCCAACATCTATTAAAATTAGGAAAATTTCTCTTCTCTTTTTTTTCTGTAGAAAAAAACGAGACACTTCCCTTTCGTGTCCACTATTGTCCCAGACCCATTGTGAGCTTTTATTGCAGTATTTTATGTCAATTATGTCTGGACAGTTTCCGTGTATTTCCTGAGCTATTCGGCTCACGCACAATGTAAATAACCCTGTCACCCCCGCTTTCATTCACTCATGACATTTTCCATTTCCCAAGAAGTCCTGCATGCTTTTTAATTAGTTAAACTTTGAATGGGGGTGAAAGCATATTTTCCTGGAAAATGATTAATAATAATTAGTGCAAATAATGTTAGTAAAATAATTAGTGGAAACAGCATATCTGCACAATCAATATTCAACCTTCGTTTTAGGGTAGAAATCGCGTAATAAAAATGGTCAACAAAAATGTCTGAAAATAATGTTTAGGTTCTCAGCTCTGCCGATAGGAGGCGTAATTGCTGCGATCAAGAAAAAAAAAGAAAAAACATATGCCGCAATGAAATTATACTACTTTTACTGGTGGGATTTTAGTATTTATCTGGAAAGTTCTTCAAACAATTTCCAGGCACTTAAGAATTTTCACTTACGATCTATTAATACTATGGAATCAACCATGTACAGAGTGTCCCGAAATCGAGCTTCACCATTGGGATCTCGTAAACTAGAGGAAAAGTTGCGCAATTTGGTGCTCATTGAAACGCCCTTTTGAAATTTCACAAATTTCGAATACTTCCGATGATATTTGGAAAAAACCGAATATTTGCAATATCATTTTTATTTTTTTACGACTCTATTTGAATAGATATAATAAAATAAATCAGTCATTCTCACTACTACCTTCTCTATTTTACAAAATGGTGTCGTCAGATTTTCAAACCGACGTTTCGTATTTGAGCTGTCATCATCAAGTTTGTTTTTTTAAATATGGCCCCGAATTTTTTATTACGGATTTTAAGAGCCTCTTATGTTCCTAAACCAATGATGTATCGCACTTATTTTATTTTAATGGATATTAAAGTTTATTTAATTAAATTAAAAATAAAGTTTTATTTTAATGGATATTTCCAAAAGGACATGTGATGTGTTAAAGAGAAAGATAAAAAATATATTTTTAATAGGATTAAAAACCTTTCCTTTAGAATAACAAAAAAGGTTAATAAATAATACAATAATTAAAGTAGCATTGTTCAAATATTAAGCCTTAATTTTAAGGCTTAAGTATTTATCAATGTGACGGTGCGTCGTGCACGCTGACAATCATTGCTTATTTGCTTACTTTAAAACTATTAAATATTTTGATAGTTCACTGTTCGTTCACTTATCGTTAATGCTTACTTAACCAAAATGCCTTTTTTTTATAAAGAAAAAAGAGACATGATAAGGATTTATTATATGTCGCATCGAATTTCAAAAATGGCTTGTGAGCGCTATTTGTTGGAATATGCAGAAAGACGACAGCCGCATTACACTTATTTTGCTAATATTGATAATAATTTAGCTGAATACGGAAGTTTTGTTAAATCAAGGATTATATATGGAAGACGAGTCGATCCCAAAGAGGAATAAATTATCTTAGATACTGTAAGTTTTAAAACCATTGCAGAGTAGAAAGAAAAATGAATAATTTTAAATTATTTTTAAGGCAAATAATAATCCTCGAGCTTCAATTAGAGTTTTCTCAAACAAAGTGGCACTACCGCGAATGACAGTTTGGAGAACTTAGAACTGGCGATGCTGAGAGATGCTTAGAATTTTGTTACTGGTTGAAAGATAAAGTTAATGAAAATGCCGACTTCCTAAATAAAATTATAGTGACAGATGAAAGCAGTTGGCACAAATGGACTATTTAATAGACATAACGAACAAGGCAGAATCAAGAAGTTAGACCTCAGGGACGATAATCATTTAATCTATGGGTCGGTATGTGGCACAATAAAATTATAGCTCCGTTTTTTCTTGAAGGAAATCTAACTTCCGCAAAATATGCATAATTAATAAGGACCAATATAATGGATTTTTTTAATGGAAGAATCTTTGGATGTATGACGTCAACTATCGTGACAACAAGACGATGCTTCACCAATTTATTGAATGAATTGTTCCCTAACAAATAAATTGGAAACGAAGGACCCATACGTTGGCCCGCTAGAAGCCTCGACCTAAACCCTTTAGATTACTTTCTTTGGGGTAGACTGACACGAAAATGGATGGCAGATGGATTACTATTTGAATATTTGCTTCAATTGTGTTATTTTTAAACCTCTTTTTATGTTAGTGTTTAAGCTTTTTTTTTATTAATGCGTAATTATAGAAAAAGGTGTTTGTAACTCCATTAAAAATATTTTTATTGTCTTTCTCTTTAACACGGGTCTTTATGGGAATATCTATTAATATAACATTTTTTAATAAGTGCGATACATCGTTGGTTTAGGAACATATAACATATACAGGGTATCCCGATTCATGTGGGAAATCTCTCGGATCCAGGTAGAACATCGAAAAATAATACCGAACGTTCCTATAAAAAAAATTCCTACAGGCCTTCTTTACGAAGATACAGCCTCCTAAAAAACGCTGCTGGAACTTAGTTTTTCATAAATTACTTTTAAACTACCCGGTAGAATTTAATAAAAATTGTAGGTGATGAACAGTATTAGGGACCTCTTAAAATGACATCCTTAAAATACATTTACCTTATTTACTTTACCAGGGGCGGACTAGGTTGTACACTTTAATGCGTATATTTTTAACACCCTGTATGTTAAAGTGTAAAAAAATAAATTTGGATACCTTGAACCCTAGGCTAAAAAAAGGTACTCTTGTTTATTATCGATAAAATGAACCATTTTGGAGAAAAAAAAAATAAACGAGCCAATGTTTTTTTTTTAATTTTTTTTAAATGAGATAAGTACGCCAGTTATTCAAAGACCAGAAAATTTCGATGTAAGTCATTTAATTTAAAAAAAAATACATGTTCCTCAAAATACAGTGGTGTCCTAAAAAATACTTTTACAAATTATTTCTTATTTATTATACGTTTATTTCTTTTTTGTTATTCTTAAGATAAAAACTAAACATAAAAAAAAATTAAATAATAATGTAAACCAATTGTATTGTACCTGACTTATTTATCGGAATTTTGGCATTTTTGAACGCATTATTGCTACAAACGCTGCTATACTCCAAATTTAGCAAATACCTATCATTTAAACCTAATCTTTGTCAACATATTCATCCTTTATTTGATAATGTTTTTTTAATTTTTGTATTTTTTGGTAACTTTTAATTTAAATTACGTCAAATTATGGAGTTTACTTTTATTGAGTATGCAGATATGCATCTTATGTATGGTCTGGCGTCTTGCAATGCATTGGAAGCAAAAAGATTGTACGAAGAAAGATTTCCCAATCGCATTATTCCGGATCAGAAAACATTTCAACGTGTTGATCAACGTCTAAGGGAAACTGGTAGGTTTCTGTTTTCCACTTAATGAGGTAATACTAAAATTTCCTTTCCTACTTGAATTTCCTTAATGCAATTTTAGGATGTTTTGAAAAAAAAAAAGAATAATGGTGGTCGGAGGAGTAAAGCACGTACAGTGCAATTGGAAGAAAATATTTTAGGCGCTGTAGCTGACACTCCTACAACGAGTACTCGAAAATTAGCCGCTTATCTTCATTCGTCCAAAACAATTGTACATATGGTACTTTAAGAACAACTGTTGTACCCATAATACTTACAAAAAGTGCATGAACTACTGCCCAGAGATTTTGCTCCTAGAATACACTTCGCAAACTGACTGTTAGATCAGCAGCGAAATAACCCTAACTTTATCAGCACGATTCTTTTTACGGATGAAGCAGGGTTTACCAAAAATGAAATTGAAAACTTACATAACTCGCATGTATGGGCTGATGAAAATCCCCGTCATACTATTATTTCTCATCATCAACATCAATTCCAATCAATAAATATCTGGGCAGGAATTATTGACAATTTCTTGATTGGGCCATTTGAACTGCCACCACGTTTAAACGGAGAACTTTATTTGAAGTTCCTTCAGAACAATCTTCCAGATTTATTAGAAGATTTGCCCCTTGCAACCCGCCGAGATATGTATTTTATGCATGATGGAGCCCGACCCCATTTTAGCCTTGCTGTAAGACACCACTTAAATAATACTTTTGAAAACCGTTGGATAGGTAGAGGAGGACCTGTTGCTTGGCCTCCTCGGTCTCCCGATCTAACGCCATTAGATTTTTGTCTATGGGGTCACCTCAAAACCCTGGTGTATTCCACCCCAGTCGATACTCGGCAAGAACTGCTCCAAAGAATTACATTTCATTGTGATAATATAAAAAACAATCTTGGGTTATTGTGGCGAGTGTAGCAGTCCTCGATTCGTCGTGCCCGCGAATGTGTTAGGGTTCACGGAGCCCACGTCGAACCTACTTATGAAGTTTTTAATTAATTGTTTATTGCTCGTATTGAAGAATTTTTGGCATTTTTTTGTAAGTTGTTTTTTCTAATTTAAAAACATACACTCATCATAGGTTTTTTTAAAATTATTTTGTAACAGTATTTTTTAGGACACCACTGTATTTTTAGGAACATGTATTATTTTAAATTAAATGACTTACATGGAAATTTCTCTGTTCTTTAAATAACTAGCGTATTTATCTCATTTAAAAAAAATTTGAAAAAAAACATTGGCTCGTTTTTTTTTTCTCCAAAACGGTTCATTTTATCGACAATGAACAAGAGTATCTTTTTTTTAGTTTAGGGTTCAAGGTATCCAAATTTATTTTTTTTAGACTTTAACATACAGGGTGTTAAAAATATACGCATTAAAGTGTACAACCTAGTCTGCCCCTGGTAAAGTAAACAAGGTAAATGTATTTTAAGGATGTCATTTTAAGAGGTCCCTAATAGTGTTCACCACCTAAAATTTTTATTAAATTCTACCGACTAGCTTAAAAGTAATTTATGAAAAACCAATTTCCAGCAGCGTCCTTTAGGAGGCTATATCTTCGTAAAGAAGGCCTGTAGGAATTTTTTTTTTATAGGAACGTTCGGTATTCGATGTTCTACCTGAATCCGAGAGATTTCCCACATGAACCGGGACACCCTGTATAAAATCCGTATAAAAAAGTCAGGACCGTATTTAAAAAAACAAGCTTGATAATGACACCTCAAATACGAAACGTTGGTTTGAAAATCTCGTGGCACCATTTTAAAATAGAGAAAATAGCAATAAGAATGAGTAATTTATTTTGTTATATCTACTTAAACAAAGTCGTAAAAAAAATAAAAATAAAATTGTAAATATTAATTAGCATTAAGCAGAGATTTCTGTCTATTTTTTTTTTAATAATTATTTATTAATTTTTTCAATCAATTTCCTAATTTTCTCATTTTCCTAAAGTGATATAAAACTTAGGCTATTTGGCACGTATTTTTTCCAGGCTGAAAAATAATTCTGAAAAAATTCTTTTATTTCAAAAGTTGGACTGTAATTCATATTTTCATTAAAATTAAAATTTTTAAAACCCAAAGGCGCCTTTTAGAAGTTTCTTGATATTAAGTTTAAAATATCGAAATAGCTGTTCTAAGTTTTCTAAATATTGAGTAAAATGTTTATAGGTGAAAATGATATTTTAAGATAGTAAATATTTCCACCGAGCATCCTACTAATTTTTTATACATCGTACATCAGAACTTTTATTTATATATCCGCTTTTACAAATTACTGTTTGTTTGATGGTATCGCTTTTATGAAAAAATATATTTGATGAAAGTTTTTTATCCTCGAATCATAAAATAATTCTTTTAAAGCCACTGACCCGAAAATAATATAAATCTGAATGATTCCAAAAATGTCGTATTTTTATTTTAAATCTGTAGACGGAATACTAAGATGGAATAGGGCTTTTGCAGAATTTAAATAAAATAAGGGATGCTCGTTTCATAATGCGAAGTTTTCATTCTTTGTAGTTTATTTGATATACACGGTTGACCGTATCTCGGTATTTTTAGAAAAATTACTTTTTTTCGTAATAGAAATTTAGGTAGACTATTTTACTAACCTTAAATTGGCAAAGAGTAACTCCTTAATTACTCCGTTACGTTTATTTTTAATTTCCAGCATAATTTCCGTCAGCGTGGTTTTTAAGAAAAACATAAAATAAACCTTTGTAACTGTCGTCCATGCCATGAGCGGGCCTTTATTAACTTTTATTTTGCATTAAAATTAGGTAATTAAACTTTCAAGAAAGTAATTTGCATTCAATAAACATTTTATTCTCCGTTATGAATAATAGCTGCAAACTTTTGATGTAATCTAGTCATCAGCGAAGTGAATACACGTGCCGGTGGAGGTAGGAGCTAAAATTTATTAGCACCAAGGCAAGCGGTAGAATGGATAATAACTTTAAAGTTTTTAGCGCAAAATTATCAAACTAATGAGTTATTTGACAAAGTTAGACTGAACTGGGATGGCAAAGTTATCACCACGCGTAAATCTATTAAACTATAATAACTCTGGAAACAGTTTTTCTTATTTTAAATAGGTGCTTTTATCATAATAATATTTAAAAGTTATCTAGTGATAAATAAAGTATTAGGTATAATTTAAATGTATTATAGTATAATTATTTTTATTCGACTAATATCTGATCATCATTAAAAATTCTTAAAGTTTCTAAGATTTTTTTAAATTACCTTGGTACTTAGAACTTAAACTCTTAACAACCAATAATTATAAATAGAATTTGAATTAAGTTTCATTAGACTTAATTTAATGCAATTTAAAATATTGCAAAATATTAGTCCTTTTAAGTTCTTGATGCTTTTTCATTTTCATTATTGAAATACCCGGTAATAAGTAATAAGTATATTTAATACCACCTCCCATTCGGATCTCCGGGCGGAGGCTGGTCGGGGGGTCCATCAGGCGGATCAAAAAGCCTAAAAATCAATTTCTGCAACATCAGAGGCCTAAACACCAATATTAATGCAGTACACCAACACCTGCAATCAAATGTGAGGCTTCATTCTGGCATTGGCAGAAACAAAGGTGAAACCTTCAACAACAAATGTTCACCTTATTTATCCTGGATATGATCTACACACCCGATTTCGACTAAACTTTGGATTGGCAGTATTTGTCAAGAACGATTTGAGTTGCCAGCAGGAGGAAACGCTTGAACCTACGGACTTCGACGTCATGTGGTTCAAAATAATAGCCAGTGGTGCCACGAAATTTATCTGCTGTATCTACAGACCACCAAGCGACACCCAATATAGACGGCTCTTTTTGAACCTGGTTGATGGCATTAACCATCTTCAAATTGACTACCCAAGCGCAGAAATCATGGTCATGGGTGATTTTAACGTTCACAATATCAACTGGCTGCGCTTCTGCAACAAGAACGACACTGAAGGACGAGAAGCTGGGCTATTTTCCACCATATGCGGGCTTACGCAGCTTGTGGAGGAACCTACCAGAATCCCCGATCGAGACGGCGAGTTCGCGAGTCTCCTAGATCTGGTCTTGGCTTCAGACTCTGACTCGTACACTGTATCAGTACATGCCCCCCTAGGAACATCGGACCACAAATTGATAACAGTCTCTTACCAGTTGGAGGTTAAAACGCAGGATCCTCCGATGCCGCGGAAGGTATGGCACTATAAATCAGCAGAGTGGAACCATCTTCGGGAATTTTATCGTTATCATTATCATTCCCTTGGAAAGAAGTCTGCTTTAGAACCAATAACATCTCAGAATGTGCAAACCAAATTGCAGAGACGATCTTGGCAGGAATGGAAGCTTATATCCCTTTTTCTACTAAATGCGGATCAAACAACAAGCAATGGTTCAATCTAAATTGCAAAAAGGCAGTAAACACTAAAAACGCAGCATATCGCAAATGGCGTCAACATCCTTCTATCGAAAATCGGAGGAACTTTTTTGCCTCCAGAAATAGCTGCAAGCGAATTATTGATGAATGCAAAGAGAGTCACAACAACAGGATCACAAACAAACTGCTAAACTGCCCAAATGGAACAAGATCTTTCTGGTCGGTATCGAAAGCCGTTAGTCAAGAATTTGCTAAGTCGGCCTTGCCACCCCTAACAGCAGATGATGGTTCTATCGCAGTAACAGCAAGGGAAAAAGCCAACTTACTGGGTAAACTCTTCGCGTCCAATTCTACTCTGCACTCGCAAGGCAAAACACCGGCATATTTGCCAAGGGTGAATTCATCGATGGGAGAAATTTCGTTTCCCCAACGAATTATAAATAAAATTCTTAAAAGCGTAGACACCAACAAAGCTTCTGGCCCTCCAATTACCGCCCGATTGCATCGATTGCCCGATTGCCCGCAATATCGAAGATTATGGAGAAAGCAGTCAACCAACAACTGTTAAGATATCTGGAATCATCTGGACTAATCAGCGATCATCAATACGGCTTCCGAAAGCTTAGATCCACCGGCGATCTTCTGGCCTACGTCACACACTTATGGACGGAGGCCATGGAGAAGCACGGCGAGTCCCGCTCAGTCGCTCTTGACATTTCCAAGGCATTTGACAGAGTATGGCATGAGGGACTACTAACCAAGCTCTCCTCAATCGGCATACAAAACTCATTATTGAATTTGATCAAAAGTTTTCTTGAACAACGAACAATCCAAGTAGCCGTCGATGGATACCTCTCCGACAAATTTAACATTAACGCTGGAGTCCCTCAAGGATGCATTCTATCCCCCACCCTTTTCTTGATATATATCAACTTCACTTGGGTATCACGTGCTTTTACTATCCCATGATTTGCCGGTAAAGCCCAAGATCTTGCAGACCATTCTCCTAAGCTTAAAGTATTAAGATACATTGATTTACAAACTGGGAGTATTGCTTAAAATAAGATAGTATTTCAATGTTATGGACCGTCTTGAATTTTCTGTTTCAGGCCTTTTCCTGTCACATACCTTTACTGTGGTTGCTACAAATACTTTTCTTTGTTCCCAGGACATCTCTGACCAAAATCTGAAAAAAATATTTTTTCTATCATCATCCGTAAATTTTCGGCACTGTTTTAATGGATCTTTGCAACTGCATCGAGGCTTTAGACGTCTTTCTTCTCGTGGAGTATCATGAAAAGTATTGTTTTGACTTTTTGGTTTCCTAAATCCAATGTATTTCCCTCCGGTCATTCTTTGTTTTTTGTTGACTTCTGTTCCATTTCTTTATTTCTAATTGCGTTTCATCTTCTGAATTGGAGCTGTTTTCTAGCACACTATCATCAGGCGTGTTCGTATCTTCAATCGCGTTTCCTGTGGCCATTGATTCTGGATCTGATTGAATTTCTGCGTCTATCAAACTTATTTCATCACTTTGGCGTTGAAGTTTCGACCTAAGAAGTCTTAGAGGTTTCCAAAGTGCTTCCGAGTTGATGCTGGGACATGCTAAGGTCATCTGCAAGAACTATGTCTGCCTCCTGGATCACGACCGCTACATCTTCGGGACTTAAAGCTTCAGCAAAGATATTGAAACTATTAAAAGAATCGCTTAAATTGGCTCTGCCTGGGAGAGTTTCTTGATCTTCGCTTGGGCTTTGAAGAGCCAGTGCATTCATCATAATTTTTCTTGTTTGGCTTGACATCTTTAGCTGTCGTGTTGGAAAATCAGCCTATAAGAGATACACATGTGTTACTATATCTAGTAAAATTATAGTAGCAAATCTAGTAGGAAAAGGTGGACATTCCCACACGATCTTTAAAATTGTCTTTCGAGGCACAAGCCAAGGCTAGCAAAACAAAGTTTGAAAATGTATTAAGTACCTTTTCTTACGGGATATAGCTACATACATACTGTTTTTTCAAAAAACGTAAAAGTTCTTAAAATAGATACTATTTTAAAAACACTAGTTTCTCCTTATTATTTTAATTAATTTATTGTTTAAAATATTTTAACATTTTTCTTAAAATCCTAACAGTAATTTTCTGTTGCCAGGCAAAAAATTAAATGGAAGAAAAATTTTCTTAGCAATGGCAGTATTTCTTATCGGCTTTTAAAAAAACTGTAGTCTTAGGCATGATATAAAGTTTTACTTACCTCTGAAATGCAGAAACACAAAAACAGTACCTCGTAACCACAATAGAAGATAATAGGCAGGACCTCGTAACTGAGACTAATTCTGAAAAGAAATATATCAAAATCCCATTTTAATAATTTTTGCGGGTTACGAGGTCCTGCCTTCCGGCCCTCGATATATTTTCTTAAAAGCCAAATTTCCCTTTAGTATTTTGTTTAGTTAAGAAAGTTAATCAAGAACTGAAAAAATAACATATAATTAAAATTTTACTAGTTTCGAGTTGAAAAACTTATAAGATTAATATATTTTAATTATCAATAATAAGGATTAATAAAAAATATTTATGAACATTTTTACACTCTTTTTTTAGCTTTATTTACCCTATTTAAAAAGAAATTATTAAAATAAAAGATAAAAAAATGGAAATAGTCAAATTTATATGATATATTATTTATCAAAAATTTTAGAAATTCATATTAATAATCTAAAATATAATGAAACAGTTAATATAATAAGAAATTAAATAAAATGATTGTCCAAATTTTCTATTTTAATTATACTGTAATTAGTTGAATGTATTTCATAAAATTCTTCATTGTTGGCATAACTTAAGTGAACACGATTCTCGTTTTATGATTTTTATGATTTGCTCTCTGGCGTTTGCTTTATAATGAATTTTAAAGTACAAAAGTTATATAAAACCTATTTGTGTAAATTAGTGACTACAAATGGTTCCATGTGGTGACTTGTGGGTAAATTGATGAAGTACATAGATATCACATTATAGTACTCAATTCTAATCTATTAGTTTGTGTTACATATTTTATTTTAATATATTTTAAATTTGTGTCCCTGTATGTACCTAACACCATGGCACGTATGTATTATTTTAAGTTTAACGCGAGAAAGCTACGACATTGAGCACTGAAGATAAATTTAATGCGAAATGTTGTCTAGAAACTAATAGTTATGTAAGAATATTCTTATTTATTATCGTAAAAAGCGATATAATTCATATATTTTTTCAATGTGAAAACAAAATATTTAAATTTTCTTGTTTTATGAGATTTCCTAATGTTATTTATGATAAACTTTAGTGGCATTAGAGTGTTTTAATTTTTAACAGTTTATTTTATTTGCTTGCACTTAATCAAATTAAACTAATTAAGCATATTTCTGCATACTTGTATGCTTCCAATTTAATTTCGAATTAAATTATTTTTTTAAAATTTAGTTTAATATGTTAAAAAACTTCTTATATTTTCAAAGTGAAAATTTGCCTACGTATGTAATAATTCTGTCGAGTAAATATTGGGATTGACTCGTAAGCTTTGCTACCACAAAGGGCATTTCATATGGGAGAAATAATTTGCCGTAGATCGAGCTGACCGATAGGATTCAGAAAGATCCCCGTTTGCCAGCCTCTGTAAACAGAAAACAGCAATGCAACAAAGTCGAATCATTTGAATATACTGCCGACTATATGTGACTATATGGAGCACACTTTGTGGTACTTTAGAGAGCCGGATACATACGGGCAATATGCTTTCTATAAATAAATAAACAAAAAACCGTTTGTTGGTTGCTTTTTCTGTGAAACTGAGAAATGATAAGATTTATATATCGTAATTTTTTCTTATTATTTCATAGCCATGAATATCAATTTAAATTTAAATTGATATGAATTATTACACAGGTAAATAGTCATTTTGACGCAAACAATAAAGCGATTAAAGAAAACAAGAAAACTTTTAAACTTTACCACTCTTATCTTAGTAAATATCGATTTTTAGATTTAGATAAGTACAATCAAATTGCTATATTGCTGAAAGACTCTAATTTTTTCATGTACTATTTATTGTTAGACATCCATTTATATATGCCTAGTTATGAGTTTTTACAAGATAATATGCGTTTCCTGTATTAAGATACACTATATAATACGAAATTATTTGGTCAAAATAATTGTATGTATATTTAAATAATATTTCTTTAACTATATGTCATAATAACAGAAATAGAAATTTATATGACTTATACAATTTTATTAATTATTATTATATCAATAACGTTAATAATATCAAATTTTCTAAAAAAACCATACATACTTTTTGAGTTATAATTATAATTTGAGTAAATTAATTATGAATCTTATCTTATTTATGCCAGGGCTCATCAAAATATAAATAGTTAATTTTAAAAATACAGATATACAAATAAATTACATTAATATTTTGATAGTAAATAATGATTAACTTTTCGCTTAAATAAGTTCCAGGATAATTTGACAAAAACATTTTGAATCTCACTATTGAATAATTTCGGGATAATATATTATAAAAAAGAACGTTGGAAAAGAGAAGTTTCGAAATGGCGAGGTATATTGAGTAAATTATTGTGGCGGGGCGGTTACGAGTACTGGAGTAAAATCTGAGCATCCTTGTCTCAAACAACTTATGCAAAAAAATTGCTAAATAAAGCTTAAAGCTATATTACACCAGTATAATACGCTTAACTTGTGACATGGTTTCTAATTGTAAGGGAAAAGATGAAATAAATACAAGAATTTTATATTCCTGTCAGTCAAGCTTTAGAGTGGACATACAAGCAGTTTTATACGTACACAATATTTAGATAGGATCAGTGGGAAAGAACCTATGACTTAGAAAATTATTTTTTAAGGAAACTATTTAATATGTCTTTATTTTTATAGAGATTTTTAAGTGACCTTTGCACGCCTTTGCTGACGTGAGTTTTAAATATTAAATTATGCTAAAGAAGCTATTATCAAAAATTGCTTCAAAGTTTTTATGTTCAAGAGCATTAGGAATTAAAGTATTGTTTGTATAAAATTGCATATTTTATCAAAATAAGTCTTTGTCTGGACCAAAAAACATCATAGCTGATTTGGATGGATTAATTTTTAAATCCATTGTGAGAATATGTGTAAATAGATTTGAGATATTCATTTATAATTATTTTATTTAGCGGTATCATTGATCAAAGCTTATACGCAATTGTGTAGCGTCTGTATACCTTTGTATGTCACAATTTCTTACACACCTATCGATATCAAATGTATACTTAAAAAAAAATAAAATAAAACAAACCTAGTGTGGATCCTCGAGGCACTCCTCTAAGTATAAAAAGTGAATTAGATATTTTCTCGTCAAGGAGCACCTGCTTTATTCTATTTGAAAGATAGTTCACGAAAAAACCTAATGCTCCATCAGAAAAAAATGCAGGTAATCACCTTATGAAAAGTGAGTGAAATTTTAGCCTATTAGAAAGTTTTTTTATTAGACTTTGTAATGATTTGTTCGCTAGATAGAAAATTATATGTAGTGGCGCTATTATAAGTATCAAGAAAATGGTAGTGAGGTAAAAATAATATATATATATCGATTTTTTTTTTAACTTTAATCAAAAGAACAAATATAATTAAAAACCTATTTAAAGGACCTAAATAAGTACAAGAAAAACAATCAGAATGAAAACTATGTTCAGGAAGAATTATTTTCAATTACACATTATAGGAGAACCGCCAACTCAGTTTCAGATGTAGTTTAGGATATTTAATACGGCCGTCTTCTTTTACGTTGAATACTTAGTCTAGAAACAATTCGCAGAAGTTTAAATTCTATAAATTTTGGCCTTTTCGCATATGTGCTTTTACTTTAGCATCTAAAGCCGCGTCCAGATCTGTACCACGTCGCGCAACCGTACCACGTCGCGTACCACGATGCGAGCAGAAAACCCACGTTCACGTACGCCGTACCGAACAACGCTTCACACCTCGCATTGCAACCGTTTGTGCGATCCATTTTACTGATATTTTAATTTTTGTCAGTAGTTAACTTAGCGTTCAGAATGGATATATATATGCGTATATTTATATTTATTACGCTTTATCCACAAACATTCATGAGACCTATAGAACGCAATTAAAAGAGATATACGCTCGTCAGTCCACTCTATGACCATGCTTTTCGTCGTCGCGTACCAATCCTTTGATGTTTCGTCAGAAAACCGACTCGCCCTGGATCGCGCCGAGCTGCAACACTTTTTAAGTTCGCGACGGCGTTCGTTTCGACGTCCAAATTGGTTCGCGACGTGGTACGGTTGCGCGAAGTGGTACAGATCTGGACGCGGCTTTACACTAGCACAGAAAAAAAGTAGCTTTCAATTTGTGTCTCAAACGATAATTTAGCAACAAAACGAGCCTGATTCGAAAAAAAAACATATTTGGACAGACTAGGCAATATTAATCACCTAAGGAATATTTAATAGGTATTAATACAAATCACTACAATCAAAAAGATACCAAAATATTTTAAATTATTAAATTTCAAGAAGGAACTTTTATTCGTTGTTAATATGGTATATAAAATTTTGCGTCCATTATTTCATAATGGGTCTTTATGATTTATATTTTATAGCTTTCTTCAGAAATTAAAATCTTTTAGAAGAATTTTTGCTAGAGAAGGAATATCAAAATTTATATTAGAAGCAAAACGCAGATCCTATGCCTAAATACTCTTAAACATTTACTTTACCAGCCAATAGCTCTAATCTTTCCGTTTTGAAAGCTGTTCTATGGAGCAAACTTAAGAACCTGGCATATTAATTTAAAAATGAAAATAATAATGAAATTATGAAAAGATTTATTATTAAAATTAGTAGACTAAATGAAAAATATAAAATTATAAATATAAGTTTTAATATTTAGGATGCAAAGCGAATACAAATATTGCTTTGAGAATACTGAAAGACCTGCTGAGAATTTAAATTTTTAATTCTCATAATATTTTATTACTTCTATATTATTATTAACTATTTTATGTTTGCTTTTGGATTTGTTTTGTAATAATTTCAGATAGTCCTGTTTAGACAGAGTTTTGGTCGTGTATTTTTTTGTTATATGATGACATAATTTCTTTAAATAGGATTCTAATTGTTATATTTAACTTAACGATTATAATTCTATGTATATTCTCTACATACATACCAGTACATACTCTGTATTCTATAGATAGCTAATATGACTTATTATATTCATTATTTTTATAGTTACTCTAATATTTTTAAACGCAAATATGCATTTCGCGTATCAATAATTGACTTCGGAAGTCCAATCTTTAAGATCACATTAACTGATTAAACACTTTTAAAAATTCATGTTAAAAATTAGTTATGTTACTTACAACATGAATTATGACAAACATTTCTAATTATGACAAGATTTAGCCAGAATTTTTGTACTTATCATTATATTACACATATCCCGAAAATAGTGATATTCTTATCTAAAAAAGTGACTATAAAAAATTTCCTGCTTTGTTGTAAGTTCCTATTAAAGAAAATCTTTATCCACTATTCCCACTGTACAATAGTAATTTATATAACAAAAAGTAATTTATTTCATAATGGTAGTTTTATAGGATAATTCCATGTTAAAAAAACATTTTAGACACGCGTGACACTTTTTTACGACTGAGGAATCTTCATACTATTAATAAAACAGTTTTTTAATTTTTTATTCTAAAATTAAAATGTGTACTCTATACACCCTAGTGGAATGTTTTTTATTGATATTTTTGCACACTTAAAAAAATGTTTTGTTACATGGATTTTATGATCTTTATTATCTTAGAAATAAGAAAAAATACAGACTTTTTTTCTATATGCGAATTTAACTTTTAATTCAGATTTGTATTTATCAGGAAATTAAAATTTTGGAATAATGCTAAAAAAGTAAATTTAATTTATTTTTTAAACTCGATGGGATTTAAAAAATCAATATCTACCTTACTAATAAAAAAATATAAAAAGAAAGACCTTAACATAAAATAAATAAATGAAGAGAAACACATGTTATAAAAAATATTGGAACTAATGCGGTAGGAATTGATGGAATTTCTATTAAAGATCTTATGTTATGCCTTCCTTACTGCCTGAATCTTTTGCCAAACATTATTAATTATTGTATTTTGCAAAACAAATTTCCAAGTGATTGGAAGAAAGCTATTATTGTCCCCTTACCTAAAGTACCATCTCCTCAATATTATAAAGATATTAGACTTATTAGTATTTTACCAATGGTTTCAAAAATCTTAGAACATCCCAGACTATCAATCAGGTTTCCAAAAATCATCTTACACTACTACAAGTCTTTTGAGCATGATAATGAAAATTATATTTAATAAATATAATCCGCAATTCTAAGACATTAATATTTCATTAGGGAAGTTTCATATAATACTAGAAACCCTTACCTACTAACAATCCCTATGCATAGAACTTCAGCTTTTGAAAAATCGTTTGAATATACAAGTATTTGCATGTGGAATGACCTGCCTAATTACATAAAAACATGTTCACCTAGAAGATTTTTAATAAATATAAAGAATCATATTTTTAATGCACAACTCGCTGCAGTTATATGATATTTGAAGGGTTTACCTGTAATAGACCTGCTTAGCTGATTTTTGTTTTGAGGTTATTTAAAGTTAAATCGTTGATATTTTAATATATAAAATATGTCAGTTTTAGTCTTGCCTTTTTCTTCTCCTATTGTATTAGCTTGCGTCGATTCCTACACTTTACCTATTATCTATTAAGTTATTTTAGGCTATAATGCTGGCACATATGCTGTTATTTTTAATATTTTGTCTTTACACGAGTTGTACGACACATATGATGAGACGCATGGGTATCAGTTTTAAACATCGCAGTACACTTCGATTACCAGAAAAGTATATGTATTCATGATAAATATTGGTTAATTATAGTTCAATCTTTGAAAGCAAATAACCTCAAGATTGGAAAATCCGAAAAAACGGCCTATCTCAATTTTATTTCTAGACAAAAAAAAAACATGGTCAGCACTTAGATCGTTAAATGACCTAAACTCAAATGATAGCAAGTTATCTCCTAATTCAACAGATCTAAACTAAATAAACTAGCATTTTTCTCAATGTTTAACAACAGATCTAATGACTGTGATAAAACTATAGAATTTTACGAAAACAACAAATTCAGCGCATCGAAAAACTTTAAACTTTTAATGCGTTTCAATAGAAGATGTTCATAAAATTATTCAAAACATGAAAACTAATGCTTGTAGTACATATAAAATGACGTCAAATATTAAAATATTGCAGTCCATTTATTGATCCTTACATAACTAATATTATTAATAGCATAATGCCTAGAACAAAATTATTTTCCTCAAAGTTGGAAAACTGTAATAGGAATACCTTTAGCAAAATCAAAGAAAGCAGAGACCTTTAATAACTTACGCATTATAGCAATTTTACCTGCATTTCAAAAATAATTAAGAAAATTTTCTACAGCCAGATGTACTCATTTATAAATGATAATGGTATGATATCAGAATTGCAAAACGGGTTTCGTAAGGCTTGGCTATGGTAACTGATGATATAATAGAGGCTGATATAATAGATCATGGACTTGAAAGTATTCTTATACTATTAGATTACTCCAAGGCATTTGACACTATAAATCATAGATTCTTGTTGGCAAAGCTAAGATATTACAGTTTTGACGTCGACTCACTATCACTCATCGCATCGTACTTCTCTAACAGGTCACAAAAAGTATTTGTTAATAGTGTGTACTCGAAGTCTAGTGCCATACTATCAGGAGTACCTCAGGGCTCTATCCTCGGTCCCCTTTCCTTTATTATTCACATGTCTGAACTTATAAGGTCTCTTAATGTCGGAAAGATACAAGCTTTTGCTGACGATACCCAGATGTACTATCACTTCTCTTCAAAAGACTTTCTTACTTGTAACAAAACTATTAATCAGGAACTAAACAACCTATAAGATCTCTCTAAAAAACACGGCCTTCAACTGAATTCATCAAAATCAAAACTTATGCTGTTTGGCAAAAAAAATCAAAACGAATATTTAAAAAATTATATTAAAATCAGAATAGATGACCAAATATTACCATTGTGTAATTCTGCTCGTAATCTAGGTGTTATACTTGATTGTCAGCTTAATTTTTCCGATCATGTTAAGCAACAGAGGTTGGTCATATATATCGCTTAAACAACTATATTCCAATAGAAATCTTTTAAGTACCAAGTTACAGACAATGTTATGTGAAACTCTTGTACTTTCTTACTTTAACTATGCTGATTTTATTTATGGCCCTTTTCTTCGTCAAGCGGAACAGTAACATATTCAAAAGGTGCAGAATACATGTATTACAATGCGATTAAAACATGTAACTCCTTGCCAAACAATGATATACTACTTCATAATTGAACCAAGTTTAAGTTTGGATTTAGGTTGTATTTATTTAGAGAACAGTTGAGCTCCTATTTTTTAACTCATTAGTATCATGTGCTCCAGAGGTAGCATGATGGTTGTATACGATTGCATATAAGGGTATTTGTTTGTGTACAGTATTGTTTTGGTGCAGGTTGCGAGTTTTATGTCTCCTCCCCGTATTGGGTATAAAGAACGGTATAAGTATTTTTTTTGGTGGGAACAATTATTTCTTTATAATATTTCATCTTTATATTATTTTTCTTATTATGTATGACTACCGGAATTTATTTATTATTTATTAGGGTTAAGTTTGAGTAGCCTTAGTCTAGACTTTGCCTTTTTTTCATTTGTAATATTTGTCAATTTGTTGTTATTTTTATTTGAATAAAAGACGATTATTATTATTATATTATTTGTGTAATTAAATGTATTTCTAAATGCTAATAAAACTATTTTGATTGAAAATCATTAACATATAATAAGCACAATACAATTGCTTTAACATGCACGCTCAGCTTTTTTTCGGCTGCTTTGACATAAACATTCAATATACTTAAAATCTAAAATCGCGTACTTACCAAGCTATTTATTTTTAAGAAAATTCTCGTTACGTCTCGCCAATTTTTCTTTAAAAAACTTTACAAACTGGAAATAGATTAATCCAAATATTTCTGCATGCACAATAAGGGTCCTCAGCGTTCCATTGCGCTGCCAGCTACTGCTGCTACTGGCTGAGTTCCGTGTTGTTATTGTGCAAGAACGGGAAAACTTTTTAAAAGGAAGTAGTTTTCCTGGAACGAACGCAGATCCGAATAAGCAGGGCACGGTAATTCGGGTTCAAGCGGACGCTTTTTCTGTATTTGGGGGCCGTTGAGCGAGCCAATTTTGCTCGGAATCCAATTCGGGGTTTATTTAGGGTGTGCGGTTACTCGGTAGCGTGCAGTTTTCTAGTTATATTTCTAAGAACGTTTTTTTTTTAAATAAATTAGGTGTTTTCTACTACTATTTCCTTTTTTTTTGTACTTCTCACATAAGATATATACATAGTAAAAAAAAATAGCGATAAAATACAAGAAAATCTTGAGATCTTATCTTTAAAGAAGTTTGCTCTTATAGGAATCATTAAATAAAATAGCAAATGATTCGCAAACATCAATAGTCTCACTGCCATGGATTTGGAATTAATAAAGGAGGAAGTAGCTCATGAGCTTAATTATAATAGTGAAGACGCAGATGTTAAAATTAACAGAGAAGAAATAGCAAGTAGCAAAGATATACATACGTTTTTACCACTTAAACCTGAGTACAAAAGAGATACCACTAAGGAAGGACAATCAATAGACTAACTATACCTAAATTGCCTATATACGCAATAATAAATGAAAACTCGCAGCAAGGAACAAACGTAATCTTGAGAAATCCTATTCTAAAACTAATATTTAAGCGTTACACCTCTAGAATTGTCAACACAATAAATATTTTAATCTCTAAATATCTAATAGCAACTTAGAAATCATTCCCATATAAACGCTGCAACAATAAGATCAGACCTATTAACCAAATAATCCCATTATGAATAAGGAAAAGAAAAAGAACATATAGAGCGTAGTTAGAATTTAGAAAAGAGAATAAGATAAAAATCCTAAGACAAGATATAGGACACATGATTCAACACATATATCGTAATGAATCTTAAATGATAAAATTATTTGATAAAATTTACACTTCAGAAACAGAACTAGGAACCTTTAATACTATAGCACAAAAACTTACTGTTTATACTGCTAGACTGCATAGATATAAAGAATGTAATTAAAAAGATTTCAACTATGAAGCAATTTTAAAAATATTATACGAAAATAATGCCATAAATAAAATACTTACTAAATAAGAATTAACAGATTTCTGATTAGATACATAATCAACACCTCTATAATACAACGACAATAACTGGATCAAAATAGAAATAAAAAGGCATAAAAATTCAAAAATACTTTGTTTGATCCCCGTTTAATTTTAAAAACATATTATTTATTATTTTTCATTTTTGTATTTGTTTTTCTTGCTTATAAATAAATATATAGGTAATGCACCGGATTCTAATAATATTTGGTGTTTAAAGATATCTTAAACATACTATGGTATATAAAAAGATAACATACCATAGTATGTTATCGTAAGTCTTCTTTAATGTGTGTTATTGTACTTAAAATAAGTTATATTTTTTTGTGAACTATTGTCTAACCATAGCTGCATGTAATTTAATATGTACTTATTCTTAAGTTTAGGTTTGCTGATGATGTAAGACGAAACGCGTAACCTAACTAACAGGCGCTACATTTGTGGACTTCTGTTGTAATGACTTGTAAGTTCATTTTCTGCCTTATTGTAAATGTAAAAATTTTATTAACACACCGGCAAACCAAACTTTATAAATTTGAACGGTTCTTTTAACGAAAACTTAACGCAAATATAAAAATATGTTTCTTTAGTAAATTTTATTGCTATAGATTTCACATAATTGTTTTTATTTTCTAGCTCCCCTCGTATACATTTTATTTTGCAAGAAGATCAATTTTTTTCCAGTTTCACCTTAAAATTAGCATGATCCAAAAAAATCTGACGACAACCGCCCTAGTTAACATTAAACTCCCATAGATTGGAAAACATAACTAACAAAATTTGAATATTCTAATATTGCGATATCATTTTTTACTTTCTGCAGTTACATTGGTAGTATTTCTTTAGTTCTGGTATATACATAGTGATACTTTTAATTTTCATAGCTCTCTTAGTTTTTTAAGATACCGGGCATTTTTGAAAATTTTGCATTTTAGGACTTAAATTCATAATCCTTGAACTTATCGAAAAAATAAAATCATATTCTTATGTTTGTTTTAAATAGAACAACCTGTATATTTATAAACTATAAAATCTGTCTATTTTTTACTGTTTTAAAAATATATAGTAGTATACACTTTTTTATAAACATGCAAATAAATGACGATTTTTTAAAGTGAAATGCATAATTTGATAGTAGACCATGGCACTTTTTATAAAGGATAACAAAAATAAATGTTAATCTTATCGGTTTTTTAATCGAATTTAGTTTATTGTCCAGAACTAATTTATTTTCCTTTTTTTTTTGGTATTTTTACACACAAGGACTCTTTGGACTTTGAGCGTCATGTTTTATTTTTGCAGACAAATAGTTTATAGGATTTTTAAAAAAAGATCTTATAGCATTTAGATCCTAGACTAAAAATCTTTGAGGAAGTTATTCCAGTACCGCTCGAAAATATTCCATTAGCTGAATATAATGCTGTTTACCTTTAGCTAGATGGTGCACAAAGTTAACTCTAGGCTCTTAAGGGTGTTTCTTAATGATAACTTTCGTGAAAGATGGAGAAGTAACAACGGACCTTAAATATGTCATTTATTGGGGTACTTGTAACGGCATAAAAAAGTCAATTTAGAAAAAAAAATCTAAAAGAAAAATCTATAAGAATATTATTTAACCTTTTCGATAATTTAAAGGTTAAGGGAGTTACGAGAGGAGTCCCAAAATACAAAATTTTCAAAAATGCCCTGTATCTTAAAAACTAAAAGAGTTTAAAAATTTTATTGTAAAAAGTCGACTTGGACATTTCTGCCTACAATAATGATTTTATTAATTTGAAAACTGATTTATAATCAATAACTTTAAAAAGTATATTTGATTATGATACTTCTTTTTGTAATAAAGTTTACTTTTGCTTGTGACTTAAAATCATATCAATCAACTAATCAATGCTTTATTGTCAAGAAATTGTTACAATTTGTAGACAAAGCTGTAAAACAAAAAAGACACAAAAATACAAACAAAACACAATTCAAGAAAAGAAAAACAAAACAAAATTAAAAAAAAATAAATAAATAAATAGAATAGAATAGAATATCTACAATATATACAGATTAATACAATTTAAAAATTGTAAGTAGTCAAAAATATTATTATAAAATATATAATTTAATGTATACAAAATGTTTAAGAAAGTAAAAAAATATAAAAAATCCTAAAATAGCTACACAAAGCAGTATACCTAAACATGTACAGATAGTAAAAATACATAATCAGCTAGTGCGAAATTTCAAATCAATGATTACAAAAAAAAAACAAATCGTTAACTGTGTAAAAAGTTCTCTCCAGTAAGAATGCTTTTAATGCTTTACGAAATGCAAAAAAAGATGCGATGGATTTAATTTCCAATGGCAGATGATTGTGCATTTTTTTTGCATTATATAATATGGAACTTTTGACCAACTCTGAATGTGGGGTAGGCAGGTATAGATCATGTTCCGTGTTTCTAAGTGGATAACTATGGGAAGGCCCATCAGATGCTGAACCGTGTTTGCGTATTAAACAAACGCAAAACAAGCGGAACTTAATTTTTTTGACAAAGAGTCAATATGTGTGTCCCATTTTAACGAGTTGTCAACAGTTAGCCCTAAAAACTTTACAGAATCAACTTCGTCAATTGTTGCGTTACCAAGTACAAAAGATTGCAAGGTGTTTTTATAGGACAACAATTTAGTTTTGGAAATGTTGAGACAAAGGAGATTAGAGTCGCACCATGATTTGATAGTAGTTAAATCACTTGATACGGTTCTATGAAGTGTAGAAATATTCGGATTACTCCAGGTAAAACTAGTATCATCAGCAAATAGACAGACTTTACCGTTAATATTTAGATTAGCAATGTGATTGATGAAGATAAGAAACAAAATAGAGCCAAGTACGGAACCTTGAGGCACTCCACTTTGTATTGGCGTGCAAGAAGATATAGTCGAATCAATTCTCACAGCTTGACTTCTGTTATTGAGATACGACTTAAACCATTCGAAAGGCGCTCCTCTGAACCCGTACATATATTGTATACATATATATATTGCAAACTTTTTAATAAGATGTCATAATTAACACAATCAAAGGCTTTAGAAAAATTACAGAAAATTGTTGCTGTAGGGTGTTGGTTGTTTAAGCTAGAGTATACATTATTAAAAAGAGAAAACATAGCATCATTTGTGCATTTTTTATTTAAAAATACAAATTGATGTGAAGTAAGTATTTTATATTTTAGCAAAAATGATAGAAGTCTTTTTTTAACCAATCTTTCAATAATTTTTGAAAGTGTGGGAAGAAGAGCGATAGGGCGATAGTTGGAAGACTGATCTTTGTCTCCTCCTTTATGTAGTGGAATTATTATCGTCATCTTAAGGCAGTTAGGAAAAACACCTTTTTGAAAAGACTGATTAATTAGAGTAATAAGATGACATAATGTACATTCGGGCAGATTTGAAAACATTTTGAGAGTAAGTCCATCAATTCCAGAAGAGCCTTTGTTTTTGGTTTCCCTAATTGAACTGCAAAGCTCTGGTAACACTACGGGAAATAAAAAATTATAAAAAAAAAACTGTGGAAATTCTCATTTGCAATGAGAAGATATGAAAGTGGATCATGGGAAGGAGTTATGGTACTCATTAAATTATTTGCCACATTTACAAAATCATCATTAAGGTTCTCAGATGAAGTGGAGATAGTATTCGACAAAGAAGGCTTATTTCTCAAAGCATTATCGACCATGTTTCCTTAGCCACATTTTTAGATTTAGCCAGTCTCCTATTATAGTAAATATCGTTGGCGGCTTTTAAAGTTCTCTGATAAATCTTTTTGTAAAGTCTTACGTATGCATGAAAAAAAGCGCTGTCTGAAAATTTCTTAAGATGAGATAATAAGGGCATGTTCTTAGCAGATGTACGCAAGCCTTGGGTAGACCAGGGGTTATGTTGCTTCTTTTTAAGAGGTCTCAAAGGAAAGGATTTGTGAGAAAGACTAGATAGCGTTTTTACAAATCTAGAGAATTCTGAATCAACGTCGTCAGAGAGAATATTCCAGTCAGTTGATTGACAAAGGGCCTAAAATGTGAACAATTTTTATCCGAGAAAATACGGCCTAATTTGCGTGGAACATTTTTACTTTTAGATTTAGTTATGAAAAATCTTTTTTAACACTGCTTTATGGTCTGATAAACCTAAGCTTAAGACAGTACAATCGACGAAATCTGGCTCAAAGGAAGATACGACATAATCTATTGTACTAGAGCTGGTTTTAGTTATTCTGGTTGGTGATTTAATGTGCATGATTAAGCCAAAAGAGTCGAAAATGGACTGGAGAGATTCTTGAGCAGCACACACACTGAAAAAATCAGTGTTCAGGTCGCCACATAAAATGAGTTTGCTTTTTAACGGCAGAGACTCAAGCAAGCTTAGTAATTTTTGGAAAAAAACATTTACGTCAGCATCAAGTGTTCTGTAAATACAAACAACGTAAAGATCAAAATTATTATTGTAGACAATGGAAAATTCAAATATTTTTTCAGAAACTAAATTATCGAACTTGGTTACCATTAAAAAGTTGTTGCTAGAAGATAATATCACAGTATCTCCATGAGTTAGATTTGTTCTATCAAATCAAGCAACTGTAGCGTAATTATCCACCATCACAGGCTCACCAACATGCAACCACTGTTCAGTTATGGCAACGATTTCTGGAAAATGAAGCTCGTAAAAGAAATAAATCATTAGTTTTATGTCTTAAGGACGGAATATTTAGAGAGAAAATACTAAGCTTGCCATTGTCCAGTATTTCAGAGGGTGCTTGATTGCGTAGCAGCTTTTCTAATGAGAAGAAGGACCTGAAGGCTGATAGATCTGCTTCGACTTCACTTGGACCAATACCATAGGCATCATGGTACCGAAAGTAGAGCCTCCGCAAAGAGTCCACGTCACCAGGAAGTCCCTCTGATGCAAGTGCCAATCGGATGCTGGTGTTGGTATGTCCGTCAAAACACACACTGGATGGTTGATCATGCAGATAGGCAAGGAATAGCCTAAGAGGTTTTAAGATGAAAGGGTCTCTCTGTCTGGCCAATAAATAGCGACCATCAGTCGCATCGAGTCTCTTGATAGTCGCACTATTGGTGGAGTCAACGGGTCCATATTTGCTGCTTTATTCGCCACTGAATTATTATCGATGACAAAATCAACCTCTAATAATTCTGTTGCAAGGGATTTAGAGGCTGCAATGGCCTCCCTATCAGAACTAATTTTTTTTATTCATATTATTTGAATTTTTCTAAATTTGGATTTGGTCACTTTTTATTAGTAAACATACAGTATGTATGTCTTGGTTTTTGACCACTCAGGTAATATTTACAATGTTTAAGATTTTTATAAACCTTTCTTGCATTAAGGCGTATTTTAGGTCTAATGATGCTTAATTTTTTACATAAAATATATTAAAAGTTGTTGGTTTTTTTAGTTTATGTTTTGAGATCGAGACTTGGCCTTTTTTCGTTTTCTTACATACTGCAATTTTTATTACAACATAACTATTTAATTAGTTTCCTGATAAATTCTCTGTGTACAGTTATATTCTACTAAAATATTTTAATTAAGTTCTTAGGAACTATTAAATAATTTCCTGCAGCTCTGCCCCTTCTACGATAAAATAACCTGAAATTTACATTAGCTTCTTACACCCACCCACATCATTTATAATCCCATAAAACCTTCAACTTTCACAGAGAATGGGTCTCGTACAAGCCTTAATACGTCTTGTTCGCTTTTCTTTAGCGTTCGGATCCTGCATAGTAATTATTCCTAATACGGAAGGAAAAATTATGGAGCATATGCCTTAATAAATATGTTTCTTAATAGAAGTGACTCCTTTATTGTGAATATTATTTAATCTTAGAAATTAAATTTAGAAGAAAACTATTAAATCGGCTATTATAAAGGTAATTTTTGTACGCAATGGCATTGTCATGATAAAGTGGCGCAGTCGAATGTCGATTACCCCGGATTAAGATATTTATATGCAATTTAAATTGCCGCACGTTATCAACGTAACAATCGGCGGCGTTTTGAATTCAGGATTGCTCCCCGCTCTGGGATTAGGGCGGATTGCCATTTAAATTGTAAAATGTGATAATTGGATCGGTTTGCCAAAAATACTGAGCATGAATAAGTAATGTGATGGTTTATGGAACTTCAATTAATCATTTTTACCATTATCCTTATGCATATTTATATTATCAACATTAAAACATTCAAAATTATTATGTCACTGCACTGTATTTAATTACAAGATGAAAATGTATGATACTAGGATATCAGGAAGAAATACTGTCATTAAATGAGATATTCTTGAAATGTCTTAAATAAATATTCCCCAAATATCCATTTAAAGATTTCAGATTTTAGTGAAATCTTTCATGTAAATATGTGTATATGGTGTCCCATATTCGAGAGTGACCTCGCAATCATAAAAGGTACAAGATCGGTTAAATTCAGGCAAAAATCGTTTTTTTCTGTCGTTATTTAACCCATAAAGAAAAATAAATGATTAACGACCAAAGTGCCATTTAGTTCTTATTTCATTTGTTTATTTAATAGAAAAAAATAAAAATAAAATAATATTTTTTTTTAATTTTTGGTTTTTTCGGATATCCTGTGAAATAATCGGATTGCTTTGAAGCTTTAAAGGACATTTTCAAAAGCATCAGTTTACGTAGTTTTGCTCCATTTTCAGCAACCTTTAATTGCCCACGGTTTAGATTCTCGTGGTAAGACCTGAATTTGGGAGATCCGCTAAATAAATGAGATCCTCATGTAATATATACGAGTTTAAAATTTCAGTTAATGTTACCAAAACTTTTGAAATTTTTTTCTATTTTTAAATTAAAATTGGTAAGTGAATATATTAAAATTACTATAAAACTTAAAGCAAAATGAAATACGTTGTTAACTATCGCTTCCTTAATTATATAAAAAGAAAAGAGAATTTAAGTGTCATTGGTACATCATTAAATTCAAGCAAGCCATTTCAAGCAACTCATTTCCATCTAATGGAAAAATTTTTGGCCAAGTGAATTAATAAAGATGTTTAACTAACTAAATAGGCTTACAATTTAAATATTAATGAGCGCCACTGAATTCTTAGTAAAAAGAGCTATGGTGGTTTTCAAAATATTAGTAAGACGACAAAAATATGGAACAATATAAATCAAGACGTAATTTTGGCAGGCGAATCGTTTTATCACTTATGACTATTAAAGAAGCTGCTGTGTAAAATCGAATCTTAAAATCACCTTAAAATTTGAGGTATATATCATAGTGGCTCACCTAGTACGAGAAGTTCTAATTTATGCAAAAATTAAAAAAACTGCTTAATTAATTATCATACGTGCATCCCGGACTTTTTTCCAAGATTTCGTAACTTAGCCGAACTTTGGTAGACCATTCTTAGACCTAAGCATTTGAAAATCCTATTAAAGCGTCTCGTCAAGATAGGATCATATGGTATTGCAACGAAAGTTTGCTTTTGAGTTTTTACGATTAACTTTACAGCTATGTCTTCGGATCAGCTCATTAATAATTTTATCATCATAATCACTGACCCTAGCAATTGCTTTAGTCGTGAAAAAGCGTTAGAAAAACATAAGATTTACGTTGTGCAAATGAAAGTTTTTCCGTTCATGAAAAAAATTACGAGCAAAAAGAACATTTCATTACCTGCTATTTGGGGGAGAATTGCTGCCTGGAAGAATTATTTAATTGTCTCCCTTAAAAGTACTAGTGGCTTGTATTGATTTAATTTTTATCTTCATTGCTGGTTTATTAGCTTAAGTGTTTTGCAAAAATTATTTCCCGCGTCTAAAGCTAAATTTTTATATTTCATTGGCAATACTTGGTTGGCACCTGGATGTGCAGACGACTTAGCAGTCTTGTGATTGTTACCCACTTACAAAAATTTAGTTGAATTTCTGCATAATCATTGTAAAGCCTTAGAATCTGTTCATATTATGCCTTCCCCTCGACACCAAAAAATACCTGCGTCATCCTTGAATAATTTCAAAAGTCAAAATAGTTCATTTCATAGTCCCAAAAATTATTCTCAAACTTTTGTCGCAAATATTCCTAGTAACAATCTTAACCCTTCAGCATTAGCTAGTTCTTCAAATAATATAGGTTCAAGAGTTTCTTTATTCCCTGAAAAATTACAAAAGTGTCGCCTTTGCAATCAATCTACACATAATTTGTCGCAATGTTCTTTATTTCTTGCTAAATCCCCGCATGATCAGTTTGCTTATATTAAACAGAATAATGCCTGTATAAACTGCTTAAGGTTTACGCATATATTAAAGAAGGACAGTTCTTTATTTTTGTTCTTATAATTCTCGACATTTAACTGTCGCAATTTTCGATCTCGCCATCATACCTTAGTTCATTTTTCGCCAAATTCAAGACATAATAATTCAGTGGAATCCAACGTTCCTGAACCTTCTACTTTAATAATTCATGAGCCCCCGATTTCATCTCATCTCGATAATATTTCGCAATCACACTCGAACCAACAATTGTCAAATCAATCTGAAGAAGTGACACAGGTTAACTGCACATGTGCCTGTCTAAAATCTGTTATACCTAAAAGCACAGTACTTCTATCTACCACTTATGTGGACGTTATCGACGTACGAGGAAACATTCAAAAGGTTCGCGTACTCCTAGATTCTGCTAGTCAAGCTAATTTCATAACAGAGTCTTGCCTAAATCGATTGGGCCTTCCAAGAAAGAACTACGTTATCCCTATTGTGGGAATTAGTCAATCAGCGGGTTCTACTAGTGGGATTTCCAGTTGTATAATTAAACCTGTTGATGCGTCATCACTATTGTTTACCATTGAGATTTTTCTCTTTTAAGATTATGTCTCCACATTGGAACGTATTTCAGATTTGAAGCTTGGTGATAGAGATTTTAATATTCCTACTCCAGTCGATATATTACTTGGAGCAGATCTGTTTTCGCAAGTATTGAAGTCAGGTCCGCAAACTTGCCCCTTTTTTAGACCAAAAAGGTTATCTCAGGGTGGGCGAACCTTTACGTCATGCCAATATCCCGTTTGAGACGAAGTATCCTCTTCTACTTCCCCGTACTCATCGACTTACTGACCTTTTGATTGAACATATTCATAAAGAACATTTTCACCCTGGATTTAATACTGTTTTGTATTTACTTCGTCAACAGTATTGGATACTTTCCGCTCGCAGGGCCATCCAGTCTGTTTTATCAAAATGCATTCGCTGCTTTCGCCTTAAACCAAAATTGTATACCCCCTATATGGGAGATCTACCCTATTTTCGTATTTCAGAATTGAAGTATTTTTCGCACGTCACGTTAGAATATGCAGGTTCCATTAACATATCTTTAGGAAGATATCGTGGTTCCAAGTTGTCTAAGGCCTATATTTACCTTTTTGTCTGCTGTGCTGTAAAAGCAGTACACATCGAGTTAGTATCCAACATGTCTTCTGAGGCTTTTATAGCGGCTTTTCGGCGTTTTATCGCTAGACGTGGTCGTTGCTCCGATATCTACAGCGATTGCGGTACCAATTTTATTGGTGCTAATACCCAATTGCATGACTTGTCCAAACAAGCATGTGAGCAATTAAAAATCACTTGGCATTTCAATCCCCCCACTGCACCTCATTTTAAAGGACTGAGTGAAGCTGCAGTAAAATCTGTAAAGTATCATTTGTTCCGTGTTGTTGGAGATCAAATTTTAACCTATGAGGAGTTAAATACTTTGTTTATACAAATCGAATCGCTCCTAAATTCTCGTCCGCTTTGTCCTCAAAGTTCAGACCCCCAACGATCTGGCTTCATTGACCCCCGGTCATTTTCTGACCTTAGAACCCCTTACTACTTGTCCCAGTCCAGACATGTCTTCTCTTAAATTGTACCGTCTCTAGATGGCATCATAGGCTAACGAGAGAACTTTGTCTGGTTATTCTATGATGGCATCTAATTCAGCGTATGAATACCGATTTCTGGGTTCGGTGGAAGGACGAGTATTTGCATACATTACAACAGCGTTCTAAGTGGGTCCAAAAACCAAGTGGTTTTTAACCATTTCTTACTAAGTAGTAATAAAAGAAAAAGAGAAACCGGTCTTGGGTATTAGCGAAAATAGAGAAAACTTCGTCAGCGACTTCTCATTTCGATGGCGACTACGACTTGCGGCTTGACTTACACACTACATCTTGGCGAGAGTGATCTAACTTGACTGTAGCAACTACTGAGATCGTTGTTAAAGAAGTAAAGAAATTGTGGTAACTCGTAAGCAACTTCTCATTCTTACCACAAATATGACTCGTCACTCGACTCACACACTACTTCTTATCGACACTGAATCAACTTGATTGTAGCGGAAATTGAGGTCGACTGTAACAACTTTTTTCCAGCTTGTTTTACTAAGTCGGTATAAAAGTGCTCAATAAATTTTAAATATTGAATATTGAAATTGATTGTTTTGACTTGTGGATATATTCTTGAGACCGGTGATGTCCTTAAAATTATGGTAACATAAACTAACTTCGAATAAATTCAGCTTAATGACAGAGAAGGTTATGGTTGGGTTATTTCGTAACATCTGCCTTATTTGGGAAGTTTAATAAAACATAATTAAATCAAAATTGTTGAGAAAATATTTAATATTTTTGAATCCCTATGTTTAACTCAATTTTAACACACAATTTTCTTTGGTATAGATAATAAAAATGTATCATCACTTCTCAGTTTTTATTTTAAAAACTGATGTTTTTTTTTAAATCATTAAAATGCCCATTCATATATGCCCACACAACGCTACATTACTCAGAAACGATGCAAAAAATGCGTTAATTCTATAACTAATTAAAACTCCATTCGGTAAAGTTCGAGGCAGCAGGGTGCACTTATTTTAATTAAACTTTGTTTTGCGCAAACGGATTATTGAAGAATTTTAATTGATGTGCATTTACTCTAATGATCATTCTACCCTATTCGCCTGACGAGCGTATGGAATTTTTGCAATAATAAATGTTTAATAAAAATGAAAAGAATTTAGTTTTTGTTATAAATCCGTTGAATTAAATACACTGCATTTTTAGGAGAGTTTGAAATAGGGAAACCTGTCAATGGTAATATTGGATATTAATAGTGTCATCGAATATACATTACCCGTCAAGTCATAAAATTCGGGAGAGGTAACTTAATTTTTTTGTCAAGGCAATATTTTATATTTACTGTAAATAGCCTAATTTTGGATACCCTATAAAAAAAGAGACTAGTTGAATGATTAGGGTTACAAAATCAAAGTCATAATATAGCAACACCAATCAGATTAAACGTGTAAAACCCAAAAAAAGTTCTTAAATTGAATTTTCGTTTTAAATTTCTAGGGCCATAAAATTCACCAAAACATCTTAGTTCAATTAATAGATTGCCGATAGCTAAAAATGCATTAGGGTAAAGTCGGGTGAGATGGCCACCGTTTTCAATGGTAGGCGCCTGTGAATTTTTGGTGAGGGATATGTCTTACGATTATTTTTTTTATCATAGCCTATTTATCATCCTAACAGGTAGATAAATAAATACGATCAAAATACTTTTATTTTTTTTATTATTATTAGTATAGAAAAAAGCTACATGTGGCCATCTCTTACTGTTTGATGGAGATAGTTGGCCAATGCAGTGAGGGAGAGACGGCCACCGTCTAAAAAAGAAAATAAAATGAAAAACATCTGAAATTAACACATTATTCATAGGATTAATAAAAAAGATAGTCATTAGCAAGTATTTTGCTTCTTTTAAAACGCAGATTGACCACAATTTTGGCAAGTATTTATATAATGAGAGCAATTTTCATGAAACCACTTTTGGCATATTATGCACTGCAACCAATCTTCCTTTTTTCGGGTGTTGTTGTAGCTTTCTCCGCATCCCGCACATTCCGTATCATCCACTTCAGAAAGGGTATCGCTTTCTTCTTCATACTGAATTTCTATGTCCTCCTCATGATCAGAGCTAGGTGAAGGTGAGCGTTTACTCTTTTGAACATTCGTCTTTCCTCGAATTTTCTTTTTTGTGGGGTCGTTGAGTTTTTTATTTTTTTTTGCGGACCGCTCTCTCACAGTTGCAATATATTCAGGAGAGGTTAAAACGGTAGCAACCTTCTTTGCTCGTTTTTTTTGCAGAAACAACTAGTTTGGGTGTGGGATTAATCTGATCAAGAAGTTTCCCAGGTGTCAAATCTGGAAGAGTTGTTCCTTCCACTGGAGTTGTACATCGAGGAGGTTCTGATGTGTCAGCACGGCTACAGGATGGCACTGCATCATCCATCATATTGATTGGGCATCTAACTTCTTGTGTTTCTTCCGCCTTATTTTCTTGAGAAATGGAATGTTGACCGTTTGTTACTTGTGTGAGTGTTTCCTGGCGTCCTGTGGTTTCGCTGTTTATTATTCGATCAGAAACCGTGTATGCATAATCCGGTATGGAATCGGGGTTAAATGGAAATATGCCAGTGGCTCTGAAGCTGGACATTGCATTTCCAGCGGTCGCTGACTTTCCCCAGCTTTTCATTAGAACTTCACCAAATTGAAGACGTCCTAATTTCCTTCCCGGGTGACTGTGCATCCATTCTCTACAAGCTTGATAGTAGAATGACTTCAAAGACTTAAAAAAAGCTCTATCGAGAGGTTGCAAATAATGAGTGGTATGCGGTGGTAGGCACAACAAAACGACATTATTTGCCTCAGCTGTTTCTAGAAGTTCAACACAGGAACAATGAGATGCATGCCCATCAAGAATTAGTAATGTCTTCTCCTCTTCAGCTTTACGAGGCAAGAAGTGGTTTTTGAACCAATCCAAAAAAATGTTAGCAGTAACTTAGGCTGATTTTTGAGACATGACAATATGTGAGCCAGGCGGCATTGAATCGGTCCACTCACTCATTAAATTCTTGCCTTTAAATATGCAGACTGGTGGCAGAAAAACATCCTCTGCATTACAGCATGCGATGCACGAGATTGTCTCACCCTTTTTCCCCGATGTTACTGTAACAACATCCTTTGCTCCTTTTTCGGCAATTACATGGCCAGGTCGATTATTAAGTTGCAGGCCTGTTTCATCAACGTTATAGATACACCGAGGTTTCTCGAAAAGATTATTTTCTTCCAGTATTTCTTGCAGAAGTTTGAAATAATTTCCTACATCTAAACGGTTCATGCCCTTACCTCGCCCTAGGAATACACCTTCTGCCTTGCGAATGGACAAATCGGGGTGTCTTCTCAAAAAAGACCTAAACCAATCAGAACCGGCAGCTCCCTTTTCTTTATTGAACTTATGATTGATCTGTAGACTCTCCGCGAAATCGTACGCAAGTTTTCGTACATCGGGTACTGTCATCGAAAAACCATATTTTTGCGTTTTTTTAATATGTTGAACCAATTTGTTTTCATTTGCCTCACCCAACATACTATCCGGTCCCATTTTACCAGTTGTGGACACATTATTTTTTATTTTTCTTTCAAGGGTTTTTCTAGGAATTCCATAGTTTTTTGAAGCGTTATTGACAGAACAACCATTTCTGACATCTTTAATTGCCCGTCTGAGATTTTCTTTAGTATAATTTCCACCATTTTAGTTTTTCCTTTTATAGTTCGTTGGCATTTTTCCGCAGCAAACACTGGAAACGAGGTCAAACTGCAAAAAAAAAACACGTTAAGTCATATGGTCATCTATCCCTACTGTTAGGTGGCCATCACTCCCGAATGCTAGGGAGAGATGGCCAAGGTGATAATTAAAAACCCCTGCACATTAATGAATTTTTTTTGTGGTTAGGATTATCTAATGAACATTCTACTCACCTAATATGTTGAATTCGGCAGTAATTTTTTGCCTATACATTCACAGTAGAAGGTAACACAGATATATCATAAAATTTCACCGGTACGTGATATTTTTTTTATTATTACGGTGGTCTAAGTTCATAGACACACTGGTTGTGCTGATGCATAAATGATTATTGGCGGAGAGGGCTGGCAGCGCCATCGCATGGCGGGTTCTTCAAGTTTTAACCGTTGGCCATCTCTACCGGCTAGCTATCTCACCCGACTTTACCCTAGTATAAAATGTTTTCATAGAAGTACCTCTTGTATTTCGAACCCAACATATTAAGATGCAACATTTCGATATTTATTAAAAGTAACTGAAAAGCATTAATAAAAACACGTCACAGTTATATGCACACTCCACTTTTAAACTGTAGTCAGCCTCATTGATAGCCAATGGCTCTCTTTTCTTATAGAATCTCTAAGGACCAAAATTTCAAACGGAAATGTTACATTCCCTTAGCAATCAGTATAGCCAAGGCTGAAAATATAGATAGCAACCCTGTATTTGAGCCTAAAAATTAACCAGTTTTAAATTTTTTCGACGTTTTACGCTTGAGTATAGCCGTAAACCTGTATGTTTTCCGAAATCTCAACTTATTTAGAATTTAAATATGCATAGTAAACGAAACCTTCAGGATCATCTTGAATTTAGAGAGGCCTTTTAGCCTTAAAGCCTCAATTACGGACAGAGGCCCATATACCACGACTACACGGAACACAGGAGATCGGGTTATTGTGTGAGTGTATGCTGATTGTTGTGTACCAGATTGGAAAATTAATTGAGTTACTCGCCTCGTATAGACAATGCCTGGCTGTAATACACCAGTAACCGCTGCCGAATATGTTTTGTCTGTTTATAATTTAATTAATTTTAGACCGCCGACCGAATGTACCTTGTTTTGCCCATTTGGTTTAGATATTTAAAATATTTTATGCTGACTATTTTATGGCAGATTTTTCTTTGTCTATGTAAAATTATGGGTTTAGGAATTGAAAAATATGACATTAAATTATGCAGTTAAACAGAATATCCGATAATAAGAAATTGGTTATAAAGTCTTGTGAAGTTAGAAAATAATTTTTTATTAGCAGATGTTAGGTCATATAGATTGTATGGCAAATACATTTTTATTGATATTTTGAATACACCTAATCGCAATTATTTAAAATTTTAAGCACATACTACTCTCGTTATTAATTTTATAGCAACTTGTGTTAACATTTATACAGGGTGAAATATTCTCCACCAATAATTTTACGACACCCTGTATGCATTTGTACAAATGGTTATTAAATAAGTTGACTACAATAATAACAGAATATATTTTACAGTTAACATCAGGCATTTACATAATTTTAACAAAAATGCGTCTTCAATTTTCTAAAACACCCTGTAAATTAAAATCACTTCATTTTTCGACATTCCTCATTTAAAGTTTTTGCTTAGCTTTTAACTAGAATTACGACTGGTAAATATACCGGATAGCGCATATCGGGAAAATATTTTAAAGTATACAGGGTGCTTCAAAAAAGTAGGGCGATATAAGCAGCATTTTTAAAAATAAAATGCCATTCTTTTTATTTTATTTTGAAGACCGCCTTAGGCTACCTAGTATATGCGCTAAATATGGCTGCTTTGTCATGCGCAGTTTGACTGCAGTTATTTTTTATAAAAAAATCTAAAAATCATTACATCATTTAATTTCATCTTGACACTAGAAATGTTAATTCAATGTCAATATTGGACTTAATTGGGATTCTAGAAGAATGGAGAATTACTTTGACTTAAATTGTTTCCTTCTGTCATATACAGGGTGTTCGTAGTTAGCAATCATATTTTACGAATTTCAAAGCTCCATTTCTCGCTTTTTTTAATGGAACACCGTGTATATTTTTTATCTATTTAATGAAGATTTAATACATAAACATTTTTTATTATGTGAACATATTAGCTATCTTTAGTCGTTTTTAAAATATTCACGATAATCATTAAACAAGCATATTAAAAATATTTATCATTTTATTATTATTACATTAAGTGTTCAATATGTCCTCCGTTTTGTTCAAAATATAAATTAATACGTTGCTGAAAACTTCTTTCTACTTCATGTAGCATTTGTGGAGTTACTTGAGCAAACGCATCCCGTATTCTCTGCTCCATATCTACTGCCGTTGTAGGTGGATTTCTATAAACAATTTCTTTTACAAAACCCTGTAAAAAAAATCTAACTTTGTTAGGTTAGGTGATCTGGCTGGCCAATAAACAGGTCAATTCCTTCCAATCATTCCTTCAAAGGTTATATTTAAATATTCAGTGTCATTTTGAGAAAAATGTGGAGGAGCTCCGTCCTGTTGAAACCACATTCGGTTTCTAGTAATTAATGAAACATTTGCAAGAAATCTAAGCATTTCATTTTGTAAAAATTGAAGGTACATTTCTCCATTGAGATGACCATTAAAAAAATAGGGACCGATAATGGTGCTTCCAATAATTCCACCCCACACATTTAATGACCACCTATACTGGTAGTCGATCTGCCGCATAAAATGGGGGTTTTCGGATGAATAATAATAAAAGTTATGTCTATTTACTGATCCGTTTTTATGAAATGTTGCCTCATCCATAAATAGAACGTTATTAAAAAACGTGGGGTCGTTTTGTAATTTATTTCTGCTCCAAGTACAAAATTCAAGTCGGTTTTGTATATCTCTATCAAAAAGTGTTTGATATTTATGGTTGTGATATGGATGAAAATTATTTCTTTTTAAAATTCCTTGCACTGATCTTTCACTTCTTCCAACTCCGATATTTGACTGACTTAAGTGAGGATCTTCGGTTACTGTTAATAACACATCTAACTCTTGCTCCTGATTAGTAACAGGCCTCATTCTATCTTGCTTGGGGTAACAAACACTCCCTGTCTCCACAAATCTTGCTAGTAACCTCCAAAAAATTTTTCTTCTAGACATCTTCTATCAGGATAGCGCGCCCCATACATTCGAGAGGCTAAGAGGCAATTACTTTAATTTTCCCCCAACACAAATATCATGTCAACAAGTTCGTCTTTGCTAAAATGCATTTAATGAGTATGCAATTTTCGTTCAGATTAGATTTCTTTAAATCTTAAAGCTCATTTAAATCTTCGCTCCATAAAAACCGGTTTCGATGAATTTCTAAATTATGCCAGTGAATATGACTTTGATATTTTGGGAGTTACAGAGACTTGGCTTACACCAGATGATGATAGCTTGATTTTTAACATACCTAATTATAATTTTATAAGGAAAGATCGGAATGGGCGGGGTGGCGGGGTTGGTATTTATGCAAAGAAAGTCATTAAGTTCTCTTTAGTAACATTTCCCCATATAACTGATGAGTTTGAGTATTTAAGTATAAGGTTTATTGCAAATAAAAGAAATATTTTATTAGTAAATATATATAGGCCACCCTCTTCTAGCATGCCTACATTTCTTGAACTTGTTGAAGAAATTTTTACTATATCTGTTCCATGCTATGATAGTATAATTTTTATGGGGGACTTAAATATAGATTTACTTAGACCAACTGCAGCAACTCAAAACTTTAAGTATCTTTTGGAAGTATTCGATCTTCGGCAACTGATTAATAACCCTACTAGAATCAACAATCGGTCTAATACCCTTATTGACGTCATTGTAGCTAGCAGTAACATCGAGTGTCTTAGCTCTGAATCTACCTGTATATCGGAGTCCATATCTGATCATAATCTAGTTCAAGCGATTTTAAACTTACCAAAATCTAAATTATGTAAAAAAGTTGTTAGGTCCAGGGACTACAATAGTATTAACATGACTTCATTTGGGGAGGAGGCCCAGCAGCTACAGTGGCATAATATTTATTATATTTCTGACATTAATCAAAAAGTGTCATTACTTAGCAATAATATTTCCTATTTAATAAATAAATACGCTCCGTTTAAAACAAGACTATATAAGGATAGACCATTTACGCCGTGTATAACGAGTAATATTAAACATCTAATTAAATTAAGAGACAAAGCTCGGAAAAAATATACTCGACAAAAAACTCTCGTGAATTTGTCATATTACAGGCAATTAAAGAATTATACTAAACACGCAATTAATCGCGAAAAAATTACTTTTTTCAAGCAAATGTCTACAGAAAAGGGTAAAGAATTTTGGAACAAAGCAAAAAAACTTAATTTTACTAAAAAAAAGATTGACCCTATTCCTGAAAATCTCAATTTACCCGAGGACTTAAATAATTTTTTTTCGAACACCGTGGGCCCTACTAATTCAACATCATTAGAAAAACTTAACTTTTATAATTCAAATACATTTAGTCACTTTGAGACGGAATTTAATATAAGTCTTATAACTGAAAATAAAACTGTCGATATTATAAATAAAATAGGGTCAAATGCAATAGATGGTGATGGAATTTCCATTAGAGATCTTAAACTATGTCTTCCTTTTTGTCTTAAGCCATTAGTCAATATTTTAAATTCCTGCATCTTAGAAAACCAATTCCCCGATGATTGGAAAAAAGCGATACTCATTCCCTTACCAAAAATACCTTGTCCAACAGATTATAAAGACATTAGGCCAATAAGTATTCTGCCTGTCATTTCAAAAATCTTAGAACGTCACGTATATAACGAAATAGCTGACTATGTTTATAATTTAAAAATTATTCCTGATTGCCAGTCAGGATTTCGTAAATCTTATAGTACTATAACAAGTCTTATCAGTATTGTTAATGATATCAGGTTTAAAGAGGATTCAAAGGAAATAACTTGCCTAACTCTTTTAGATCTAAGTAAAGCATTCGATACCATAGATCACCAAATGCTTTTGGCAAAACTGCACTATTATGGTTTTTCGGCAAATGCCATAAATTTTTTTAGCTCTTATCTTAAAGATCGGTTACATTGTGTCCGAACGGTGAATGATGGTGAATTTAAATTTTCAAGGTTTTTGTCATTTAAAAAAGGGGTGCCTCAGGTTTCCATATTAGGCCCCTTACTTTTCTCTTTATATGTTGCTGATATGAATCAGTGCATCGAAAATTCTAAGCTGCACCAATTTGCTGACGACTCCCAAATTTATAATTCTTTTAAAATATCAGACGCTCAGGTGGCACAGAATAAAATTAACGCCGACTTAAATCAGATTGCTTTGTTTGCTGAAAACCATAACCTCAAATTAAATGCTTCAAAGTCATGTGCAATGTTTTTTTCACAAAATAAAAGTAATCTTCTAGATTGCATGGAAAATTTTAAAATTAATATTAATGGAACAGCTATACCAACCGTTGCGGAAAAACGTAATCTAGGGGTTATATTCGATTCAAATCTCAGCTTTGCCTCCCACATTAAGAACAAAATTAAAATTGCTTACGGTCGTTTAAAAAACTTATATCAATACAAAAATCAGTTACCATCAAACACCAAATATTTGCTTTGCAATTCGCTTGTACTGTCTTTGGTGGATTATGCGGACATTGTGTATGGCGACTCACTAACCGTATCTCTGTCAAGGACGGTGCAAAAACTGCAAAATAGTTGTATGCGTTTTTCCTTTAATATATCGTATAGAGACCACATTACTCCTTATCTAAATTCACATTTTATATTAAATATGAGAAATAGAAGGAAGTGTCATATGTATAATTTAATTTACAAAATAATTAAATCAGGTCAGCCGCCATATTTAAGAGACTTATTTTTTCACCATGATTATATACACAATGTAAGAAATCCAAACTTAATTAGAATTCCATTTCATCGAACATCAGGTTTTAAAAAATCATTCCAGTATGTAGGCATTCATATGTGGAACAGGTTACCGGATTACATTAAAAATAGTTCACCAAAGAAATTTATTGCATATGTTAAAGAAATTCTTCTTGATTCTCAACTAACATAGGCATTTTAACAAATTCACGCCATCAAATTTTTATTGGTCTTGTTGATCTTGCAGGCATAAAAATAAAATTTTAAATGGTTCATTTTGGAATATCTATTCATTTTTGCGTCGTGTTGCCCTGGTTTTCCAGCCTCGGCTCGTGTTTTTTGCCGCCCTTCCTCCTCTCTGTCTATTGCACAGATGGTACCTATATTAATGTAATTGATATAGTAAATTATTACACTATATTTTTTTTGTTTTTATCTTTTATATGTTTTTAGGGTTTAATGACTTATTTTCTTAATAATTATAATTGGGAAAGTCTTTATTCTTCTTTTAGTTGTAATTAGGTTAGTATGTTTTAACGGTCTGAGCAGCACATGCGCGCTAGCTCGTGTATGTGTTATCGGTTGTTTTTATAATCGCAGTTCAGTCCGCATTACTCTTAGCATTGTGTAAATTCTTGTAATAAAAAAATGTAATTTTCTATGTACAATGTTTAAGTGGTAATAAAAGTCTTTTGAATTTGAATTTGAATTTGAATTTCTGAAACAAAACTCTAATTTTCTTTTACAAACAAAGTTACGATAATTCAAATAACTGAATACTTAAGCTGATAATACACATACAAAAATGATATTCTCACCAAAAATTTATTTAGAGAAACAGGTGAAATATTTTGCTTGGCAACAAAAAAGGTATTAAAATACCTATTTTGTTAAGAATGCAGATTTTCTTGTTCTTATTTAAACATTTTATTATCTACGGATAATTATCGTGAATATTTAAAAAACGACTAAAGATAGCTAATATATGTATGTTTACATAATAAAAAAATGTTCATGTATTAAATCTTCATTAAATGGATAAAAAATATACAGGGTGTTCCATTTAAAAAAAGCGAGAAATGGAGCTTTGAAATTCGTAGAATATAATTGCTAACTACGAACACCCTGTATATGACAGAAGGAAACAATTTGAGTCAAAGTAATTCTCCGTTCTTCTAGAATCTCAATTAAGTCCAATATTGATATTGAATTAACATTTCTAGTATCAAAATGAAATTAAATGATGTAATGATTTTTAGATTTTTTTTATAAAAAAAATTATTGCAGTCAAACTGCGCATGACAAAGCAGCCATATCTAGCGCGTATACTAGGTAGCCTAAAGCGGTTTTTTTTTTTTTTTTATTCATTAAACGGGAAACCCCCATTACAAAAAAAAACAAATTATAAAATACAGTTATGTCAATAATTAATAATCCTTACTTAAACTATTAAGAATTAAAGTACTTAACTAAAAAAAAAGACACTTAAGTAAATAAACAAAAAAAAAATATCTTTGTATTAACTAATAGATTAGGAACATAAATTCTCACTTGGTTTACCCATCAAACAACATATTAATTAAAAATAATAATTGAACAATACTAAGTATTCAAAATTTTCATTAAACTACCCTTAAAAGACCCATATGAATTGCTAAAAACATCTAGCCTCTCCTCCCGATCCAAAAAATCTAGAGATCTCTCCAAAAAAGAGTTTTTACCATAATTGGTTCTATGGAACCCAATATGAAATAAATTATTTTGTCTAAGTGTTCTCTGAGGAATAGAAAATTTAACCTGGGAAAGTAAATCCGGACAGGATGTAATACCATTCAACAACTTGTCAAACATTGTTCTTCTTTTATCCAAAGACAAAACTTTAACATAATTCAATATTTGGGAATAATCATGATTAGCAACAAGATCTAAATTAAACATGTAGTTATAATATCTTAGAAATTTGTTTTGCACACTCTCCAGTAATGACTTATAGACATTATACTGGGGAGTCCAGATAATTGAGCCATACTCAAGCTGTGATCGTACCAATCCCACATATACAGATTTGACAGCCTGCAATGATAACCCCTCACAATTTCTAAGCGTAAAACCCAACATTCTATTAGCTTTTACTACTATTTGGTCTATATGATTGCAGAAGTTTAATTTCGTGTTAAACAGTATTCCTAAATCCTTAGCAACATCCTTTAATTGAAGTTTCTGGCCGTTAATTGTGTAAAATGATGGTATCCTACTTTTTTTCCTATGAAATGAAATTTGGAAGCATTTATTAATATTCAAATCCAACAAATTATTTTGGCATCACAGAGAAAGGCTATCAAGATCTTTCTGTAAGAGGCTGACATCAAGTTCATTTATAATAACCAAGAAAAGTTTGAGGTCATCAGCAAACATTAAAAATTCACAATACTCCAAGACATCCCTAAGGACATTAACAAACAAACTAAATAGTAAAGGAGAGCAGTGTCCGCCTTGTGGCACTCCAGAAAAAACTTCAATCACCTTAGATATAAAATTACCAAGTTTAATCACTTGCTTTCTATCACTAAGAAAGCTAAGCAACCATTTTAGCAATCTATCAGAAAAACCTACATTTCTCAATTTTTCAATTAATAACAAATGATTTACCTTGTCAAACGCCTTGGAGAAGTCTGTATATACAGCATCAATTTGATACCCCCTCTCCAAGGCATCTGACAACTTGTTGTGGTATATGAGTAAATTTGTAAGAGTGGACCGACCACCTCTAAAACCATGCTGTTCCTCAACAATAATTTCTCTACATTGCCAATTTAAATGGGCAAACATAAGGCTGTCAAAAGTTTTGGGGATGGATGACACTATGGACACACTACGATAATTTCTGACATCATCCCTTGACCCTGATTTAAAAATAGGAGAAATATAACCTTCTTTCCATATGTCTGGAAATGTTCCAGAAATAAGAGATAAGTTAAAAAGTTTACATAGTGGCTGTGATAGTGCATATCGACAGTTTTTCAAAAGAATATTGGGGATTCCATCTGGACCAATCATTAACTTATTAGGCAAAGCCCCCAGCTCATCAAACACCTCAGCCAGACTTGTGACAGGACAGTCAATATTAATTTGGCTAAAAGACTTTTCAGGTGGGGTTGTGCTTGCATTTGAATAGACTGCAGAAAAGTGAGTAGCGAATAAATCAACAATCTGCTGACCATCAGTTGCAACACTATTATCTAAAAACATTTCCCTTGGTATAATGTTAGATGCTCTTTTCTTATTAACGAACTTCCAAAAATTTTTCGGATTACTAGTCAAGTTCTTATTCAAAGTAGCAAGATAATTTCTGTAGCACTCTTGACTTAACCTTTTACACTGAGCTCTCAGAACGGTAAATTCATGATAATCTCTTCCATCATGGGATAGTTGGTATTTTTTATGCTTACTTTTAAAATATGGAGGAAAGCTAGATGTCTTATATTTTTTTTGAGGCACAAAACATTGTATACCAAAATTTAAAATGTTATAGATTTCTGACACCATAATGTTAATATCGCTATCATTAAAAATAGTATCCCAATTTATAGAAAAAAGATAATCATTTAAACCCTGATAGTTCCCATTTTTAAAATCAAAATAAAATTCCTCAACTCTAAGTGAATCCAACATTACATTGTTGTCTACTCTAAAATTACAGGTATAAGAAATATGTTTTTGAAGGTGGTAGACAATGGTACAGTGAAAACATCTTGTCGGACTTGCATTGTCTTATTTATTTATTGTAACACGACGTTTCGGTTGGTAAGTATCTCCAACCGTTATCAAGTGTAAACTGACAGCAAACTACTATTCTATAGGCTTATATACTAGATGTGTGCAGCGATGTGGAAGGGTAGGGAAGGGAGGGAAAGTCATCCGTGAAAAAGAGTTGGAGGGGGGGAAGGACACGCGTCTCTCTAGATCCTACACTGTCCTGAGAGTAGAGGCTTCCAGATGTTGGGTATATCGACGCTTGGCTGGCTGAAGATCCTCTAATTCTGTGAAATGAAAGCTGCCTCTACGAACTTCCTCTTCCGCCAGTGCTGTTCCTTGTGCAGAATCTTGGCTTCTGACCAATGGATATTGTGTCCATTATGCCACGCGTGCTCTGCTATCCCGGATTTGCAAACCTCTCCTCTTTGCACAGATTCTGCACAAGGAACAGCACTGGCGGAAGAGGAAGTTCGTAGAGGCAGCTTTCATTTCACAGAATCAGAGGATCTTCAGCCAGCCAAGCGTCGATATACCCAACATCTGGAAGCCTCTACTCTCAGGACAGTGTAGGATCTAGAGAGACGCGTGTCCTTCCCCCCCTCCAACTCTTTTTCACGGATGACTTTCCCTCCCTTCCCTACCCTTCCACATCGCTGCACACATCTAGTATATAAGCCTATAGAATAGTAGTTTGCTGTCAGTTTACACTTGATAACGGTTGGAGATACTTACCAACCGAAACGTCGTGTTACAATAAATAAATAAGACAATGCAAGTCCGACAAGATGTTTATAAGAAATATGATGAATTGACTTACAAAAAAGTGGATCTGAAGACTTAAAACATTTCATGGCGCCATCGTTGGTATACAGAAGATCCAGGAACACATCCCTGCTATTTGGCATATCAATCATTTGGTACATATTAAAAAAACCATATATTTGTGCTAGAAACACGGCTGGTGAATTTGTTGGACAGTCTACTTGGACCCCATTATGAGCATTTGACCAATGTACCTCCGGCAAATTGAAGTCACCCATCATGTAAAACTTAGTGCTAGGATACATAGAACAGATTTCTTCAATTGTGATGCAGTGATCACTATAGATATCATCAGAGGACCCTAGGGGAATATATACACCGCCAACTACAAAACTTGATCCTGAACATTTACATAACAAAAATAGCTGTTCAAAGTGAGATTCTGTCTTTTTAATGATTGAAGCTTGTATGTGATTTTTTACCAGTATTAGCACTCCACCACCTCTACTCTTTGATGTAATCTGCACATTTCTATCAGCGCGAAATATACTGTAATTACAGCAACTAAGTTCTTCCGAAAAAATGTCTTCATTCAACCAACTCTCCGTAATAGCAATAATATCATAACTTAAACAATCCAACATTAAGTTCAACTCAGCAATTTTGGTACGAAGCCCTCCCACATTCTGGTAATACATTTGTAATGGGGTATTGGCTAGTTTTTTCTCGTGTTACGTGTGTTATCTCTCAGGCTGTCTTTCCTTACAACAAGGTTTTAAAAATAAAATAAAAAGAATGGCATTCCATTTTAAAAAAATGCTGCCTATATCGCCCTACTTTTTTGAAGCACCCTGTATACTTCAAAATATTTTCTAGATATGCGCTATCAGGTTCCAAAAATTTTTTAAGAGGTTAGAAAATTTTAACTTAATTTTTTAACCCTGTATATTAATAAATGTAGTTATCATATTGAAAAAGTAATCGTCAAATAATAGCTCGATAATACGTTTTTATTTAGGTTTGATTTCGGATTTCCAGTATTTATCTGTTACAAGTCATGTTGCAGATGCTAGTTATGCATAGCGTAGCAAGATAAGTCTTTATTGGAATCGGATTTTTCTGCACGCTGATCTTGATTATCAAAAATTACCTTTACGTTATTTCTTAGCCGGCTTCCTGATAAATGATCGATCGTTCTAACAGCATTGTCTTTTCGTAGCAATTCGTCACTACATCATTTGCATTGTCTAGAGAAAAAATAATTATGCCATCAGGAGGGTTTGAAATATTATCTGTCTCAAATTTTGTGATTCAATATGGTGCAAGATTCACCTTTAATTATTATTATTGAATTTCTCTCTAATAAATTTGAGCTACAGCTTTGACATGCATTGTAGTTTATAAGCACATGTTGTTGCACATGTAGGCAAACATGAATTTCTTTCTGCGGCAAATAAGCAAAATATTTATTTTATGCACTGAATATTCGTACACCTATTTGCCAATAAGCTTAAAATATTTAAATATAATTTTTATAATCAAATCTCTATTTCTTGAACCTCTAATTAGACCTATGCAATAAATATGATGACTACTATGTTGTATGTTATTAATTTGACATTAAAAAGTTAATAGGGCAAGCCTTTTCTTCACAATTTAATCATTTGTAATATATTTATATAATTTACATGTTATACTTTTCAATGTTACGTTGACTCCTCTTCAGAATGGACTTTTTCATCAAGAAGATAATATCAAGTATACAATAAAGGATGAACAAAAAGCTCAAATAAATACAATGATATTCTAAAAGAACTCATTGCTTTCTGTAGGAAGAAAGACACATCGTTTGTTAAAAGAAGCCAAAAACAAAGATATGATTTATAAGCTTTTATCCGGGCGTAATAAGAAGCTCTATATCGAAGCAAGCCTATTCTCTTATCATAAATAAAATAAAAGCAGCCAAACAGCGGAACACAAGGGGTGCATATATTCAAATCTGGCAAAAGACTTCGACAAGTTAACGCCTATACGGTAACACGTTGGTCGTACAAATCCTAACGGCTTATCTCTTTTCCTCTTGCCAACTTTGGCAACAATTCAAGGTGAAACTCGGCAGTTTCCCGATTTGCCGCACCTCCCTGTTGACATTTGAAAAGTGGGCGAGAAGCAACACAAAGAAAACTTTCGCATTGGCCAATTAACATTTGGAATTGTTTTATCTGTCGGGGTTATATTTGAAAAAGGGTGTGAAAATTATCGTCATTCTCGAATGTCATTGCCAATTACGTTTTCTTTGTAAATGTGTTTAATTTAATTTCATCTTTGGCTTTTGCTGTATAATTTATATAATATTGATTATAAAAAAAAAATATTTTAAATTGGATGTTATTATTAAAAAAAAAAAATTACAGATAAAGGCAACAATGCAAAGAAATAAAATTTGTTTGTTTGTAATTTTTATGGGTATTTCATGAAAAAAGCAAATTTAGGAACAAATTACCAATTAGTACTGGAAAAACGGACTGGACGTGCCAAATTTCTTTTTATTTTTATTATTTCTTACTCAATTACAGATACTCAATTTTTAAAAACAAAAAGAGACAAAAAAATATTGGTAGGTATAAAACTCAATATTTACTTTAGTATTGACGTAATATTTATTAAAATGGATAACTTAATGCTATTTCGTCATAACAAAATACATTCTTCTTAAATTAGCTTGTAAAGGCTGAAATTGTTGAAATAGGTTCGAAGGGGCATACCGCGCGACGTTAGTAAAAACACATCTTTTAAAGTCAAGATCTATATTAAAAATTCAAACCACAAGTATATATAATTATATCCAGCACCTTTTTAGTATTTCACTACTTGCTTAATATAAAGACCCAGTTATTTCCTAATAGTTTGCAATTTAATGTACTAAATTATGACATCGTGTGGAGGTGCTAATAACCTCCAATATTATACTCGTAATATAGGATATTTTGCAATTATCTAGTTTGTTCACTAAACATCCGTTACACCTCCCCCCGATGAAAAAGTAAACATTTTTTATACAATTATGATAAATTTTTTTCTTTGTAAATTATAATCCTAATACCTTGGTAAACTATTCTAGTCCAAAAAACATTGTTAATCCTGATATTTATTTAATTTTTTTTTAATTAAAATATTTTTTTATGTTATTCTTATGCACCTCTAATTGTTTGTTTCCGAATTCTAAAACTACATTACAACCCCTATCTTCTAGAACTACGTAAGGACCCTTAAACAGTTCTTCCATTTTATTAGTCCTATTGTCGTTTTTCAATAATACCCTTTCTCCTACATTGTAATTAATTTTCTTGCTGATGTGTCAAAATTTTGTTTACAAATTATTTTTGTTTGAATTAAGTTAGTTTTAGCATCATTCCAGGCTGTCTGTAATCTAAATTTAAGCTCGCTAGGATATTCATCAAAGTTGTATATTGGTTCTGTTGGACTGTCAATATTTGAAGGTATTAAAGCTTGCTTTCCGAATACTAATTCATAAGGTGTATTATTGGGTTGCACTGTGTACAGTATTATTGTATGCGAAACATCACTACGGTACCCAAGCACTCCAATTACTTGAACCTTTAGATATTTGCAATCGCAAATAAGCACCCAAATTTTTATGAGAGTTTTCTAGGGCAATTAGCGTTTCATGGTGGTGAGCTGTTGAATTTAATTGCTTTATATTTAACAACTTACAAGATTCCTTAAAGACATGTGATAAAAACTCTGTTCCTTTGTCTGTCACAACACTTTCGGGAATACGGTATCTTAATATAAACGTATTTACAAATGCCTTTGCCACCGTATGTGCTTCTTTATCTGGAATAGAACAACACTCAACAAATTTTGGTAATTCGCTCTGTAAGGTCGAGATATACTTATTATTTTCAATATCTGTTGGTAACGGGCCTACCAAATCAAGAAACACTTTCTGGAAGGCTGCAGAGGCCGTCGTAGTTATTGTCAAGGGTGTTTTATTAGGTTTTGAGTGTTTACATCTTTGACATTCATCGCACCTTTTTATAAAACTTTCGACATCCCTCTGCATTCCTGGCCAAAAATAGCATTTCTTAATATTTTTATACATGCGTTTGACTCCTGCATGTCCTTCCGTGGGAAGGGTATGATAGTCATTTAATATAATCTGTATTAATTCAGGATTTGTAATTTTTTGAATGTCTTTTAAAACATAGATTTTTAAAGATGTTTTACATAGAATATTTTTAACTTTCTTTAAATCACTTAGCATTTTATAATTTTCTTCATTTTTTAGTAAAATTACATTTTCAGTATTATTTTGTGTACACATTTTATCCAGGTTAAGCAATGACTCACCTAAGTCAGACATTGTTCCATAATTCTGATTAATAAAAATTGTTTGCAAACTTTCATCATAATATATATTTTCATATTTATTAACGTTATTTTTATTTTCTTCATTTCTACCAAAGTAATTACTTTTTAATGTCGTTAATTTTGTTTTCGGTACCGATTTTAACTCAATTGAATGTTTTGGTGGTTTTAATATTTCTACTACCACAGGGTAATCAAGATTATTGGCTGAAGAAACATTATGATTTAAATTCTGAGCATCCGCTTTTTTCGCTTGTGCTCTTGTCATTACATATATTTTTTCATGTATTTTATTACTCATTTCTTTAAGGTCGTCGGATTTTAATATTATGCGAGAAAGCGCGTCAGCCGTAACATTATCCGCTCCTCTAACGTATTCTACTGTAAAATCATATTCCTCTAATAAAAGTCTAAATTTTGTTAACCTACTAGATGGGTTAACCATACTAAAGAAATAAATTAACGGTTTATGGTCTGATAAAATTTTAAACTTTCCTGCGAATAAATAAGGTCTAAAATGTTTAACGACCCAGACAATTGCCAACAACTCTTTCTCTATCGTGGCGTAATTTTGCTCTGATTTATTTAAGGCTCTAGAAGCATAGGCTTTTGGTTTATCATTTGTATTTGACAAAACACATCCCAAAGCCATGCCACTGGCATCGGTTCTTAAAATGAATTCATTATCTGGAGAAAAATCTGGATACTGGAGTAATGCTTTTTAACTTTTCAAAAGACTTATTACATTCTCTAGTCCATTTAAAATCTACGCCTTTTTTTGTTATTTGATTTAATGGCTGTGCGATGTAAGCAAAGTTCTTAATAAACTTTCTATAGTAATTTGCAAAAGCCACAAACCTTTTGCACTCGTCAGCTGATGTTGGAACTGGGTAACGTGATAATTCACATGTGTTTTTTCGGGGTCAGGTAAAATACCTTCAGCTGATATAATGTGACCTAAATACAATATTTCTTTTTTTAAGAATTCGCACTTGTTTGGATTAAGCTTAAGATTTGTACGTCTTAATCGTTCAAAAACTTTTATTAAATTTGTGTTATGATTTTGTAATGAATTTCCAAAAACAATTAAGTCATCGAGATAAATAAAACATGCGTCGTAGTTTAAACCAGCCATTGCTACAGTCATAATCCTCGAGAAAGCACTTGAAGACATTTTCATGCCCATCGCTAGACGTTTCATTTGAAACTGACCTTTATCTGTAGTAAAAGTTGTACAGGGTCTACTTCCTGGATGTAGTTCACACTGATAATATGCTTATGCCAAATCTAGATGAGAAAAATAAACTGCTCCCGATAAGGAATCCAACATTTCCGTTATATTTGGCAATGGAAATTTTTCATTTTTAATTTGTTTATTTAAGAGTCTATAGTCTATAACAACACTAAAGTTCTTATTTCCATTTTTATCTTGCTTTTTTGGAACTAACAGAAGTGGTGAATTCCACTCTGAATAAGCTTCTTCGATAATGTCGTCACGTAACATTTTACCAATGTGATTTTGAATCCCTTGTTTTTGAGCATGTGGGAGTCTATATGGCTTTACGAAAACTGGAGTAGCATCCTCTTTTAAGTGAATTTTTTGTTGGTAGACATTTGTTACAGATAAAGGCTCATTTTCAATGTCAATAGATAAAATTTGTGCATACTTAGCACAAATTTTATCTATTGACAATTTTTCCTGTGAACTTAATGATTTTTTATCGATTAAGTTTAAAATTTTTTCAACCCTTTCAACCGAGATGGATTAAATTTAAAGGAATCGTAGTTCGATAAACTCTGGAGTGTTGGATAAAAATTTTTTAGTTTAATTTCTCTTTCATTAACATTCAAAAATCTTACAGGAATTATATTATTCTCTGGTTTCACAATAGCACTCGCTACAATTACACCCTTACATACCTCCTCATTTAAAACTAAACATTCTTGCTTTATTCCTGTAAAACAATATTTTATTATTTCGCATCTTGGCGGAATAATTGTATAGAATTTATTGTCTTTAGTTTCTAGTGGTAAATAAAGTTGTTTTTCATTGTGCCAGAATGAAAATAAAAATTCTTCATAGGTAATACTAGCGTTAAATTTTGTAAAGAAATCTGAACCTAGCACACCATGTATAGTGTCATCAAACGCTTCTATTACAATGAACTCGTGACATATATTTTCATTGTTAATAAAATTTTTGCTGATCCTTGAGATAATGTGGAACCCGAGATTCCTTTTATGTACATTTTATTTTGACTATTTACAATATCTCCTTTCGCGAGAAAATAAACAACTGACACTCGCACCAGTATAACACAAAAGTAAAATTTCATTCATACCATACTTTACTCTAAAATAATTTAATCCACTCATACTACTTACATTTCTATAATCGAAAAAACATCGTTTCATTTTCTTAGGAATTATTTACGTTACTATTAGTAGTAACAGGATCTTGGGTATTTTCGGCAAAATACATCCTATTATTACCTCACGAGGACGATGCACGATAACCCCTATAATAGGAATTTCGCTGAGGTCGGCGATTTGAATTTGGAAAAAATCCTCTACCTCCTGTCATATTATTGTTATTATTATGTCTAAAATTACTATTATTATTAGAGCTGAAGCCACTGTACCTATTGTTATTTGCACGGTTATTAGGCATACCTCGGTTAAAATTAAAGTTTTGGTAATCTCTTCCTCGAGAGTTTGTTTGAAATCTAGAACCCCTATGATTTGGACCTTTAAAATGAAAAATATTTCACATATTTAAAAATATTTTACAAGCTTTTCACGCCACTGCAGAATACAAAAATTTGATCATTATCACACGTTTTATTCATAACAAGAAATTTATAAGACATTTTCAATATGAAAAAAAAATTAAAGTCTTAGACACGTCAATTTTATTTTCGAAGAGGACAATGTTTAATGAGCAATCTTAGCAAATAACTTAAACCAACAACCCTTTACCTTATTTCAGATCTTTTAATTCCTAATATAACTGCCAAATTTAAAAAGGCTGCTGTGATTTTTCTGAATATGGAAGATTTTTAAAATTTTATAAACAGCGAAAATTAAAAAAAGTGGCTTGGACTTTGTTTTAGATATTTCTTTTAAACGATAAGTCAATCTTATTTGTGAAAAGGCAACTTATTATTAAGAGGCCATCCTAATGCAACCCTTTACGAGGGAATAAAATCACCCTTCAAATCTTAAATATCAAAAGGAGTCATGTCGTACCTTATCTTAAAGATCTTTTTTTGCTATTCATTTATTAATTATAAGCAAAGAAAACAGTGTCAAACGTTTTTAACTTTTAAAGAAAATAAACGCAAAATAAACCTTAATATCTGTAATATTTTTCCTAATATTATTGTTTGATATCTAGTAGTTCATCATTTATTTATTGACTAATATTTCTTTAAATAAGTCTTTTATCTATAGGTTATTCTACCGCAAAGAGATTTGAGATGATAAAGTTTTTCTTTCGACACAACAATTGCGCCGATAGAACGGTACAAGTATTTAATGAGCCTTATCCAGAAAAATGGGTCAACGGAAAATGCGTTCTGGAATTGGTGGCTGTATTTAGAGAAATTGGCGGTGTGGTAAATAAAAAGCATGAAATTCAACATACTGTTAATACTAATGAAGCAATGCGAATAGCAGTTCTAGGTCAATGAATGTACGTTTTTACCTAATGGAAAAGTAAATAGTCATAATTGCCGGTACTGGTCAAATGCCAATCTTGGGCAGTTTTGCGAAGTTTATACTCAATTCTCGAAAAAGTTAAATTAACATTCCATTGTTATGCCATTTTTTCTACCCAGAAATATTAGTGCTAAAATATATTAAAATCTCTTGGAAAAAGCGGTAAATCGGTGAAAACGATTATGATAAAGATCAAGTGGTTTTCCAACAAGATGGAGCACCTCCACATGCTGCTAATTTATTTATTTATTTATTTTATTTACTTAAAGCAGTACAGCCAACAGTATATCCATTTAATGGGCAATATAATTTACATACCTATATATATGTCATTATAAATGTTCAAAATATAAAGATAAACTAAGTCTAAATAGCTTATAAGTACCTAAAAAATTATTTTAAGAGAAGAAAAGAAAAAAAAACAAGAATTTCAGAGAGAGAGGAAAGAGAAAAAAAAAAAAACAAAAATATCATTTCAACCCGAAATATAAATCAGCTAAGCATACTAAATAGAGTACCATAACAAATGCGATACGTAAACTTTAGAATACCAAGTCGCGAATATAATTTTATTAAGAAGTAGTAAACAACTCTGTAAAAACTTTAATTAAATTATTACGTGAGCAAACAAATAGATCACAGAATGGCGTTATTTTGTTTGAATTGTCTGACATTACGTATAAGGGTGAACTTAACATTACATTTGTCCTGGCCCCTGGGCAATAAAATAAGTTTGTGTTTCTTGAGTTGAGACGCGGCACAGAAAAATTTAGATTCTCTAGTAGCTCAAGACAATCAACTTTCCCATGCAATATCTTATGCACCAATAAGACCGACGATCTATTTCTTCTAATTTCAAGAGGTTCCACGGAAAAGCGAGTTAGGAGAGTTTCGTAAGAGATTCCCTGAGGAGGATAAAATCCGTCAGCCTTAAAGGAAAGATACTTTAAAAATTTTCTCTGTATTTTTTCGATAGAATATTTATGAACCTGGTAGTAAGGGTTCCACACTATAGAAGCATATTCCAATTTAGAACGTATAAGAGCAAAATATAAGTTTTTTAAGGCTTCTATGTTACTGAAACCCCGACAGTTTCGCACAATAAATCCAAAGACTCTACTAGCACTGTTTGATATATTATCTATCTGGTTCACAAAGGTAAGCTTATTATTAAACACCACACCCAAATCACTGATTGATGAACATCGAGTAAGTTTTGTGGAAAGGGTGTAATCGAATTCGATTACATTTTTCCTTCTAGAAAAGGACACCACCTTACACTTAGACACATTTAGATTTAACCTGTTTTCATCACACCACAGACTTACACACCTCAAATCGTTCTGCAAAGACATGCAATCAGTAGTATTAGTTACAGAAGAATAGATTTTTAGATCATCAGCAAATAAGAGCTTTTGTTAATATAGTTTATCACTTAAGTCATTGATAAATAAGAGAAAGAATAATGGACCTAAATTTGACCCTTGGGGAACCCCCGATGACGCAGTATATTTATAGGAACAGAAACCCCGTTGACAGACATATTGCTTTCTATTTAAGAGATAGCTCTTAAAAAGGATCAAGGAATCCGATAGAAAACCAAAACTATGAAGTTTATTTAAGAGTATATTATGATCCAAGCGATCAAAAGCCTTTGAAAAATCTAGATAAATTACATCAACTTGGCTCTGGCTATCCAAGGCATTCGCAATAAATTGAGTGACAATTGTTAAGTTTGTAACAGTGGACCTTCCCGGTAAAAAGCCATGCTGATGTAGAGACAATTTATTAGAGACAAAAAACTGGATTCGTGAATAAAGTATTTTCTCAAAGACCTTTGAAAAGTTACACAAGATAGAAATTGGTCTATAGTTTTCGATATGCTCACGATCACCACCCTTAAAGACAGGACATACTCGTGCTTCTTTCCATGTCATAGGATATTCTTTTTTGTTTAAACAGAGATTAAATAAGATTTCCAACGAGCGTACCATAGCATATCGACAATCTTTAATTAAAAATGCTGGGATGCCGTCCGGGCCAGCCGTGAATTTATTTTTCAGCGAAGCGATATGAAGTAATATGAGGCAATATCTTGATGAGATATTTCCTGATTGTTGGGTTAGAAAGAGAGGAAATTATGGAATGGTCAGTTAGGTCACCTGATTTAATGCGACTTGATTTTTTTAGGAGCCCCAACCAGAAACCGAAACCATTAAAAAAGAGTTACGCCTAAAGGATGTTAAATAAGTATTAGATAATAACACTTGAAGTTCTAGAAAATGTCAGAATTTCTTTTCAGCAAAATCTTTATTCTTGTATGGCAGAGCTCAATTGGAGCACTTAATAAATTGACATAATTTTACAAACTTGTTTTATTTAAAGGACATAGTAGATATTTTTTATCTATCAATTTTTCACTGGTAAGAGCCAGTTATTCCTTATTTTTTTTATGGCCTCAGTCAGCTTAAAATATTTAGTAGTATTAAAAAAAAAACAGTAAAATTAGGTGACACGGCTGCTCTTGAAGATTATACTAACTATACTAATTTAATAAATTTTATGGGTTGGGTTGGTTTCTTTTCATTTCATCCCCTCCTAGGGAGATGTCGGAACAAAGGCGATTATTTTATAAATACGCAATTTATGAAAAATTAAATCATTTAACAATAAAGTTCTCTACAAAATAAAATGTTTCAATCTTGTTTGAAGACTAATGTACTTATATGAGATAACTCATCATCATCGGACTTAACACGTAATTTTGAGTCCGAAACCATAAATATGAATTATACTCAATATAAAATAAGGTTTAGGTCATCAGCAAATAACGAAAATTGAATAATAGTTCCATTTCCTGAGTAAATAAAATACTAACTAAATTCGTTTATCTTGATATATAGTTCTTCTTAATATATAAGTTGTTTTAAATTATAAATAAAAATTAGCAGACAATAATTAAAACAAAATTTAGTCCCATTTGTGGGGAAGCTTTGTTTTTAAAATGCAAGACCTCCAATAATTTATTTATTGCATAAGGATGCTATGAACAATTTTGATAAAAGAATACCATAAAAGTTACCTTCTGGTATTTTTAAATTTATTATAAATATTGTAGTGACGTCTCTTCATACTAAGACGATTTATAATAGACGAAAAAAAAAAAATCAATCACAAATTTCACTTTACCTTATACCGAATATTCTCGCCAATCCGTTTCAATCTTATGTTTTAAGTAGGCCGCTCGAGGATTATTGCAATAAAATAAATGGCTCAGATTTAATTAAGTTAAATCGAGGTCAGAAGAGGCAAAAACACATCATGCAGGAGAAGGCAGACCGGGATCCTGGGCATAACACCGTCGTTTTGCTCAGTTAATTTTCCAATCTGATTCGCAACAAACAGCGCAGACAATAAGCTCATCTCCTACGTACACAGGCTTTCCTACCAATTGACGATTTTAATCTCACTGACAAATCTTCTATTATGTTATTAGCTAGCAGCACTCAGAAACTAAGTTGTTCTAAGGCCGTTCATTGTGGTCGGTTACATGTTTAATGTGTAGAAGTACATGCCTTATTAAATTGAAATGTTGAGCGAATATTGGGGACAGATTATACTAAGAAAACCCTTAAATAATAGCTTTATAATAATTTTTTTGGTGTATAACTTAAATGGACATGGTACTCTTTTTTGTATTTTTTTGCACGCTATGTCGAGCTAATTACAAATGAGGTGAAAACAACAAAAAAAATTGTAAAACTCTCAAAGATTGCTTCTTGTGTTATTTAGCCTTAGCACGTTAAGGGTTGTATGGAATATTTGTCAGTAAGGACAAGTTTTCAATGATGTTATTAGCTGGTAGCACTTAGAATTTGCATTGGTTTAGAGTCCTTTACTGGATAGTTTACATGTTTAATATTTAGTACTGCGTGGTTTATTAACTTAAGAAATTAAGCGAATGTTAGAACAAACTTGCCAAGAAAAATGGTAAATAATTTAATTGTAATAATAATAATAATTTTAAAATACAAGACTTAAATGGATTTTATACCTCTGTTTGGTGTAAAACATATTAAAGTAATTTTTTTTTTAAATAAATTATTAAAAATTATTGCATTTTGAAATTAATATCCATTTAAGTATAGGAACCCATGTCCGGAAATGTGTCACTACACCACGACGGCCCTAAGACGCATTTAAATTTAGAAAAAATATTAATTAGCTAAATAAGATCTGATGCTTTTATTTTTTTTTACTTTTTTACCTTTGTATATGATACCATCTTATTTTTACCTTTTGTATATGATACCATCACAACAATTGTCCAAAATGTCTTCCTCCAACCTCAATACACCGATTTAAACGCCGCACATGATATCGGCGGACTACACTAAAAATTTGATCCTCGTTTTGAATGATTTCAAATGCTGTTGTTATTCGTCCAATTAAGTCTAGCTCTGATTCTACTGGAGTTTTGTAGACTAAAGACTTTACATGTCCCCACAAGAAAAAATCGAGCGACGTTAAATCGGGTGACCTAGGAGGCCAAGAAAATGCTCCACCTCTGGCAATCCAACGGTGCCCAAGCCGCTGAGCCAAATACTCGCGTACTTGTATAGCAAAGTGAGCCGGCGCTCCATCATGCTGAAACCACTTTTGCTGTCTAACGTTTAGTGGAACATTTTGAAGGAGTTTTGGGAGAACTTCCTCCAAGAAACGCAGATAAATAGGTCCTGTTAACCGTTCCGGTAGAAGGTATGACCCAATTAAATAATCATCAATAATGCCTGCTCATACGTTGACAGACCAACGATTCTGATGTTTTCTTGGAAAAATTGCATAAGGATTTTCATCGTCCCAAACATGGCTATTCCTACTATTAAAAATACCGTCTCTTGTGAAAGAGGCTTTATCGGTCCACAAAACATATCGTAAAAAATTTGGTTGTGCAATGATGTGATCCAGAAGCCATCGACAAAATTGAACTCTAGGATGATAATCGGCTGCAGTCATACCTTGAACTTTCTGGAAGTGGTAAGGATGGAGTTGTCGCTCGTGTAGTACCCGCCAGACAGAAGCGTTACTCGTATTCATATTCTTAGCGACGTCACATGTGCTATTTGATGGTTCATCGGCAACTCGCTGAAGCACCTCTTCTTAAAATTCGACCGTTCTTACGGTTCGAGCAATACTAGTATCAGCATCTTGGTCTTAAACATGCCTGTCTCAGCGAGCCGCCGATGAACCGCAATAAACTCTTTGTATCCAGGATGCTGTCGTTCGGGATAACGTTCATGATACAACCGCGATGCTGCTCGTGTATTGCAGTTTGTTGCTCCGTATGTCAAATGCATATCCGCCAATTCTTGATTGGTAAAGTTTTCCATTAGCAATAAATGTTTAAAAATTCTAAGCTATAAAATTTTTAAACATGACATTGAGAATTGACATTGATAAGCGTTGATTTTAAACAATTGTTGTTTTGGTATCATTTACCAAAGGTAAAAATAAATGCAGCAGATCCTATTTAGGTAATTAATATTTTTTATAAATTTTAACGCTTCTTAGGGCTATAGGGGCGTAGTGACGCATTTCCGGACATGGGTTTCTTTACTCAAATGGATTCTTCTGTTGCACTGAACAACCCCCAGAAGTTTGATCCCATAGTTCTAAAACACCCTGTATATACTTTTCTTCATTTTAGCTGCAATTCCAAGCTGATTTTTTTTAAATAAAAATAATGCTTTACAAACCTTCATTGTCTTATGAAACTACTATTATAAGACATTCAAGTATTGAGTTGCGTCTTTGAGAAGTAAATGGTTATTTTTCAGAAGATATGACTTAAACGAGATTTTTCTTAAATCTTCAATAGTAAGAAAATTATATACCAAAGTGAAACAGTGTACAAATACAAATAAATAATGAGTATTGTCTCTTCTTCCCTCTGCCCTAAATTCCTCAGATAGTACAATTACAAAGCCAAATACTAAAATAAAGTTTCATATTCTGAACTAGGTGTAAGATATGTGAAGTCGATTTAACTTGGTGTCCTATATGAGCAGTCTATAATACACCGCTTGCAGTTAAGGAAATTAAGTTTTGACGACCTGTTAAGGAGTTCTCCGAGCTCAGAGAGAGAAACCGGGATGTCACCAGGAGTCGAGGAATTATTGGGATAATTAGTTTCTCGTTTTGCCCTAATCACGGCAGTTTATGATGCGGGATAGTTTCGCTCGAATATTGTTAATTTTGATGAGATAGTAACAAGAGAAGGGTATTTATGCTGATGCAGGTGCGGTTTGTTGAATTAAAGCAAACAGTTTATTGATCCGAGGAGTGATTGCTACTTTAGCAGCTTGGAAAAGATAAAATTGTTTATCTTTGCATGGTTTAAATAAAGCGAAGTAAGAGAACTAAGTAGCTTAGAAATATATAGAAAAATAGTTACTTATTAAAAAAATCACAGCAGAAATTAATATTACTAAAAAGGCATTAAGCTAAAAAAGCAAAATAGATTAAAATAATAAACATATATTTTTTTAATTATCTCTTGCTCAGCAAGTGTTTTAAATTCTACCAGTAAAGATTTTAAAAATAAGTTATTTTCTCTTCGGCTTGAAAATACAACAGATATTACTTCAATGATTTTAAAAGTGCAACGCGAAATGAATTTTTTTTTGTTAACGACTGTCAATGTAAAAATAATAAAACCGGTACCTTAGCAGTTATCAAAATGTTTTTTTATTAGGAAATTTAAAAATGTAAACCCTAAAAAGTAATACAAAACTGGTGCTAAAGACTATTTAATCATAAACTAATAAACTAGCCTAATTTATCTTTCTCTTTCTTTTAGCGTCCTGGAATTAATTATTCCTTAATTAATAATCGTCCCTGTAATTATTTATTTTGGCAGTAATTTTTCCATTTAATTAGTAAATAAATAGGTTTGTCATCTAATAAACGATAACATAATAGTAATAACATGGATTTTGATACTCAGTACTTAATTTATTTGTTGATTTGCAGGCACTATGCTAGGTCATATATTCAACAATTCTTACTAAGGTAAATTGGAAATCCTACAGATCCTCTGCACTTATTTATTAACCATAATTCAGTTTTTATAATTCCCGAGATGTTTCGGACACAGCGGTGTCTATAATCAGGGCATTGAAAGCTTAAAATTGGTATGAGTTATCGGTACCAGAGCTTAAGTCAATGTTAAGAAACCCTTTATTTATTACTATTTCTTTTTATTAATAAAAGATAAGATGTTTTGGCAAGGTAGGATTTTCATTTTACCTTAATATTCGTCTGGGCTGCAAGTATGGACTATTTTGTCTCAATTAGTACTGAGATTATAGAAAACAGCATAAAATGTGATTAAATAATGACGGAAGTGCAGTTAGTTATTAGGTAAAATAAGTTATGATACTCACGAAATATTAAAATTTCAAAAGAGTCAAACCCACGTTAATTATACAAGTTTTCTTTTGCTTCAAAATTTCGATTGCTACAATCATAGCCCTATTTAGTAATAAATTAAAGAATTTGATGGGAGTACCTTGGATCATATTAGATACCAATAATAGATTGGTATTAAATTAATTCTTGAATGTGTGGTATATTCTTGTAAACTCAAAATTTGCCATCATTTTGTTTCACATAGAGCACATACACACATTTATCGCTGCCTTTTACCTCGTAAGCTACAAAAGTCTTTTTTACCTTTGCTGCATGCCTCCAAGCAATAATTGTACAGGGTGGCCAAATAAGAATGCGAGGTACTGTATCTGGGAAACTATTCATCGTAGAAGCTTGCGATAAAAAAATGTATTACTAAAATGGCCAAGAGAATGACCTGGAAAATATTTTCAAGTTTCTAAAATGGCCGCTAGGGGGCGCAACTGCAATCTTGAATCTAGAAAACTGATGTTTCTGTAAATTTTGCTGAATTAACCTAACAAAAAAATAGCTGATTATTAAAGTAGATACTAATCCGAACCTTTTTTAATTGAATAGTTTTGCTGTATCTCTAAAAATAAAGTGGTGGGGGGTGTTCAAAAGTTGGCTTAAAACACACCCTGTATACTAAAAACGCCTTAGCCGATTTTATCAAACTTGGGCTAGTTGAAATATCTATAATAATCTTAATATCTTCATCCTAACCTAAAATTTAGGCCAAAGAAAATTTTATATGGAAATCCCTTAATATTTATAAAAACTACAAAATAATTTATTTCGAATTTCTTTTATAATGTAAGTTGTGGCCCTATAAAAGACCGATTTTAAAAAGAAAGGGTTTTAATGCCCCCGTAAATGCTCGAAATGCTGACTATCACGCTCTATGCATTGCTGAAGCCTCTCATGGGTAGATAGAACTGCAGCTTCAATTTCGGCTCTCGGTATGGTATGTATTGCGTTACGAATGTGGTTTTTCATATCTTCTCTAGTCGTAGGTTGAGTCTGAAATACAATGTCCTTTAACCGCCCCCATAAATATAAATCAAGACAGGTTAAGTCTGGGGATCGCGGAGGCCATGGAAACAGGCTTCCTCTTCCAATCCACCGCTGTTGAAAAATGTTATTAATATGCTCTCGCACATTCCTAGCAAAATGTGCTGGACAACCATCCAACTGCAAAAACAAATTTTGCCGGACTTCCAGTGACACATCTTCCAGCAACAACGGTAATTGATTTACCAAAAAGTCGAAAAAAACATTGCCATTTAGAGATTGCTCAAAAAAATATGGTCCAATAATGTTGCCTCCAAGTATACCACACCACACATTTAAACTCCAGCGCCCTTGGTGCTGAACTTCACGCAACCAATGCGGATTTTCTGCAGACCAATAATGCATGTTATGCAGGTTGACTCTACCGTCACTATTAAATGTGGCTTCATCGGTCCAAAGAATTTTAAATAAAAAATCTCTGTCCTCGGGTATCATGCCTAATATCCAATGGCAATAGTCCAACCTACGGTCAAAGTCTGCTTCTTCCAATGCCTGATGTAAATTAACATGATATGGGTGCATTCTATAAATATATTTAAAAAAAAGCTGAACTTAAATAAATCCATACATGGCGATGGCTATTAGAATTTACCTATTGTCCTTCAAAATATTTTGAATCGTTGTTCTTGATATGCCTAATTCAAGGGATAATGCTCTTGTGCTAACATGAGGATTTCCTTCAATATATCCCAGTACGCTGTTAATATTGTCCACATTTCTTCTAATTCTTGGCCGTTGAAACCTAGGCCGAAAACTACCATTGGCTCGTAAGTCCGCCACTAATCGGGGAAAAAATCTAATATCGCAAGGACTTCGATTTGGATATCAAGCAGCATAAACTCTTTTTGCTACTGCAGCATTTTGAAGACATTCAAAATAAACCGCAAGCATATCAACAGCTTCATCATTCGTAAAGCGCATTTTGCAAAAACAAAAAATGCTCAAGTAACGTAAAACTTTTGACAACTTACTATTGACAATTTGAGGAATGTCATCTTACATCTCCTTATTTTTAAGAACTAAGTCTTTCTATAGAGGATTAATATGTTTATCCCAGTGAAACATTGGATTGTGAGACACAGCCCCAAAAAGCTCACAACTGATGCATTTTTTTCATTTGGAGGTCTCCCAAAAAGCTTAAAAAAATGCTTGGTCTTAAGCCGCTGCCACACGATGTGTCAAATACCTTCCAACGTTGGACGCACACTGCACAGCGATTTATCGCATCGTGTGGCCGTGCGCTGGTGACAAACATGTGTCCAACGTTGGTCACACGCAACGTTCGGGCCGAAGTCGGTAAATTTGTCCCGTTTCAAAGGCTGCTTCCAACCTTCGACACACGACTTGCCATATGGCCACACAAGATGTTTAGTTATCTACTGATTTTCGCACCAGGTCAGTGTTGTGCAGTTTTCAAGAAGTATTATTATTTGTTTGATTGTTTTATTTGAGCGAATAAAATAAAAAGGTAAGTAGTGTAGGTTTATAATAATTGCAGTGAACTAGTATTTATTTAAATTTTCCTTTTTGCTTTTAAAATGAAAAATTAGAGTTTATATACATAATACATATAGATTTTTAGTATGTATAACTATATATATATTTAAATAATATAAAAAAAAAAAAAAGTAGGTAAGAAAAACAATTATTTTGAGTACTTAGTATGTTATACAGTGCATCCCAAAAGTAATGTCTAAATTCATTTAAAATTCAGGGGTGTGTTCGCAAAAAAAAACGCTCGAACAGTTGCGCATTTTTTCCAATAAAAAAAATTATACAGGGTATGCCATGTAGGCGGGGCTAATACCAAATTTCTTATTTTAAATGCGACATCCTATATATTTTTTACGATTTATAATCCCTATTAAATTCTGAGAAATTTGATATACGAGCCCTAACAACTATATATTGGGACAAACTAAAATACACATGTAATTTTTTAATATTCTTCTATTTTTTAAACTTTTTTTTTAATGTAATATTGTTTAAACAGTTAATTAATAACAAAATCGATTCATTAGAAACGCAAAAGCACAAAAAATCTATTCTAACACACCAAATTATTTAAGAAATTCTAATATTGGGTGGCAACTAAATAATGGGACAGTATCAAGTCACGAGATAAAAATGATACCAGATAAGACAAGTTGGCTGCAAAAACAATTAATAAACAATGTTGCCAGGAGCGAGAAACACTTGTTTATTTGTTTATTTTGAAATTGCTTCGCTGTCAGTTTGGGTACCTCAAACACTTCTTTATTAATTAAAATGGTGCGTGGTATCTCGACAAATTCAAAAATTCGCGAGTTGGTGGTTAAAAATTATTTTCGAAACAAAAGAATACGTGAAGTGGCGGATGAACTAAATACTCCTAAAAGTACTGTGTTTAATATAATAAAGCATTATGAGGAAACTGGAGGAATTTTACATAAGAAAAGGAATAGCCCAGGTTGCCCAAAATTAGTTTCTGATAGGGATAAAAGAATGCTTGTTAAATTATGCAAAAAAGGTCGAAGAAATACGGTACGGCAGGTAACGGCAGAATGGAATCATGAAACTGGGCATAATTTGTCAAGATAATGTTGTCGCAAGTGGATTCATAAATGCGGTTTGAAGTTTTATAAGGTTATTGCAGATCTTACTTTAAACAACAAACTTTTTTAATACATTTTTTCTTACAGGCAAAGGAAAAACCGCTTTTAACAAAAGAAAGCCAAGCTGATATGGGCAAAATCTAAATTGTCCTGGTCAGTAGAAGATTAGTCCCGCGTAATTTTTAGCGATGAATCAAAATTCGACGTATGTGTGGGTGATTACCGAAAACGTGTGATTCGCACAAAAGATGAGGCTTTCCATAAGGACTATTTAAAAGGCACCGTAAAGTTTCCTAAAGGAATATTAATTTGGGGTTGCATGACACTTGGAGGATTAAGGCGTTTTGAGTTTATAGAGGGCACCGTAAATGCTGCAAAATATCAACAAATTCTACAAAATAGCCTACTTCCAAGTATCGCGAAATTAACAGTTAATGAAAATTACATATTTCAGCAGGATAGGGCTGCATGTCATACACCCAAAACTACAAAAAAGTGGTTTGGGGACCACCACATAAACTGCCTTTCTTGGCCTTTTAACAGCCCAGACCTTAATGTCATTGAAACAGTATGACATAAAATGAAACAGACATTAAGGAACAACCCTCAAAGAACATTGCCAGGCCAAAATAGAGCAGATTTGGAATGAATTTACCCCCGAACAGTGTAAGGCCTTAGTCCAATCAATGCCTAAAAGAATTTAAGCAGTTATACAATCTAAGAGCGACATTACTCCATTTTAAAAATTGAAGTTCGCGTTTGTCCCATTATTTAGTTGCCACCCAATATTAGCATTTTTTAAATAATTTGGTGTGTTAGAATAGATATTTTGTGTTTTTGCGTTCCTAATGAATCGGTTTTGTTATTAATTAACTGTTTAAATAATATTACATTAAAAAAAGCAAGTTTAGAAAATAGAAGTATATTAAAAATTAAATTACATGTGTATTTTAGTTTGTCCCAATATATAGTTGTTAGGGCTCGTATTACCCCATTTTTTTTCTTTGATACTTTTGGAGATATTGACAAGTTAAAACTTGCCATTTCGGTACTTTGGCTGTAAAATCCAAACGGTTTTAACAGGATTTAAAAGTTACATCCTCAGATTAAATATTTGGTAATTAGGCCAGGTGAACTAATTTAAAAAAGGAAAAGGTTGATGGGTATATTCCGCAAGATTGTAGCCAGGGAGACGCCTGTTTTAATTTTTATAGTATTAATTATTAATAAATTTAATAACATAAAAGTTAATTTAAAATATCCTGTTCCTTTTTATTCCATTCCTTTTAATTTAAAGAGTAATCAATTTAAATAAAAAAACCTTACAGGGCAAACATCCATCACCTCCTAGTACGCCTTTTTTGTTTTTTCTGTTGCAATAATTTTGCACAACATAAAACTACCGTGGAAGCAGCAACGACTGCAGTTGTTACATCTTTGTTATCCATTTTAAAAATTTTCATGTAAAAAAGTACAATTAAACAGCACTGCACTGACGGCGATACATTTGATACAATGTTGGTTCCAATCTTGAAAAGGACGTTACCTATCGTGTAGCAGACACATTTGCCAAATGCTTTGAGTGCAAAAAATTGTATCGAACGTTGGATCCAACGTTGGGTCCAATGGTTGGACGCATCGTGTGGCGCCGGCTTTAGAAGCAGACTGAACGAGCAAAAGCAAGCTTTAGTCCCCTTTTGTAACTCAATTAATTCATTTAATGATTTTTTATACGAATATACAACATAAAACGCAATCCTGTCATCAGCGAAAAGGGTAAATAATAGAAAAGTTTTCTTCTATAGAAGCTCACTTATGTATATCAAAAAGAGAAACTTATGATACTTCTTTGTTTACTTTTTCGCTGATGTCTGTGATCTGCACTGAAGGTAAGACTCAAGGGCCTTGCTTAGATAACACAGCAAAACTGAGTTTTATTGTTTCTTATAAAATGTCTCTATTACATCCGATACAAGATGTCGGATGCTCTGGACAGTACTGTTTCATCCGAAACTAATACTAAAAAAAGGCTGTTTAAATAAACTAAACAATTTTAAGGCTGATGCCCCTTTTAGCTATTTTAAATATTTTAGGTGATAGTGGTATTAATTATTAGATTGTAATTTTCAGGCAATGAGTGGTCGCCTTTTTTACAAATTGATACCACAGTATTATATTCATTTTGGTTATTTTCAGAACTTCAGGGAAAGTATTTTATTACTAACAAAGATCTATTATGTAAAGCAAAATAATAGACGAAGGGTACTGTTTACTTCACAATCTTTACTTCAAAAATCCCATCATTATTTAAAATGTTCTGTTACCCGCGTTTAAACCTAGATGTCTCTATTCGTACTAGTATTAAATATCTGTGTATATTATAGTACCCATATGGAATTTATTGTTTGTAAATACGGTGTGATAACATGTTTTTAAATTAATATATTGCAATATTATGTGTGTGCAATTTTTTAACCTTTTATGGACATTTTGTGGTAATATCATGTAAGTTTTAGTTAAATATGTTTTTAACCAATTTATTAGCTTGATAACACTCTTTTATATTTTACTTACATAGGTTTTCCCTTGACAATAGTTTAACAACCGAAACGCGTCGGGATTGTTGAAATAAAGATTGTGAAGTAAACAGGAGCCTTCGTTTATTATTTTGCTTTGCATAATAGTACTTTACCCTGGAGAAATTTATGATAATCTTAAAGATCTATTACTTAAGTTAAGGGAACTGTTCAATTGATATGCATCACGGCTCTGTTTATTTTATCATAAGTTATTTGGAAAAACGGAATTAAAAATGAGGAATCTGCACTTTCCCTAATATACCTAAATTATAATTATTTAAGATTGGTATACGTTATACGCTATACTCGAGGAAAACATAAGGCTTATTTGGTCTAATTGAAATATCTTTATGATTTATTATATGATATGATTTATTAATTTTTTTTTTATTGTTTTATTATTAATAAAAAAAATGGCTTGACAAGAAATATATGCTTAACAAATTCACTCATTGATTAGGACTATATTTTTTCTCTAGGAGCTTGATAAAGAAAGGAAAAAATTTACCTTAGAATGTAATGCAATAAAAAAAATATTTCAATAATAAAAAATCAAAATAAAAAAATATTTTAATATTAAATATTTCAATATATGTTGCACAAAATCGGTGGATATGCAATTTTTTTTGTTGGTCATGCAATGCGAGATGCAACCTTTTAGGTGAAAAAAACTGTAATATTTGCTTTTTAAAATTAATATAATAATTCTGACTTTAACTGCATCAACTATAAAAACCCCTTAAAGTGTCTCTAGAAATAACACGGTCCTCCCATCGCGTAATTCTCAACTAAGGGTATGACTTTAATAATGCAAAATCCATTTTTAGCCGAAAACAAGGATTTTCATGAGTTTTTCTTCTCCTGCTGTTAGACCAGAATATTCAACTTCCAGAGATATTCCTCGAAAACGAGGTTGGATAAATAATAGACGATCCAGTTTTGCTCTTGAGTGCTTCCCCCGTAAAATTAAAAATGCATTGAATTTTTTCTAGGTGGCATCTTGCACCCTTCCTGATTATTTTGTTTTTGTGGGTATTTTCTTTAAAAGAAATATTATTCGACAAAAGTAAGCAATCATTTTGAACTGCGGTATTAGATTCTTTACAAAGAAATCCTTTGCAGGCAAGAATATATGTGCACCTGTGCAATTTCTACTCATCAATCCTTTGAAAATCAACCTCGCATCGCTTCGTATTTTCTCGTTTAAAACCAACCAATAAAATACTGCCCCTTTGAACCACAGATACACGAAGTATCCCTAATGAAAATTTTATTCTTTGCAATAAAACTAACGAGGGATGAATGGAATATCTTCGGCGGTAACCGCGGGCGCTTTAAGGTCATTAGGTCGAATTTATTTTGAATTTTAACCATTTTGCCTGTTTGTTAGTCTGCCCTATCCAATAATATCGAAAACGTACGATTTTGGCTTGGAATAGGGTTGTACGTCTAGAATAAAAATTTAAACTTTTTAAATTACAGATGCAATTAAATAAATAGTTTAAAACTTATAATATTTTTTTGTATCAATAGATAGGGTTAAGTTAGTCCGATTAAGTCGGCACTAGTGCTATTTTTAATAATATTTAAAACATAAGGTCGTTTAAATTTGTTAATTAGAAGGATTTTTCTATTGATTAAAAGGGTGAAAATTGAAAAAAATTACATATTTTTGAGAAAATGTGATGAATATACTTCTAAAAGAAATAATTTTTTAAAAAAATTCACTAATAACTAATATATACTAATAGTTATAGCGATGTTAACAATTTACCTTACTTAGGAAGGCTGGCTTTGAAATATAAAAATAACATCAAGTAAACTTACCTAATATACAATAAATGATCATATCGCCATCTTTTTCAATACATTTCTGAGCACACTTAAACACGCATTTTGTAGCTTTTAAAATCTTTCATCTATTAATCCACTTATTTGCCTAATGTGTGTTTGAAGTTCATCAACGGTTTTGTATTTTTGGTATACACTTAATTTTTTATGTAACCCGAAAAATAAATATCAAGAAGGGTTAGGCCTGGTGACCTATCTGGCCAACGAGTCAAGTCACGTGTCGCAATCCCTTTAGATATTACGAAGTCAACATATACAGGGTGGTCCATTTAACTTGACACATCGCATTATCTCGAAAACTAAACATATGTATCCAGAAAATGTTTCATGCGAAGTTTGAATGGTTTCCAGGGGGCCATCAAATGACGTCATTGGTTTGACCTTGAGTGGATGTCTTCAAGGTCAAATGAAGGTCAACTTCACTTTTTTTGCATAAAAACCTCTTTTTTTTAATAGTAATTGATTAAATGTTAAAAAATAAGTAAGTTTCATTTGACACTCTTTTACATGCGACCTCTCCTTTTCAAGATATTAATTCTTGATTCTTTTACGAATTTTTTCCTTGACAATGACATTTACCCTCGTAGGTAGTATCTGATGATCTATCAAAAGGATTAAAAATATCTTATGATAGATATCGATATGATATGATATCGAAAACTTGAAAATAAAACGTACAAAGTTCAAATAAAAAAAATTGAAACAAAAAAAGTCAGAAAATTATTAAGTGTTGACCTTCCACTTCTATACATTTTTCGACTCGCTTTCTAAACGATCGATGAAGAGAGTGCAGTATCTGTGGAGTTATCTGTCCGCAAACCTCCGTGATTTTCGGGAGTCGTTGGTGGATCGCGATATACGATCTCCTTCAAATAACCCCATAGAAAAAAACCTAAGGGCGTCAAATCAGGTGACCGTGGCGGCCAGTGGACTGCTTCACCACGACCTATCCAACGTCCATTGAAGTCACGATCCAACACTTGGAGCGCAATTCAACTGCCAAAGAATGCATGTTATGACGATTAACTACACCATAGTTTGTAAATGAAGCTTCATCGGTGAATAAGTCGCGCAGAAAAAAATTGTTAATTTCATGCAACTGATTTTGAGCCCATTCACAAAACAACACTCGATTTTGGAAATCATTCCCGTGAAGCTCTTGATGTAACGACAAGTGATACGCATGAAACTTGTGGCGTTTCAAAATTCTCAGGACACTTGTTTTGGAGATTCCAGAAGCAGAAGAAATTGATCGTGAGCTGACTCCAGGATTATGGGCAACTGCAGCTAAGACGGCAATTTCATTATTTTGACTGGTAATGCTTCTCTTTCATGATCGATTTATCGTTCTCACACTTCCATCTTCTATAAAGTGGTTCACTACACGATAAAATGAGGCTTGCAATTGAAGTCGCCGTTGAGGATGTCGCATGGTATACAGTTCAATGACTCTATTAATATTCCGTTCAGATTCACCATAGATAAGGACCATTTCAACTTTTTTATTTATTGTTAGGCATTCCATAGTCACTCAACAAAATAGTCAAACACTTGATAACTGAACCAATACTGTTAAGTTAAAATAATCTCTCATTTACTTTATTCATCAGTATTTATTTACAATCGCCTGAAATACCTGGGATAAACACGTGAGATCTGTTCACTATAGAAAATTTTCGCATCATAACAACTTGCATTGATCATTGATCAACAATGCCTTGTCACAACAATATTGAAGAATTGCTGAACCAAAGCTATTCCTATTTTTAATGTCATTGTCAATGAAAAAATTCTTAAAAGAATCAAGAACTAATATCTTGAAGAGGAAAGGTCGCATGAAAAAAGTGTCAGATGAAAGTAACTTATTTTTTAACGCCTAATCAAATACTATTAAAAAATATAGAGGTTTCTATGCAAAAAAGTGAAGTTGACCTTCATTTGACATTGAAGACGTCCACTCAAGGTCAAACTAATGATATTATGGCCCCCTGGAAACCATTCGAACTTCACATGAAGCAGCAGCAATAGGAATTATAAAACACCCTGTAACATGAAAACGATTCACTTTTCAAGATTCCTGTATATGAAGTTTTTGTCTTATTTTTAGACAAAGATGCGGCTTCTAAAATATTGCGATGTATTTCGGGACACCCTGTATAATAGTATGTCCATAGTTTCTATAGAGTTATGAATTGGTTATATTATAATTACGGAGTTTGTTTATGTCCTTTGTTTGTCCTTGATCACATTGATATCTGTTAAGATTAAAAAGTATATTTTGTACAAATTGTGGTAAATAATAATGTATTTGATTGTTTATTTAGTGGAGTATATCGGAAAGATTTTAATATTTTAATTTAAAAATTAAAAGAAAATTGATCGGTATTAAGAGCACTAAAAAAAATAACTATAACTAGTTTCACAAAAATCGAAACATTTTGTTTTATATACTACAGGGTGTCCTATTTTGGGTAATTTTGTGGTAAGTACTTTTGTTAATATCTATGTTATTTTTAACGTTAACCTAATGTGATTTTCGTGACAATGTGCTACTTTACTGGTAAAGCTAAAGATGCCGTTAACAAAATTTTCAGGTTTCTTAGTTTTGAATATACAGGATATTTTTAAAAAATTTGCATTTTGGGACCTTCCTCATATCTTCGTTATCTTTCAACAAATCAAAAAGATAAAATATATATCTTCTAGATTTTTTTTCGTAGAATATAGTAGTTTATATTCCTTTTATTAAATGTTAAAATGTTTATGTAATATTTAATGTTTAAAAAACTATTTTTGAAGTATAAACCAAATTAATTTTTTTAATGTAAGATTCTGTAAGCTTTTAGTCTAAAAAAATTACCTTTGCCGTTTCAAAAATATATAATAGTATGCACTTTTTCTCAAAAATACGCAAATAAATGCAACTATTAAAATTTAAATACAAGGTTTAATAGTAGGCCATAAAAAACAATTATATACAATATATATCATAACAATGTTATACAATTATACCAGGTGGTGCGTCGCCGAGCGGAACATAGGAAATCCCATGTAAATTTTAAGGGGGTCAATTATTGGCTTCCCTGTACATTTTACAGAAAAAATGTAACATAACTTTTTAAAGAAACAAATCTGGCAAACCCTCGTGCAAAGTTTCAAAAAATTTTAATAAGCGAATCTTGAATTATTCAATTAAATGTAACCGCAAAATTACCAAATTTTCGGTTCAGGTAAAACCAGACACCAGCCACGAGCAAACAATTTGTTATAAGGTTTTGTCAAATCTGACGTACAGCCGAATACAAGAAATGTTTCTTTTTTACGGAATGGTCTTGGTGGGGAAATAAACTGAAAACATTTCAGATACTGCTCTAAAACTGTTTCCCGCATAATGCCACTTAATTATGGCTATTTTTTCGTCGATTGAATTATTCATACTTGTTTTCAAATATCGACTGTCACTGATTTATTGACACTTTTCCTCACGTCAATGACAATATTCATTTTACTGGTGCCCGTTTGGTTTTACCTGAACCGAAAATTTACTAATTTTGCAATTACATTTAATTGAATAATTCAAGATTCGCTTATTAAAATTTTTTGAAACTTTGCACAAGGGTTTTCCAGATTAGTCTCTTCAAAAAGTTATCTTACATTTTTCTTGTAAAATGTACAGGGAAGCCAATAATTGACCCCCTTAAAATTTACATGGGATTTTCTCTGTTCCGCTTGGCGACGCACCACCCGGTATATTATAACAACATACTATTACATATAACTAACGAACAATTGGTAACCTAGCAAATAGGTATTTTTTATAAACGCACTTTTCAAACATTTAAGTTTTTTTATAACAATAGTTTTAGAGCATAAGGTGTTAATATAACAAACAAAAAATAATTTTATTATAAAAAAGAAAAAAAATAATTTTTAGAGGTGATGTTAAAAATCACGGAGATTTTCCCTAATGCTATATTGGCATACATTGGTCTTCTTTGCACATTTTGAAAGGCTAAATGTTTGGGAGCCTAGAGTGATGACTTGGTGCACCATCGTGCTGAAGGTTAACAGCATTACATTGAGCTAATGGAATATTTTCGAGTTGTTGTGGAAAAACTTTCTCAATGATTTCTAGTCTCCTTCAAAAATCCTATAAAGTATTTGCCTGCCAAACTAAAACATGGCAGTCTAACCTTGAAGCGTCCTTCTGTTCTCAAACAAATAATGCAGACTTTCCGCTTGCCTTTTACCACTGGCAAAACAGTTTCATATATGTAGTTGCACTATATGAATATAAATATGGATGATACCTCTTATACTTTTTCAAGATCCAATAAGAGCCAGTTCTTGACACGCCAATTTTCTTTTAAATTTTTCTACATGAGAATGAAGATGTTTCTATACAGGTTGTTCGAAAAATAGACGGAGATATTTCAATGGGTGATTCCTTGTAAAAAAATATGAGAAAAAGTTTTTATAAACATGGGTCCGGAAATGCACAGCCTGTGTCTGTATGATAAATTTTTTTTTTAATATTATTTTTTATTATTATTAATTATTTTTCTAGGAGAACTGACACTTGTCAATATCAAGCCTCCATGCAGAAATGTTTTTTCCCGTGATTTTTTTACCAAAAATTAAAAAACCAATTTTGTCCAGTGACATGCAATAAAACGGTATTTATTTTTATTGTCGAAAACGAAGTGAGATACGAAAAAAATACAAGAGGTGAAAAAGTTTTATTTTTAAATGCCTAATTAAACAACAAATATTAAAGTTAAAAAAAGGCAGTGGCGTACATTTTTTGGCAATAATATTTGCTAAGATGTTCCCCGGGACGCCACTAAACCTTATAATTTAAATCTAATTAGGGCTAAATTAGCCTCTTAATAGAACAAGTAATACTGCTAAATTTCAAAAAAATCGAGTACATATTTTTTTTATATTAATAAAAAAATTTATCACCCTTTATCTTGAAAACTATGCATTTCCGGACCCATGTTTATAGAAATTTTTTCTCATATTTTTTTACAAGGCGTCACTCATTGAAATATCTCCGTCTATTTTTCGAACACTCTGTATAGAAACACCTTCATTCTCATGTAGAAAAATTTAGAAGAAAATTGGCGTGCCAAGAACTGGCTCTTATTGGATCTTGAAAAAGTATAAGTATCATCCATATTTATATTCATATAGTGGAATTATATGAAACTGTTTTGCCAGTGGTTATACCCATTAAAATATCCATTATACCCATTAAAATATTTCCATCTATTTTTCGAACACCGTGTATATGCCAAAACCCTTATCTCTTTTTTTTCCCTGTTTTCTTTGCTTGTATGTTTTAGGATACGGGTGAGCAAATGATTTGAGCTTAACTAAATTTGCTTTTAAACGAGAAATTATCTTATCAAAACGGCTCGCTTTTTTCTAGTTATCTGACAAGTACAAACTTATAACGATATTAGCGATTTTCATAGCCATAATAGCTTGCTTAAAATTATATTTTAAAATACACTTTTTACACTTTAAAATTATATTTCCACTTCAAAATTTTCAATACTCTATATAAAATATACTAGCGTTTGTTACTTTTTGTCTCATAGTCATAGAAAAAATGATTCTTTTTAATTTTAAAATGGGTTGCCATAAATGCGTTGAAAGATTTAATTTTTAATCAAGTAATCACCAAAAAGAAGTTTTCGCTTTTTTTAACACGTTTTCCTTTACACGCCTATTTCAAATGTCCAAACTATCAATTTTGGACATTTGAAATTGTTTTACTGAAATGAAATTTGTTTACCTATATTTTTTTAAATAACACATTTTTTTCCCAATAATTAAATATGATTATTTTCTAAATCGGCTGATAAATAAGTCCATAAGAAGAAGAAAAAGAAAAAAACAAAATCACATAAATAAACGTATTTAATTCTTAAAAATACCATAGGAGCCGCATTTCGACGCATTCTTCAATTGACATAATATATGACATCTTATCAAGCGCAATTGTTATTTGTTAATTAAATAAATTTGCCTTAATTTTTTTTTAAAGAATTTTAGTGTTTACTAATATTTTAAATGCTTACTAATGAAAAAAAGTTGATATCCCGTACGTTATATTCCTGCGCATACCTACTTTCATTAGACGAGAAAGTGGTCATTTCTTCTGATATTTTTTCTTTTTATTTACCGTGTGTGTGTTAAGGTCTATGTAAGTTGAAAAAATAATAAGCAGGCATGTCACTACAAAGCCTTCTCTTTGATTGATTAAATCAAAGCCATATGTGCTATTTTTAATGAATT